>NW_016107370.1:7445352-7450597 GCF_001604975.1 Cebus imitator
TCTCGATCTCTTGACCTCGTGATCCACCCGCCTTGGCCTCCCAAAGTGCTGGGATTACAGGCTTGAGCCACTGCGCCCGGCCTAAAAAATTTGCTTTTTAATATTTATTCCTGTATCATACAAAAGACAGGTAGAGAGCAGGCACTCAATACATATCTGTTGAAGGATTAATTAAATAAGGCAGTTCTGTTGGTGTTTTGTAAAATGAGTACATTCTTTATCCTCTGACCTTCTACCACTGTCTCTGAGATTGAGTAGAGGTATAGATTACCTAGAACAAAACATATAACAAATCTCTAGCAGACTTCTCATCAGAAACCATACAAGTAAGAAAAGAGTGACATGAAATATTAAGGGATTCAAAGAAAAAATATCACCAACCTAGAATTCTATAGCCAGATAAATTCTACTTTAAAGTGAAGGAGGCATACAGTTGAGCCTTGAACCACACAGGTTTGAACTACAGATCCACTTATACGTGGGTTTTCTTCCACCTCTGCTAGTTCTGAGACAGCAAGACTAACCCCTCCTTTTTCTTTTCCTCCTCAGAATGCTCAGTGTCAAGATGACAAGAGTAAAGACCTTTAAGATGATCCACTTCCTCTTAATGAATTGAAAATATATTTTGTCCTTTTCATAATTTTCTTAGTAGTATATTTTCTAACTTACTTTGTCATAAGAGAACACTTTTACACTGTTGATGGGAGTGTAAATTAGTTCAACCATTGTGGAAGATAGTGTGGCAATTCCTCAAGGATCTAGAAATAGAAATTCCATTTGACCCAGCAATCCCATTACTGGGTATATACCCACAGGATTATAAATCATTCTATTATAAAGACACATGCACATGTATGTTCATTGTGGTGCTGTTTACAATAGCAAAGACCTGGAACCAACCCAAAAGTCCATCAATGATAGACTGGACAAGGAAAATATGACACATATACACCATGGAATACTATGAAGCGATAAAAAAAATGAGTTCATGTCCTTTGTAGGGGCATGGATGAATTTGGAAACCATAATTCTCAGCAAACTGACACAAGAACAGAAAATCAAACACCACATGTTCTCACTCATAGGCGGATATTGAATAATGAGACCACATGGACACAGGAGGGGAGCATTACACACTGGGGTCTATTTAGGGGAGCCAAGAGAGGGACAGTGAGGGGGTGGAGAGGTTGGGGAGGGTTAACATGGGGAGAAATGCTAGGTATAGGTGACTGGGGAATGGAGGCAGCAAACCACCTTGCCCTGTATGTACCTATGCAACAACCCTGCATGATCTGCACATGTACCCCAGAACCTAAAGTACAATAAAAAAAAGAATACACTATATAATACATATAACATATAAAATATATGTTAATTGACTGTTTATGTTATTGGTAACAATTCCAGTCAACAGTAAGCTAATAATAGTTACATTTTTGTGGAATCAAAGTTTATATGTAGATTTTCGACGATGCAGGGGTTATCAACTCTAACCCTCACATTGTTCAATTATACTTTCTGCGGCAAACAAAAACTGAGGGAATTTAACACCAGCAGACCTGCCCTGAAAGACATGATGTTTTTCAGGAAGATAACATAGATCAGAACCTCTAGTCTACATAAAGAAAAGAAGAGCTTCAGAGAAGAAATGCATGGAGGAAACCAAAACAAAAATACTTTACTTTTCTTATTCTAAACTGATTTGAAATGTGGCTGTTTGTTAAAGTGATAATAATAGTAATGTATTACACGATTACAGCACGCACATAAGTAAAGTAAAAGTCAGCAATGTCATGAGAAATTACAGGGAGCAATTTTGAGATTTGTTGATTATATGTGAACTGGTGTAGTAATGTTAAAGTAGAATTAGATTAGTTATAATTGCATATTGTAAACTCTAGAGAAACTACTATGTTTTAAAAAAGAAGTATAATCGATATACTAATAAGCAATGAAATGGAAATAAATAAAATGCTCAATTAAAACTAGAGAGTGCAGAAAAAATATGGGGTAGGATGGAGAAGCAAAATACAAAGGCAGTGACTAGAAAAGGGTTGTGAATATGGCAATTATTAATCCGACTATTAATAATGAATTTAAGAATGTACCAATAAAAAGGCAGAGATTGTAAGAGTAGATGAAAAAGACAAGACTCAACCATATGTCGTATATAAGTACCTACTTTAAGCATAGAGAATTTGGTTACAAATAAAGGAATAGAGACAAGTGTATCATGTCCACAGTAGCTAAAAGAAATCTGGAGTTTCTACATTATTTTAGACAATGAGGAATTCAGAACGCTAAAATCATCAAAGATAAAAGTGGCATTGCATAATGATATGGGAATCCATTCTCAAAGAAGTCATAACATTCTCAAACATTTATGTGCCTAACAAGAGAGTGTTAAAATACGAGGTAAAACTTGTAGAATTGAAAGGAGAAATAGAAAAAAAACTGTTACAGTTGAACAACAGCACATCTTTCTCAGGAATATATAAAGATCAAGGGCAGAAAATCAGTAAAGCATAAAAGATGTGAATCGCACTATGAATCAAATTGATTTAATTGATATTTTACAAATTTTCTTCCTGCAACAATAAAATACACATTCTTTGAAGATCACATGGAACATTCATCAAGACAGACCAAATTTTGAATCATCAGACACACCTTAATAAATCTGAAAGACTCAAAATTATATCATGATTGTTCTGAAAGTACAATGAAACTAAACTAAAAGTTAATAACAGAAACATAGCTTGGAAGTCTTCAGATTTGGGGTAATTAAGCCATCTACTTTTAAGTGGCAAATGAGCAAATTAGGAACTACCAAGAGAAATGAAAAATATTTTGAGCTAAGTAAAAATGAAAATAAAAGAAAAACTTGTGGAATACAGTGAAAGCAGAGTCTAGAGGAAAATTTATAGTCTTAAATTCATATATTAGAAATGTAAATTAAATAATAAAGTTAGTAACTAAGCAAACAACAATCTTCAGGAACTAGGGAAAGAAGAACAGTAAGCATAAATCAAGTAGAAGAAAATAAGCAATACACAATGACAGTAAAAAAAAATCAATAAAATTGAAATCATGAAAACAATAGAGAGACCACATGAGCAAGCAAGAACTGTTTCTTTGAAAAAAAAAAATCAACTGAATTAATGAATCTACAGTCTGAGTAACACAGAAAAAATGAGATTAATCATAATTTTAAAATATTTGCCAGGTGCAGTGTCTCATGTCTGTAATCCCAGCACTTTGGGAGACCAAAGCAGGTGGATCACCTGAGGTCAGGAGTTCAAGACCAGGCTGACCAACATGGTAAAACCCCGTCTCTACTAAAAATACAAAAATTAGTTGGGCATGGTGGCACGTACCTGTAATCCCAGCTCTACTCAGGAGGCTGAGGCAGGGGAATTGCTTGAACCTGGGAGGCGGAGGTTGCAACGAGCTGAGATCAGGCCACTGCACTCCAGCCTGGGCAACAGGGCAAGACTCCATCTCTCTCTCTCTCTCTCTCTCTCTGTCTGTGTGTGTGTGTGTGTGTGTGTGTAATATATAAATATATATATATATATATATATATATATATATATATATATTTACGAATAGGAAGGGTCATTTCTACTGATCCCACAAAGTATCATATCTCACATAAAGAGAAACGGATCTCTGTAGAGTCTTATGTCTCCTAAATAAATTAAAACTATAATTCATAAACTTCAAAGAAAGCACCAATCCCAGGTAGTTTCACTTCTGGAACATATTAAGGAAGAAATAATTTCTTCCAAATAGTACAATACAAAAGGTGAATAAAAAACATAACTGTAAAGCGAAGAAATCAGGCAAATTCTATCTTGAATCAAGATTATTAGTAACAGTGATAAGATACCTTTATATTACGTACCTTTGATGTGATGCAATGAAAACGACATAACTGTGGTTTCCTCCTAAATACCCATGACCCCAGGCTGATCATAAGAAAAACACCAAGCTGACCCTAAATGATATTCCATATTATAACTTAAAATTATCAAGTGCATTAAAAGCAAGAAATTTCTGAGAAAGTATGACAGCAGAAGAAGAGCCTGAGGCAACATCACTAAATGTAATGTGCTATCTTAGATAAGCCCTGGTGAAAACTAAGGTCAAAATAAAGTATGAACTTTAATTAATAATAAGGTATCAGTGCTGGTTCATTAATTGTGGCAAATGTGCTGTTCTAACACTGATATAAGCTTTTGGTAATAGGAAAAACAGAGCGTGGTGTATTAGGAAGTCTAATTTTTACAATTTTCTCTAAATCTAAAGCAATTCTAAAATATTATTTGTTAGCATTATTAAAAACACTTAAGGGAAATTATATTTAGTAGAGGCTATATCTTCAAAAATGAATGTGTATGAATGCTGTAACTAAAAAGTTTATTTAAGAAAATATAATTATCGATTTCTCGATCCAAGATGGCCATTTAGGAACAGCTCAGGATTGCAGCTCCCAGAGAAAGCACAGAGGGTGAGTGGACGCCGTGTTTTTATTGCCCACAGACTAGGAAATTCCCAGGCAGAGGTGCTCCACAGATGGCCAGCGCGGCTGCTTTGCCCCGGGCGGCTGCTTTGTCGGCGCCCCGGAGCAGCGGTTCTCCGTACAAAATACAGCGGTCCGGGTGCCCTTTTGGCTGGCGATTGGAGCCACGGGAAGTCGCCCATTAGTCTGTTTAAAAAGGGGACTGAGCACAGAACCAGGACAGTAGATTCCAGGGCAAAAAAAGAAAAAAAAAGAAAGCACCACAAACCTCAGTGCCACTGTTTAAGCCAGCGCAGTGAGTGGCCGCAGAGGAAAACAAACAGACCCCAGCAGGCGACTGGAACACAAACGTAAAAAAGGCTCTGAGACAGGGAGCCAGGCGATCAGGCTCGGCTGGTCCCAAACCCCACAAAAGAAGAGCAACCAGAAACTCTGGGTTGAGAGTTTCACAGCAAGTGCAGCTGAACCCGGGATGGTCCAGCTCTGTGGGGGAGGGGCGTCCGCCATTACTGAGGAAGCCCGCCACGATAGACGGACGTAGTCAGCAAACGCTGAGTCAGGTCACCGTTGCCAAGGCAACCCACCATTGCCGAGGCAGCCCGCCTTTGACAAGGCAACCCGCCACAGCAGAGAGACTGCGCCTCAACAGAGGCGGGCCACCATCGCCAAAGCAGTTCTAACTACACCCATATAAACAGGACTGCAGGGAAGTTCACTCGG
>NW_016107370.1:7455849-7512657 GCF_001604975.1 Cebus imitator
GTACCTATGCAACAATTTTGCAGGTTCTTCACATGTACCCCAAAACATAAAATGCAATAAAATAAATAAATGGGGAAAATAAATAAATAAATAAATAAAATGTATTTTTATTAATCTATAAATTTTCTTTATAAAAAGAAAATGTAATTATCTTGAAAGAGTATATATTATATATAAGAATGCAATTATCCATGTCACTTCTGGCTCTAACTACTTTATTTGCTTAAATAGTACCCTTCAATAATGTATTATTAGAGATGATTAAAAATTAATGTTATTTTTTAAAAAGAAAACTAATATTTTACAACTATTTTTTAAGCCATCAAATTGAGATTCCCAGATTTCTGTTGAATCCCAGGCTGGGCCTTGGAACTTGGTATCTCAAAAATTCCTTACACAGTAGCATAATGGGAACAACCACCTTAATTAAGATCCTATTACTCCGTTTTTGATAACATTTACTGTCAATCTCTTTAATCAGGTTTTTCTAGAGTCATGGTTTTATTTTAATGGTCATATGAAAAGATGAGAAGAAATCTGACTCCTATCAGCTGGATTTAATAAGTAATAAGGAAATAATAGTGGCCTGATCCTTGATTCTATATTTTACGTAATTTCATACCCCTGGGATATTAAGCCCTTTCAGATCTATGGCACACTTATTGGTTCCGTACATTTTGTCTCTTATGATGTACATATCAATAGCCAGGTAGCTGATTCTCATTTCAAATAGGACAAAAAGACAACACTAAGTGGAAATAAGACCCATCTAACTTGTCACATGTAGTAGTTATTTCAGATTTTCCTCATTGTAATTCTATTCGACAAGTCATCTTGCCTTACCTGCAACTATGTTTACGTATCAGTAAAGTGTGCACAATCATAGTACCTAACTCATACTTCTGTGTATTACATTTTGTAATGGTTGAAAAGGACCTTATATGCAGTATGTTCTCAATAACTGTCAAACACTGACATTTCTTTTTGTTGATCAGGGAAATTACCAAAAATATTATTGATGGAAACACAAAGTTGAGTTCAAAATAAGTGAGTTATCAACTCGAACAACAACAACAGAAAACTAACCACAATGGATGGAGAGCTGAAAATACTGTCTTCAAGAGGGATTTCACACATAGTAATTTCTTAGAGTAAGTTTGCAACCTTTTCTTTTTCTCTTTATCTTTCTTAAAACATATTTCTTACTGAGCAGAAAGCAATAGAAGTAGGCTACCTTTTTCAAAATTGGCTAGCATGCTGAGGTATAAGTCAATCCCCAAATCTCAGTGACTTAATACAATGAAGTTTATTAACCATCAGGTTGAATGTCTTTGAAGGTTGGCTGCTTGCCTTTGATTTGCTAAACTGAGTCATGTGAGACAGCTAATTTCAATGGAATAAGAATGCACAATTCCATAAGGTGTTAAACAAATCAGAAATATTTGATAAATATCTCTTACGATATGATTTGATGCAACCCTTTCAACTTCTTTCCTTTTTTATATATATCTACATATACATACACTTCTTACATATATGTATGGTTAAAATTAGGATCACACATAAACAAAAATTTTATATTCATTTTTTATTTAAAAATTTACAGGTTTTAATTGCCCATGTCATTAAATGCAAATGAAAATGTGGTTTTAATCAAATTTTATGATATGGATATCACAGAATATATTTAGATCCTATAATATTATTAGACATATAATTTGCTTTCAACTGTTTGTAGTTTAAATACCTCATGATGAAAATTTTCAGAAACACTTGCACTTTCCTTGAACTTCTAGATAGTAATTTCTAGGTCAAATGTATGTGATGTTATGGAATATTATATGTGATACATATTTCACTTTATATTTACTTAAAGTAGCATACATACATGCATTTACCAATGCATATTTTATTTTTTCATTGTGTTTTTAAATGGTAAACATTTTCATTTGCAAAAGGCTTTCTTTATATTTTTAACTTTATTTTTTGTGTATAACCTATTATCTTAATAAGTATATTGGAAAGTAATTATCATTTTTACTTTCTAATATTTATATATTCAATGTATTGGTTAGGCTTATAGAAGAATGTTGACTAACTGCTGTGATTGCTGGTACCCTTGTCTTGTTTCCTTAAGAAGGCATGTTTTCTTTCTGTTTTACGGAAATACTCTTTGTCATATTAAGAAAATAGATTTTTTTAGTATGTTAATACATCTTATTAAAGGATGATTAATTTTATTTTTTTAGCATCTATTTAAATAAATCATCTGACTTTAGCTTTGTTATCTTAAAACATAATGATGCTAACAGTTTGCTAATTTCAAGCAATCTCTGCAATTTTAACAAACTATGGTGTTATGCTATGTTAGTCATATAGATTGCATATATGTTAATATTTAATTTAATATAGGAATATTGCATCCATTATTGATAATTGATCAGTTATAAGTTCTTTTTTTTTCTTACATTCTTTGAAAATAATGGTAATTTATATTTTCATATATTTTTAAAAGTTTTTTTTAGCATATTGACATTTACTGGTATAATGTTTTACAGCAATGTTCCCTTTATTTTTAAAAAAGTTTACTCCAAATTCTTGAATATAATGGATTTCTTGACTTTGTCATATTTAGTAATTTTGTAGATATTTTTAGGGCTTTGACTATTTTAATGACAGTTTGAGCACCAGTTATTGCTTTATCAATGTAATTTCTTTATTTTCTTTTCTAGTCTCTGCTTATCATTATCCATATCTTCTACTTTTTAAAAAAATTCTTAATTCTTGAGTTAAATGGATTATTTATTTTCATTTATCTTCAGCAACAGAAGCCTTTACATATTTAAAGTTTAAGTTGAGGACAGTAGCATACATTTTGAGATGTATTTTATTAATTTTCCTTTCATAATTTCTTAGTCTCTGGTTTATTTTTGACAATAAATTTTTTACACAAAAATGCTAAATTTCCCATGTGTTTAGATTTAGAAGTCATCATTTTGCTTATGAATTTTACTATTGTTGACTTGTTGTCAGAGGGTTTGGCCTTTAAAGTTTTTATTTTAAAAAATTAATTTTGGTCAAGTTCAGTATGTGTGTTTGTCTATATGTGTATGTGCATGGTAAAGTATCATTAATTTTTATAAATCACACACATTTCATATCCTCATCCTCTCTTCATGTGAAAGAGGTTGCATATGCATTACATACACACATACATACATATATGTGTGTATACATGTGTGTATAGGTACATATGTGTATAATAATGTGTGTATGTGTATGTATCTTAAATACTTTGATTATAATATTTAGCTACTTTATGCCATTCATACTTTTTGAATCTCATACTACATTACGTAGTAAATAATCTTCTGAGAAAAAATATAAAATAGTCACACAAAACATTGCATATAAATTCAAGGAGTTCCTCTGAAAGCCCCTCTGAAAGAAAATCATAAATTACTTTATTCCCACGTCCATTGGCCACTGTTAAAAACATCTGCCCTATGTCTTAAATTGTGATATCTGTTTAAGCAGCCGAATCCAGAAATAAATAGATATTTTAATTTCCTACTATGATTAAGATTCAGCAATCTCGTTTCATTCCTCTAATCATTCAGGCGTATATACATCAATATTATATTGAATATTACACAAAAACATATTACTGACATACTGTGCCTTCTCTACCACTGCAATCTGGCATCAGTAACCATTAACCCTCTTTGTTCTGTTTAGGATTTTCTTATATCCATTTACTCATGTTAATTTTATGTTGTTCATTTCCTATAACTTTTAAGAATCTGGATAGTGTTTTGCTTGATTCTGTGGCATATTTCATGTACACTCACAGAATATGCAAATAATTTTATCTACTAATTTCTCTCATGTAACTTTGATTTCTGTGTATCTCATTGCACTAAACTATATTTACATAATATTGTTAAGTAATAGAAGAAAGCAGCACTTTAATTGTTCTTTTTTTAAAATGAGGTTGCTTTATGTTTTTCTGGGAGTTTAACATTACCTTATTTAAAGTAAGTTTTCTTCATCATGTTAAAATTATTCCTATACATTGAGCTTTATAGTATTTTTAAAATCAAGAATATTTAGCCTTCCTAACAACTTTTTTCTTTGCTCTCCTCTTATTATTTTTTTTAATCATCAACTCTGATCAAGGGTATTATTGTGCTTTGACTTTTCAATTTACAAATAGAGCAGCTCTTTTATTTGTCTCCCCTTGCTTCCTTTCCACAAATGTACAACAATCACGGCTACAACTGGAAACAAAGCTAACTCACTGCACTTCCTTATCAGCAATATCTGCTTCTCATAATTTCATACTAATCATGATAGTACGGTTTATTACTCAGAAACAATGCTGCAGTTGACGTTGATGATAAATATGAATGAAGGAGTGATTGAATTGAGAGCATGGAGTTGTTTACATAACCCACAAAACCCTTTTTGGTGCAGCATAGGAGAAAACAATGCAGTCTCTCGATATTTCCTAAAGATGCTGAATGATTGTGATTGGCTAACAAAATAGGCTGTTTTTTGCTCTTAATAAATTCTTCTGTATGAGAGGCATATGAACAAAGTGGGCAAATGAAATCTCTATGTGTTGAGTTTAAAAGTTATTCTTTATGTTATTGTAGGTTTTGAATTTAGTTTTTTAATATTTTAAATATTTATAATAAATTATAAATTGGAAGATTTTATTGTAGGAAAAACATTTCTTCAAGCATACAGTGAAGTTGTTCTTGTGTAGAATGTGACTAGCATCTGTTTTAAGATTATGGTTTACATTCATTCCAGATAAAGGAATAGTGTTCAAAATGTCATTTCATATAAAATGGTAATTGCTAGATTATAAATCTTTTCCTGATAAAGACTTAAGAGAGTATAATGTCTTTTTAAAAACAATCATACATAGAATAATGCTTTCTATTTAAAAAACTCAATTTATAATTATTGACTTATTTCTCTTCACTTTGCTAAAAACTAATGTATTCTAGGGGCAAGAAATTATTTTTAATCACCTTTGCCTTATCTTTTTGGTTTTCTATATGTTTCTTATGCCCTTAATGCAGATAAGCAACAAAATATAAATAGTTTTTTAAGACTGAAATATTTATGATTTAATGTTAATTACTGTTAATTTCACTGTCTTTTAGTAACTTGAAAGTGTTTGGTATATAATAAACACACTTTTTTAAGTGACTTGTGTATTTGTGTCAGAGAACAAAATATCCTGAGAAGATTTCTGCCCCTACACTGATTCATCCTAAGATGTAAAGCTAAGGTGGCTTATAGTCTATTAGGATGATACCCACTTGCCTTAGTCTAGGCAGGTGAGAGAGCAGACAAACCACTGAGCCCTAAGGGTTTTAAAAGCAGGATGCAGACAGACATTTGTGCTGCATTACTCTGAATTTTATAAGCTATGGGAAAGAATCAATCAACATTTAAAGTTTTATTTCAATTTTTTTTCCAACCAAGATTGTTTGTAATGGACTCTAAGCCTGTCCTGAAATAGCCTGCCCTGCTCTCCAACGAGTGTTGTTGAACATTGGTACTATGGGTAAAAGTAATGTTTACAGTGATGTTGTAACATATGAAGATATCCAAGAAGTATATACAACTAGATTTTGATTTTGAGATTCGACATTTGAGGAAATATTATCCTGTTGTCAATTACTTTCGTAAACCATGGCACCTTTTATATTTGTCAGATTGGGTCCTTGCAACATAATTGTGCAAATAAAGGAAGCAAAGTAAGAATTGCCGAGCTGAAATTTAAATCTAGGCATGTCTGATGCTAAATCGGATTCTTCTACTGCTTGATACTATAATAGAGAAACTAAAAACTTTCTTTATAAATATAAACAACTTTTTTCCCTCCAGGAATTTTCATTTTTATTAGAGTTTTTAACCTGTGATTGCTAAAAAACATATTATATATTATTTTCTTCTGCCTCTGACTAGAATCTGATGAATGCAGGAATCACCATTATCATCCACAAAGAGACAGAAAAGTGTGTAGATAACACAAAGCCCTGAGTATCTGCCAGTGATTGACCTCTCAAGAGGTTTCATTTGGCCACATTCCAGGTATCTCTGGTTACTGCTTACTCTCCATCCCACAGCAGTGGCCTATGCTTACTGCTGTAGTTTAGACTATTCACTTTCTTAGCAAGTATTGCAGTTATCAAAATTGAAGTCTTCATCAAGATGTCAAAAGATGTTTTGAGTTGCTCAAAACATATGAGCCTTCACCAATTTTATTTTTCTTAAAAATTAATCCTTATAATTATAGCTACTACTACAATTCAATGAGTACCTGTTGGGTGCCAAAAACTTTATGAATTTATTTAAAAAAATCAGATGTGAGTATTATAATGCCCAGCTTTACAGATGAGGGAGCTGAAGCTCAGAGGTCAAATCACTGCTGACAGTGTTTTGGCACAAATTTGAATCTCAGTATGCCTATTGTCATAGTCTATAGTCTTCTCACTACACTCTGCTGCTGTTAAACTAAATAAGTAAAATCCAGGCATCAGGAGAGGAATGCAGTCATTTAAGCAGACATCTAGTAATATAAATGCCTTTCATTTGCTCTTCACAGTGTCTCATCTGTAAAATCTCATTTAATTCACTAACTCCACAAGAGCAAAGACGAGCACTAAAAGAAAGGAACATGCAGGAATATGGAGTGAAAAAAAAAATGTCTGCTTTATATGGAATCACTAAAGGAAAGAAAGGTCACATTGCCAGCTGGTGCTATGCTGTCTGTCACCAGGTTTGATAATACAGTGTAAACATGGGGTCTGTGACACTGAACAAGCAGGGAATAGCTTATTACTTCCAAAAATAGCACAAATGCCAAGCACCTTTAACTGGCTTAGTCTCAGGAAATTTCTCCATTCTCTAAGAATGTAAGCTTACAGCAAATTACTTAGAAATTTAAGGCTTGAGTGTATCAAAAAAGCTTTTCTGTGTTGTTTTGATGATGGTTGAGCACTACTTCAAATTAGATTTGCTACCTTATTGAGTTAAAATTTTCTAAAGAGTCTTTAATATAAAATCAGGTGAAGAATTATGAAAAATAAATATAATATTCTATTAAATGAGCAGAGGAACTACGCATGCATTGGTGAAAAGTCAACTTACCTCATTTCTTTAAATTTAAAATGAAGAAACTATTTCTCAGGCAAAGTTTGTCTACCAACTGTCATTCTGTAGGGAAAACTTGAAATGAAATTATAAATCTACAAACAGAGATTTTATTATAGTGAAAAACCTTACAGAATCTCAACCACAAAAGGCAAATGCTGCAAAGGCTATGATGAATACCAGGTCTATACAACAAAGGGATGAAAAATTAATTAAGAATAATTTTATGTTCATTCACATTGATTTCTTACTAAAAGGATACTATTTCCTTTTTATAAAACTAATTTTGATAATCCTCCTTGAGATATTTTATATTACAAATCAACTTGAAAGAAAGATTCTGACTTCACAAAACTTTTTTATTTAAAATAAGCATTTTGTTTTCAGAAAAAAATTCAGCTTAACAATCATGTGATATTTTCTTCTAAGAGGAAAGGAGTTTATGTAATACCCATTTTCTCTGGCCTATTATCTATTTGTCTTCTACCTAAGCTGACTGCAGCTTATTTGGTAAAGCAATATTTTTCTAACTTTAACAGTGGGAGACTATGTTCAAATGAAATTGTGTATAGAGACCTGATACTTAATGCAAGGGTAAAGTCAGTTGCTGAGTTGAACGCAAAATTGGGAATCAGGGAAGATCTTACTTTGTGTTGCCTTTGCCCATTCCTCCTCAATGACTCAAGGAAGCCTCCATGAAAACCCTAGGAATCTTCTGACATAGTCCAAAACCATTGGAATAAATCACACAACCATATTGTTAATCAGATTTGCCATGTTTAGATCCCCTTCCATTTCATTTTCAGCTGTTAAATGCCTATTCATGTTTCCAAATTTCTCACACATGTTTTACATCAGGAATGATAACAACCATAAAAAACAGTGAATCATTTTTTTTTTCTGTTACAAGTTTAACTACAAGTTTCAAAGATTTCTGGTAAAATATAATCATAAAAGCGTGGGTTATTTTATGAAGAGATATTGTAGCAAGATAATGGATCAGTCAGGGATCTTCACGTCTGAATCTTATGTAAGAAGATTCAAAAGGCTCAACAGAACTCTCCTCTCTATCTTTCTGCAACCCCTAGGAGGCCAAATTCCTAAGGCAAACTAGCTCTTAGCCTCAGCAAGATTTGTGGTATTCTTAGGTCTGAATTATCCTCTGAGCTAGTTTCAGATACCAGAGACTGTTTCCCTGGACAGGGCTATAGTACACTTCAAACCTCCAAGCACACCTGTCATTGAATTCTGTTGTGGATGTCTTCTGTAGCTCAGGCAGTAAGAATGAGTAATAAGTATCAAACACTTATTAGGGTCAAGCCCTGCTCTAAATGCTTTCTATGCATCAACTTCTTTAGTCCTCATAACAGCCCTTTAAAGAAAGTTCTATTACTACCCAACTTTTGCAGATGTGATAATGAAAGCATAGAATAGTTAAGTGGCCTACAAACACAGGTAATACATGATGGAGTTGAGCCTGAAGCTCGGGTAGTTAAGCAAGATACTTGATCTCAGATCAAGAATATGTTACAGTGCATCCCATAGCTTATGGATATATCACCATTGCATTATGCCACCTTTAGGGGAGCTGCATGGATACCTGAGCAAGGAAATGTGCTTAGCTAAATTAAATATACTGTAAGTAGCTCAAGGGAAGTTAGTATAAACAATCTAATTTATAAGTGTAGCTAAGCTACACAATGATATATTTTTTAATGTTTTTAAAGAACATGTTTTCTTAAATTGTGTTGATGCCAATATAATCAGAAGCGGATTATCAAAGTAGAATTTAAAAGTGTGAACATCTTAGTGTAGTGCTTTTAAACATGCTAAGCAGTTTATTTTTTTCTATCTTCTGAATCACTGACTTCCAAATTTAATTTCCAGTTTGCAGTACGATTATATGCTTTTTTTTCCTCAAGCGAAAACCACCTGATAACTCATGTGATTAGTCAATTACTCATTGAAATATAATCTGTGCATAATAGTAAATTAGTTATGCTGCCATGTAGGTTTAGCTTTAAAATAAAATTGACCAATGTAAGTGATAGACTGACACTGATGTCCAAGTGTGTCTGTTTATTTTCTGTTACACATATCAAGGCTGAATGGCTGTTACACATTAACTCACATACAAGATTGAGGTTATTCCCAAGGTCTATATAATGAAAACTTATGCAACTTATTTTGCATAAATATACTCAATTAATTAACTTCTAAATTTGTAGTTATTATTTTGGCTATTCTGACCTTTTGTACTTAATAAAAGCCACATTAATTTTGATAATTCTTAGCTTTTTATATTAAGAAAAACTTTGCCCTTAATTAGACTCATACAGAGCTTATAAAAATAAAAAACTAAATATCTTTTGCTTTTCTTAAATTAGGTGTAAAAACCCTTTTAAGTATATTGTCTTGTATATCAGCTTTAATAAATTTAGAAGATTAATGGCATTACTTCTTGAGCTAATTTAGAAAGAATCAAATTCTTTTCCAGAATATGCTATAGTGCATCCCATAGCTTCCAGGTATGTCACAAATTACATGCGTTCACACCTTTATTTTTACATAAGAGGATGATCTAAATATCCCTAAGCCTGCTACCCTGCATTTTAACTGAACTCTACAAAATATAATCAGGAAAGAACGTTCTCTGATGATCATCTAGTCACGTACAATGTTTTACAACTCGAGGGTGCACCCATTCTGGAAGTGTCTAAGCAAATGCTGTTGCCTGGGGAACAAATATTGTGCCTTTCATGATGTCTCCTGTGGCTGTGAACTAACAGACCTTGTGAATACCTTGTTTACTGTAGGAATTCCACCTGCAACCTCCTTGACAGGCGCTCACTCAGCCTTTGTTGGCCACCAAGAGCCTATCTTCTTGTTTCTCTTTTCTTAGAACAATCATGACCTTAGATCTTTGTAAGAGCATAGTCTTATCTGTCTTTAGGTCTTCACTCAAATATCATTTCTCAGAGAAATTCCCTAATAATTGAACAAGCAAAAGATAATTCAAGCAGCTCGAGTGACAATGGCATGTTATCCCATGGGTTCATCATCTCACTGTTGGACAGCTGTAATTGCTGAAAAATGCTCTGTAGAGAAGAGATTTGTATGTTTGCCAGCACTGCCATAACAATATGTTACTACAAAGCTGAAAAAAGGTAAGATTTACTTTCTCATAGTTTTGTAAGCTGGAAGTTCTACATAAGGTATCAGCAGGTTTGGTTTCTCCCAAGACTTCTCTCCTTGGCTCACTGCCTTCTCACAGGTCTTCCCTCTATTTGTACCCATCCTGATGTCACTCTGTGTGTCTCAACCCCCCTTCTTATGAGGATGCCAACCATATTGGTTTAGGGCCCACCCTGAGGGATTTTAACATAATAACCTCTTTAACCTTTTCCCTTTTAGAAAAAAAGAAAGTCCAGCTCACTGTTAGTGCTCATTCATTTTACAAATACATTCTTTGAGGCTGAAGCAAATCTGACTGATTTTCAATGTGAAAACAAAACATACAAACTGTCATTCAAGTTGTTTCTAAACAGAACTAGCATCAGAATTGTCTGAATCATCAGAATCGTCTATTTCAGAAAAATCAGATTTATCAAATGAATCTTCGGCCAACAACTGTCCTAGACCAACATCACCATCATGAGTAGGAGTGCCATGTTTTCTGGAATTTCACATTTTCAGTGATCAAGAATTACTATATTTTGTAAATGGGAATACCACTACTAAAAACAGAGTGCTATAAACAGAATAATGTTTTCTGTTGCCAAAGTCGATATACTAGAGTGATGTGAAAATAATATTAACAGCAAGATATTTCGTGCCAGAGTTATCCTGAGGTAAACGCTGTTGCTGAAGCATCACTGGCGAGTATTCTCAGGGAAAACAGGAAAAGGGTTAATAAGCCTATCTTCAAATGCAGTCACATTCTGAGACTTCAGCATCTGTATTTTGGGTTTCACAGTTTGGTACCTAACTCCCATCTTTACCCAAAGGCCTCTTGCTGCTTTCCAGATTTTCACAGCTTACCATCCTCTTCTATCTCAACACTTTTCTTTGCAGTATTCTCTCATGCCCTTAACCATATTACATAAGACTTAACTGATGTTATGTGAAAAATCAGTAATTTACTACAGCAGATGGGATAACGTGAGTGACCAACAGCTTCAGCCACTGTACTCTAAATCCTTCGCTGCTTCTACACCACACTGAAAATTCTCTTCAGGGCTCCCAGCCAGTGAATGAGTGCAGCACAGGGACTACGGCAGGCTCTTTCCTATAAGAAATAGGATTTCTCTGGTGAAGACTTTGGCGTGAGGACCCCCCCATTAGTCTTGTCAAACTGTCTTAGAATAGTACTGCAGTCTAAGACCTTCCTTCCTTTCCTTCTCCTCCACAGGGGTCAGGTATGCGCATTAGGCTGACAGCTTCCCATCCTTCTCTGGCTCCCTCATTTTCCCTTGCAGCCATTTCTCCCAAAAATATTCTGCACATCTAATCACCTTGACATCTTCTTCTTGGAGGGGCCTTGTTATATTGCTTCTACATGTGTAAATGATGATCTGCAGGGAGGTCTTCTCTCTTTGGAGACTGTAACTTAAACTAAAGAAAAAAATTTCAAAGGTGGAAATTCTAGTTGACAATTTTTAATATACATTTTAGAAGTGCTAAATACCATTGAAATAATACAAAACTTCATACAAGAATGACAAACTTAGAGTATTTCATATTTCTGAAAAAAATCACATTTTAAAATAAAATTTTCTGTTCAAAAATTTTATTCTGAACATGAGAATATTTTATCTTTCTTTATACTTAGAATAAATGTAATTTTCTGTATAAAAGTCATCATCAAACAAAAACAGATAATCTTCAGGAGTCCAAAGGGGCAAGACCAACTCACTGAGGAATGATAGACCCTCTATTTGATGTCTCCATCACTATTTCAGCAGGAGCAAAATGGGACCTACTCCCAAACAATCACAGCCTAGCTGCCACTGTCAACTTTGAGATCAGCTAGAACTAATCTCGTTAAGCTCATTATCTGTTTATGTCAATCACCAAAAGGAGTCCCAGGATTCTAGGTTTTCCCTCACTGCACACGCGTTAATCACTCTACATCATTGCATATCCTTTATTATGTCCCTTTCTTCCAATCTCTTTAATTCCTAAAACCTCTCTAGTGAGCCCTCTGGAATTTATGGTCCATCATAAATAAAACCTTCATGCTCTCTTCTCTAAAAATTACCTTCACCTCACTCAAAATGAAACTTAAATCTCCCTAATGGTGCTGCTGCCTCTGCAGGCTCTCAGTTGGAAGCTGTTTGGTTTCACACTGGGCCCACCTTTTCACAAGTGTTCTCTTTGTTCCTCACTGCCAATTTCAGTCTGTAATCTCTCCATGGTCTTAAATATCTATAACATTGATTAAAATGTCATTACCGGTTTGTCCACACATCAATCACTCAGTGAATTTTCTCCATCCCCATTGGGCTCATCAAATTTCTTCAAATTCACCAGAACACAAAATTCTCAGGGCCTGCTTTAGGACTTTCTATTCTCTCCCTTGATAAAATGCTTTCAAACATTTACCTAGTTTCATCTGCTTTATCAACTTAACTTTCTAATCAAATTTCAAAGGAAGCTACCCTGTCTACCATATATAAAATTGTAATCACTCTTTACTATATTTCTTCTACTCCAGTGCTTCTCATTTTTTCTTAATGTCTATAGTTTTTGTCTGTATCTTAATTTAAGCTTCAAATACATGCATCATGTTCACCTTTGTATAACCTGAGTCTGCTATAAAGTGGGTACTTACTGTGGTCTGGATGTTGGTGACCCTTCCTAAAGGTATATGATGGAACAAAATACCCAATGTGACAGTCTTAAGAGGTGGGGCCTTTGGCTGGTGAGTTGATCATGGGGAGAAGCTCTCATGAATAGAATTAATGCTCTTATAAGAAAGGTTGAAAGGAGCTATATTGCCTCTTCCATCATGTGAGGATACAGCAATAAAGCACCATATTGAAACAGAGAGCAAGCCTTCATTAGACACTGAATCTGCTGGTGGCTTGATCTTGGACTTTCCAGCCTCTAGAACTGTGAGCAATACATTTCTGTTGTTTATAAATGACCCAGCCTAACGTATTTTACTTTAGCAGCCTGAAAAAACTAAGACAATATTTAATAAATATTTACGGAATGGATGCAATAACTTGAATTTATTGCAGTTATAATCTTCCTCTCAGCTCCGAGAAGAATAATTTAATATCCATTTAAGATAAATAACCTTGCTTTTGGTTTCATTCAACCTATTTTTATCAGTTTCTTCAGTTACGTGCATGGTTCTCTGCTTATAATACATGAATAAAACACAATTTCAAAGCTTGAACATTCCCTTTCTATCTTTACAAACACAAACGTATAAAGACAATAATAATTATTGATGTAAAAATTCACACATATTTAGATTTCAGTTTTCTCTAGCAACTATGTGGAAGATGCATGCAGATGGTATCCATTATTATTATTATTATTGCTTAACATTTATTAAGTACTGACAGTGTGCTAAGCCTCATGTGGAGCATCGAAAAGGCATCCATAGCTGCACATTCCCACTCCCACCTCTGTCTGATCATCTTGTTCTTGTCATAATTTCTTGCTCACTGATTTGTTATTCACTTATTAATTATAACTACTTGATAAATAAAAAAAAACTTAAATCATAAAGACAATTTAAAAAGAGAATTACCATTAGATTTAATAGTAGGAGACCACCAATGAGTATCACAGAGTTTCAGGACCACAGAGAGAAGCAGAATGCAGGGCATTGCACATTGAATGTGAGGTAAAGCTGTGAAGGGCATGATAACAACACTTTGATTCCAGATGAAAGTGGGTGTGGGAAATGGGGCAGTAGTTGGATGGGTATTAGGTAGGTAGGAGCAGTTTGAGTTCATTTAGGGTCAAATAAAAGGAATTAGA
The DNA here is from genome assembly GCF_001604975.1 of Cebus imitator. Taxonomy (NCBI): domain Eukaryota; kingdom Metazoa; phylum Chordata; class Mammalia; order Primates; family Cebidae; genus Cebus; species Cebus imitator. The sequence continues at coordinate 7,470,025 of NW_016107370.1, forward strand.
AAGGGGGATGCTGAAAGCACAGTAGGAAGAGTAATTAAAGATGGTGCAATGTTCTGGAAGTGATCGTGAGGTGTGGGATGCAGAGCTGAATTAAAAGGTGTAAGAGAGAACAGAGGAGGAGTGAACAGTCATGAGGGTAGATGTGGATGTAGATTAGCTTGTAGGAAAGGTTCTGGATAGTTTATGTAAATTGACAGTCTCATTTTGTTTTCCATGCTGGAGTGCAGTGGCACAATCTCAGCTCGCTACAACCTCCGTCTCCTGGGTTTAAATGGTTCTCCTGCCTCAGCCTCTTTAGTAGCTGGGATTACAGGCAGGCACCACCACCCCCATCTACTTTGTTTTTGTATTTTTAGCAGAGATGGGGTTTTGCCATGTTGGACAGGCTGGTCTCGAGCTCCTGACCTCAGATGATCTGCCCACTTCAGCTTCCCAAAGTGTTGGAACTGCACCACTGCCCCTGAGATTCCTTAAAAACTAAAGGAGGTAAGGTTTATTGAGGTAAGGTTTGTTGCTGATAATTGTAGGAAGGGTTTTGAATACTAAGCATAAGATATCTGTGTATTCTTGGAATACTCATAAAGGAGGATGAAAGAAAAAGTACTAAGGCAAGCAATCAGAATCAAGCCACAGATTTCTTGGGGCACCAAGCTTTACAGTGGCATAATGTCCAGTGATAATTACCAGCCACCCCTATGTGTAAGTGGTAAGGTGGGCTTTAATTCTGACTTGCAGTTTGGCTAGAAAAGTTCACTAAAATAACAATTACAAGGTAATTGAGACACCTGAGGGAGAAGGAGTAGATGATAAGTGACATGGTTTGGATTTGTGTCCCTGTCCAAATCTCATGTCTACTTGTAAACCCCAGTGTTGGAGGTGGGGTTCTGGTGGGATGTGATTGGATCATGGGGGCAAATTTCCCTTTTGCTATTCTCATGATGGCCAGGGAGTTCTCACAAGATCTGGTTGTTCAAAAGTATGTAACAGATTCCCCTTCGCTCTCTTCCTGCTTCTCTGGCCATGTGAAGATGTGTCTGCTTCCCTTTCACCTTATTCCGTGAGGGTAAGTTTCCTGAGGCCTCCCCTGCCATGCTTCCTGTACAGCTTGCAGAACCATGAGCCAATTGATCCTCTTTTCTTTATAAATTACTCTGTACAGTTTCAGGTGTATCTTTATAGCAGTGTGAGAACGAACTATTGCAATGAGTCATGTGGGACTGAGAAGGAAGAGAGGCCAGCAGGAGTTGATAGATCAGAAGAAGATAAAACAGGCAAGAATCTTTGCATTTCTTTAAATCAAAAAGTAGAAATGATGTGAGTTACATTAGAGGAGAGCCGGATGGATGGGAATATAAGATCAAAGTGAGGATTATTGAAGTAGAATTTCTCAAGCATATTTGTTCCAGATGACTTCCCCCTCAAAAAATTATTTGATATGGAAAGGGATAAATATTGTGATAGTTAATGATGTTCATGAATTTGAGACTAGACAAGATTTTGGAACCAAATGAAAATATTAAAACATACTTGTTTAGTTTTAAAATAAGTAATAAGTAATCTGTCAGATAAATAACTTGTCTGTGTTCCCACAGCTACTTTTTAGTGGAATTAGAAGCAGAATTAAGATTATTTTGACATAGTTTTTAAAATTTGTTTGTTTTATTATTACCTCTGTCACCTAATATTGGAAAGTGTATAATATTGTCTTATTCTTTTTGTCCCTGAAAATGAGGAATCAATTGCTTGAGGTAAGCAGTGAAACCTTTGTCAACAATATGTCTCAGAACAAATGATAAGCAATGGTAAAAAATAAAATGTTGCCTGTCTTTTGCCCATAAATCTAAATCTGTCATTAATAAAATGAGATCTCCCCCCTATGTGTTTGCATATACACCTTATAAAGGAGGGGTGGTAGAAGGCAGGTTAACATTTGGATGAAATTTATTGTTGTCTTTTTTTTATTTTCACCTACTAGTCAAGAAATAAATCTAATGAATATATTATAAAAAAGAAAACGATCTTTACATTTGCATATTGCCTTGTATGTATTTTTCTAGTGTTGATGCAAATATTTTTGCTAAGTGTCCTATGTTGAATCAAAGTTATTTTAGAAGTCCAGAGTTTGCATGCTGATGTGCTGATTATTGTCTCTTGTAAAAAGAAACGTCTACTTTGGAGGCAGTGTTAAGTGATGCTGTGTACACATTTGCATGTATTATTAACACTTTGACAACAGGGGCCGGTGTCAGTGGTGAAGGTAGAACAGGTGCCACAACCTGCTGGGCTGACTCTCATCACAGTTTTTAGTTAGATTTCAAAAGACAAAGAAAATTGCATCCTCACATCCTGAAGAAGGTAACATGTCAAATGACTGTGAATAATTCTATAGAATTAATTGTCACATGAATTGCGTTCGGCACATCTTTACTTTTTTTGGGATAGGGACGTGATCTTTTCATAGAAACCATAAAAACAGTGTGATGAAATCTACTGAGTCAGTCAGACTTTTTGAGTGATTCAATTAAACTCTAATCCTATTATTAGATACCTATTTCATGTAGAAAACACAAGAGAAGGCTGGGTGCAGTGGCTTATGCCTATAATCTCAGGAGGATCATGAGGTCAGGAGTTTGCAACCAATTTATCCAACATGGTGAAACCCTGTATCTACTAAAAATACAAAAAATTATCCAGGCGTGCTGGTGCACACCTGTAATCTGAGCTACTCAGGAGGCTAAGGCAGGAGAATTGCTTGAATCCAGGAGGCAAAGATTCCAGAGAGCAGAGATCACGCCATTGCACTCCAGCCTGATCGACAGAGCAAGACTTTGTCTCGAGGAAAATAAAAAAATAAATAACCCTAAGTCACAGAAATATTGTAATGATTTAAATTAACACTTTTTAAATACTATATTTGCTAGCTATTTAAGGCAAAGGTATATGTAGTTATCAAAATATACAAGGTAGTTGAGAATTCAGCTTGATATGAGACTAAGAATTTGGAAAGTCTCTTCTAGGTGGAGGGAGTATGGAGGAGTAAAAAAGAAAGGGAAAAAAACAACTAATTTTTAATTACTGGAACATAAAGCATAGAAGTAGAGATAGAGGCAGTGCTACTTTAAGCTGGAGAGGTAGGCAGAAAGTAGATCCTGGAGCAATACTGATTAGATAAAGTCATAACAGAAGTCAGTCAAGGAGGATAGAAGATGCAAATATCATTATGCACAAAAGGTAAACTAAATATTGTAATTCTTCATAATATTTTTTAAATGTTACAGGAATTTTAATGAAAATACAGTCATCCTTCAGTGTCCATGGGGGACTGGTTCCAGGACCTCCCTTGGATACCAAAACTGGAAGATGCGCAAGCTATTGATAGAAAATGGGATAATATTTGCAGATAACCAATGCACATTCTCCCACATGCCTTAAAGTATTCCTAGATGACTTATAGCACATAATATAATATAAATACCCTGTAAATAATTGTTATAGTACATTGTTAGAACATACAAACAAGAAGAAAATCTGTACATGTTTAGTATAGATGCAATTTTTACAGATTTTTGAACCACAGTGGGTTGAGTCCATGGATAAGAAATCCATGTACAAAAGGGCCAACTGTATTACTTTAGATAATCTGATTAAATTATTTCCATTTTCCAAAAAATAAAATATATACATATATATTTTAAGAGACATGGTACTTAAAATTGTGTGGCCTCTTTTCAGTTATTCACCTATTGGTTACTTTTTAGTATTTTCTAGTATTAAGTATTATCCCCATTGTAACTTTCATTTGCTTATAAAAATACAGTCTACTTATTGAACACTTTCACTTGAGTGTTCAGTAAATGTCTTCTATGTGAATGAATGAGTACTTATGTCTTGAAAGCCTTCTTCAAGCCTTTTTTTCTATCCCAACCTAATATTACTCCTGCCCTTTCTTGAATTACATTCAGTAAATAAGTCTATTAACTGCTTCTGAAAGCTCACTCTGAGTTTCTGTGACTGTCCCTGCCCCACTCCCAACACACTTTTCTTCATAAAGACAGCCCCTTCCTTTTGTCTTCACTTGTCAAAACCTACTCAAGTTCATGTCTGGATAAATGCTATTCTTCACATGAAGTTCTAATTCACTAGGGAGAATTGACCTCTACTTTTGCTCTCACAGATGTGGTTAAACCTTTAGTTGAAGACAAGGATTATTTCTTCCTTAAATTATATATAAACCACCCAAACCCCTGTACAAGATGCTGTTATTTGAAAGAAACCTAGGCCTTGGTTGCTGGTACTTCTCCAGCATCATCCTCCTCATTGGTAGGACGGTTCACCTTTACCAGAATTATAGTCTAATCCCAGTGCTCAGGACTAGTTCTGAACAAACCAGTCTTTAGGCGTAATTGATTTAAAGATCAAACCCATTTATACTAGTGACTGATATGTTCTGTTTTCTACTAAAACACCATGAACCATTTTACCAGTTACTCTACATGGTTACCTAGTTGAACATTCTCTATTATGTCACCCTTGACTATGCTGTCAGTTTTTATGGTCAGAAATAATATATTTAAGTCCTTTAGTCTCCATCCAAGGCACTGATTATTGAACACTAAGTGTTCAATAAATGTCTTTTGAGTGAATGAATGAATGAGTGGAGTACATGCAGAAATCAGTGAATGAATTTTTAAGACTTTGTGGAATCACGTACTGATTCCCACTATCCAGGGAATTATATTCAGGCCGCTCCTTAGTTTCATACGCTTTTTCCCACTAGGCAGCTTTCTTTCTGATCAGCGGTATGTTATTTCAGAGGAATGGACTTACCAAAGTAAATCCTGCCCTCTCTATATGATAAAGAGAAGGAGGAGAGAGTCCTTTGATAAATAATGCGTCTATTTTCAATTCAACAATGTTAGTAATTACAAGTATCACCATTGCAATACACACCGTTTAAAGTAGTAAGAAACAGAAGAGTGTCATAAGGATAAGAAAGGTCAAGTTACCTGCAGAAGTTTCCTAGTAAACTGCAGCAGAGTTGAGAAGACAGCTCTGGTTTCCCAACTCGTAACCCGGTGCTCTTTTCATTATAAGAACATTTACATTGTGGTCTTGGCGATGAAGTGAGCTAATATGACTTACTCTTTGTATTTCTTGATGAGTGATTACATTTTGTACTTATTGCTGTACCACAAAGTTGCCAAGAAGCTTTACAAGGAAATACTGTATAAACTGCGATTTTATGACACATCAATCTTTTCTTGGTATCAACTAGGCTGAAGGTAACATTTTTTGCCACAGCTTTTCCAATCTGCCAAATAGCTTTTTAAAAGCAGTAAATATAAAGTAAAATTTCAAAGCAAATGCTCACTCAATTCTCAAGGCAACAATTTAGGAAAGGAAAGCAACAGAAGTCTCAGGAGGAGCTTCTCGGAGGTCATATGGCCTTGGATGGAAGTTTGCACTCTCTCAAATCCCTCCAGGAAGGCGAGCCATGTGTGCTGGCAGCTCTGAGGCACAGCAGTCCCTGAGAGTGAGCTGTAGAGCTGCTTGGGGTGTGCTCTTCGCCCTTTTCTGTCCCTAGGAGACTTCTTAGAACACTTGGAGTGATAAAAGAAGGAATCAATTCAACTCTCCTGCTTGTAGAACAGATTAGGAGATATGGACTTGTATAAAATACTTTAATTTTCACATTGCTAGAATTTATTATTACATTGAAGCCCGTTTTATTTGTTTGTAAGGCCATAGCTAAGTATCATAAACTGGGTAGCTTAAAAGACAATTTATTTCCTCACAGCTTTGAAGGCCAAGTTTAAGATCAAGGTGTCAGCAGGGAATCTTCTGAGGCTTGGCTCATAGAGTGTCATCTTCTCTTTGTCTCCACACAGGCTTTTCTCAGTGTCTCCCTGTGTCCTCATCTCCTTTGCTTATAAGGACATCAGTCGTATTGGATTAGGACCCACACACATGACCTCATGTTACCTTAATTATCCCTCCGAGATCCTGTTTCAAATACAGTCACATTATGAGGTACCGAAGGTTAGGGACTCAATATAAATTTTGTAGGAACACAGTTCTTTAACAAATGTCTTTTACTATAAGTCCAATTTCCAACACAAAGTATAGAAAATTTGGGGCCGTGATTTGAGGATGCTTTTAGGGAATACAGCAATTCTAGACAAAGTGCCAGCAAGGCCTCTGCTTTTCTGTTGGCAGAAAACCTGGAAGACTGTTCTGAATTGAGCCCCTACTTAAATAGCCCGCAGTTAGATTCTAGGACCTAACAATGGAAACTGACACTTGTTTGTTACGTTCATATGTGTAACTATTATCTAACTTAAAGTCTACATTAAATAAAATTCTTATTTAAATTTATGGTGGGTTTCTGTCAGTTTTAGAAGCTTGATTCAAGTGTTCATTTATAATAAAACACCAGCTATTTATTTTTTGGTGACTAGTTTATTGCGGTGTATTAGCTGGGTTCTCTAAATGGCCAGAACCAGTAGGATATGAAGAGGTATTCACTCACACTCCAGCAGCAGGCTGTCTGCAAGCTGAGGAGCAAGGAAGCCAGTCCGAGTCCCAAAACCTCAAAAGTAGGAAAGCCGACCATGCAGCTTTCGGTGTGTTGCTAAAAGCCTGAGAGCCCCTGGCAAACCACTGGCATAAGTCCAAGATCCAAAAGCTGAAGAACTTGAAGTGAAATGTTTGAGGACAAGAAGTGCCCAGCACGGGAGAAAGATGCAGGCCACAAGACTCAGCAAGTTTAGTCTTTCCTCCTTCTTCTGCCTGCTTTATTCTACCAGCTCTGGCAGTTAATTAGGCTGTGCCCACCCAGGTTGAGGGTGGGTCTGCCTCTTCCAGCCCACTGACTCATGTTAATCTCTTTGGCAGCACCCTCACAGACACACACAGGATCAGTACTTTTTGCATTCTTTAATCCAATCTAGTTGACACTCAGTATTAATCATGACGAGTCCATCCCTTGTCAACCTGAACCCATACACTTCTCCTGGAATCAAGGTGTCAGCAGGGTTTCTTCATATATAATGTTCAAATAAAGACAATAATAATGTCATAATTATGCCTAACATAACACAGCTATTCTTCATACAACAAGAAGTGGACTAATCCTTAACTTAAATGCTATTACATGAAGTTGACAATAGTTAAATGCTGATATGAAGTCAATAACGCTTAGGTCACAGTGTCCTTATTTTTACTGCTGTTGCTGCTTTTGTTTCCAAGATCCACGGTGTCACTTCTCTCTCCTATACCACTTCTAATATTGCTGATTTAGATCGTTTTCTCTTCTGCTTCTCTCTCTGAAGATGATGGTGATAGTGATTAATATGGTGATGATGGTGATGGTTAAAGAAGAGGCTTTTAATTATTTTATTTTTATTTTATATTCTTAATGTTTTAATTTTACTATGAATTTACCACATTAGTGTGATTTTGACCTGAACATTTGACGATAGATTATGTATAATTATGTGATTTTAACATTTATTTTACAAAGAAGAATACTGTAATTTTATAGCTTTTGATTAAGTCAATAAGTTATTTCCTAGTAAGTATCTTCGTGTTCCGAGAAGATATTTAAGTCCTAAATCAATGACCTGTAATTGACAATTACATTAATTTTTTTCAAAGAAAGTATAAAAAAATATAGAGCATTCAAGATATTAAGAAGACACCAATCTGAATTTTAAACAGAGCTACCCAAATCTAAACCTATTTAAACATAGAAAAGATGAGTCAGCCTGCCAGTGAATCCTGGGGGCTGAGGGCAACGACAGGACTTGTGCTTGGATTGTTATTTCAGTAGACTTGATCAAATGGTATTAATGTGACTTGAACTCTGAAATTCCAGCCAGAGCCTTAAAAAGTCTTTTATTTAATTCCCCTGCTACCTGAAAGCACTGAGTTTAACACGCCTCCAGCTCTAATCCATTAACGTTAACAACCTTCAGAGTCATTAGCGATAACAACTTCCTCTGTCACAGTTTCTCATAGTGACTCCCTGTGAAGAATTTATACACTAAGTAGATCAAGGGAGAATAAACAAATTCACATCTTTTAACACACTGATGCTAGCCATGGAGACAAAGTGCATGGTCCAGGCTTCTGCGTACACACATTGAGCTAGGAATTCAGCAGACTCCACTGCTGCAGTTCCCATGGTTTCTTATTTACTTCAGGATGGAAATCCATGTCTTAGGGGGCAAGCCAGGTTTATGCCACCTTGTTTATTTCTTTTGGAGTTTACAAACAATTGTCAGATGGACAGAGAGCCAGTGGTGAAGGAGGCTGCAGAGTTGCAGTCATTTGCTGTAACTCAATGCTTCTTCCTTTCTGCCTGCTTTGTGCTTCCCTAAGAGCCAGGTATTTTGAACATTGCCCCTTCAAATCATGCAAGCTTTTAAAGGCCTTCTCTTGTCTCATCTGGACGTTTGGTTTTGATTTTGCATTTACGAAATATCAGGGGTGGATTTAGTATCCCATTCTGGCAGTGGCTTTAGACCTGCTGGTGGGCCTGCATTGCTTTTCTCCTTCTCTCTTTTGTTGGCCTTTGTTCAGGACATTACCTGGCAGCAAGGTGGGACTGTGGTGAGGGCAGCAGAGACAAGCGCTGGGATTAAGTAATTTTTCTTTTTTACTTACTGTTGTTTAAACTCTGCATATTCTCTGTCTTAACTCATACTGAGGACCTTGCATTTGTGTAGATTTTTTTTTTCTTTCTTTTTCTTCATTGTTTTATCTGGAAATTTCCAATTTTTTAAATCGTAAAAACAAAAGTCCTAGTTAGAAAGTTCTTTAAGGGATCTTGTGATTTAGTCTCCACCCTTCAGGTGGTTTATGAAGTGCCACCCCATTCAAGTGCTATGGTATGTGGACTTGATGAAAAATGTATTCTGCTAGAAGTAAGGCTCATGTAGAATCCTAATGCATTCTAAAAAATTTCGTCATACCTAGAACCCCATTCAGTTGTTTCATCATGCAAGTTTCAATAATCCCTGGACCATATTCTGAAACCTGGGCAAAAAAACAAATAGCATGCTATGGTTAACAGTTAGGTGCTAATGAAAATGCAAGAATTATTTTTATTTTTGTTACAGGGAAAGAAAAAGGATTTTATTCATTGTTAGAACTACAAAGATGTAATAATTTCAATAAATGAATTCTTTATTTCTGAACTAGGTGAACAGATTTTTGTTTGAGTTTCTCTTAACATGGAAGATAACTTGTAGCAAATGCTAACTGAATAATGGAGTTAAAAGTGAAAATTTCAAAGTTTTTGTTCCTATTCACGCATATGTTTCCAATTTTTTGTTAGATTATTTTAATGTTATCCATAGTTATCAATATCAATGATTTATGACCTCAACTTCTTTGCTATAACAACGAACACTGTTGTTACCATAAAGGAGTCCTGATTCAAACCCAAAGAGAGTTCTTGGAACTCACGTAAGAGAGAATTCAGGGTGAGTCCATAGAGTAAAGTGATAGCAAGTTTATTCGAAAAGTTAAGTAATAAAAGAATGGCTACTCCATAGACAGAGAAGCAGCATGGACTGCTTATTTGGTATACTTATAGTTACCCCTTGATTATATGCCAAACAAAGGGTAGATTATTCATGAGTTTTTCAGGAAAGGGGCAAGAGTTTTCCCTAACTTCCTCTTTTTAAAATATGTAAGGTATCTTCCAGATGTTGCCATGGCATTTGTAAACTGTCATCGGGCTGGTGGGAGTGTCTTTTAGCATGCTAATGCATTATAATTAGCATATAATAAACAGTGAGGATGACCAGAAGTCACTTTCACCACCATCTTGGTTTTGGTGGCTTTTGGCCAGTTTTCTTAACACGCCTTGTTTTATTATACAGGTCCCTGTGACCTGTATTTTGTGCTGATCTCCAGTCTCATCCTGTGACTGAGAATGCCTAACCTCCTGGGAATGCAGCCTCAGCCTCATTTTGCCTAACCCCTATTCAAGATGGAGTCACTGTGATTTGAACGCCTCTGACACTGTGACCTCATTTTTCTTTTCTTTTTTTTTGTTTTTTTCTGTTACAGTTCAAGTAATATGTTAGAATAACTCTTTTTTAATTGGATTGCATGCACTTCCCGCTTCACTGTGGGTAATTTTGATCCTTCGCTCATTTGGTGGTATGGCTGATATGCACTTTGGCACTATTAATTTTCAAATTATGTGTACTACACCATGAGGATGATAAAAGCCTTAAGAACTTGGAGCCATGCTGCACATGACTTCAGAGCCAGAAGCATATTATGATAATGACTGTACAGTCTGTCAAGCATCCTGATGCTAGCAAAGATCTTAATATAATCTTATGGCTGATGATTTAACATGAGAGAGAATAAAAACACCCTCACAGGCTCTAAGTTCATTATTAGACACCCTGATCTTCACCACTTTAGAGATTTTTTTGTTCCTAATATCACCAGCTTTGTCTTTTCAAATAAGAGCTTCTCCCATTTATGTTCTCTATATGACTTCTCCTCTAACTTCCTTCTTTTAAATCCCTGGAAAAAAGTTCTCAATTAATCCATACTTCTTTTTCAACTGATACCAATATATAAAGAAGCACATTTCTTTTTAGCTCTTCAGACTGAAAATGGAAATATATCAGTTACTGGCCTAGGAAGCAATACATTATTATTTAGGGAGTTTTGTTGTAAGAAGGGCGTGAAAGCTCCAAATTTCAAGTTTGTCATGTGAACTAGATTCTATCATCCATATCCTTGATACCTGCTGTTTTATAGACTAACTTTTTTGGTGGTTTGCTTTACTCATCACTGTGGCCACTTCATAGTCTCAGATTCATATTTTCTGTTTTCTTTTTTCTGAACTTATGCCTACTGCTTTGCTAACTTGATTCTTGTTATTGGCTTTCTCAGAATCCATATATTGTTTTGAGGTAAAGTTTTAGCTAAGAGTTTGGTGTGATCAAGAAAACCTTACTATCTCTGTATTAGTTCATTCATTTATTATGACAACTTCATTAATTGAACATGACATGATAACTACTGTGGTAGAAACTAAAGGTACAGTCACAATGCTTGCTATAAAGAAACTCAATGGAGTAGAAAAAATATTAGAATACAATGTGGGAAGTGATATGATTGAGGTGCAGGGTGTCTTGAGAATGCAGAGAAGGCACAGTAAAAGGGAAAAACAAAATTTATCTAGGAGTGGAGTCAAGAGAGCAGTCAGAACTGTGCGAAGGAGGTGACTTCTGATCTGAGTCATGACAAATTAGCAGGACTTCAATAGTGAAGTCCTTTCACCCTGTCTACTAACCCTTTACTTTCAACAAATATCTCCAATGTTAAGACATCATTTTTTCTCCTTTATGTTTTTCTCCTGTTACCATCCTATTTCACTTTTCCTCATCAGGGCTCACCTTCTTGGAAAAGTCATTTAGATTTTCTCCATTTTCTTAAAAACCAGACACTCCTCAATCACAGCTATCCAGATTCTGCTCCAGCCCCTACATAAACACTATTTGTCACTCTTCACAGGTGACATCCTAATTGCCAAATTCAATAGCAGCTTTTCTCACTTACTTTATTTGACCCGTCTGTATTGTTTGGCAGAGGTTACAACTTCCTTCCTGAAACTCAGCCATTCATACACCATTTGCTGTCACTTTTTCCTAATTTCCCCCATTTCTGGTTGCACATGTTAAAATCTTCCTTAGTTAATTACTCTTTCTTCACACACTAGGTAAGCAATGATATAGAACATACAGCTCTATGTTTCTCTTTGATTAATAAATTACATTATTTAATAATAGCTAAGTATAGGATTCCTGATCTATAGAACTGATGACCGGACTTGTGTTTCTCTGGTCTAGATAGCCAGCCTGCAGAGGTGTCATTATTCTGATGCCAGCTGATCTGTGTGTAGTGTTTATAAGGGGCCTACTTCATATAAGATTCTAAGGGTAAGAAATGCGTCTATAGCTAGTTAACAAATCATATGCCAATAACAATTTAGGATTATTTCCTTTTCTTCTCCTTCCATTGGCATTCTTGGATGCCTTATTAGTTTTGCAAATATAATTTTATTTTGATTTATATTTCTACTTGTTTATATGAAACCTATTTGCTTTATTGTTGTTTTCTATGTACAACACATCTCCAATACATCTCCAACTGTGAGCTCAATGCCTCTCCAGTCTTCAATCATGCATTTATTCACTCCTTTCATGTCATTAAGGATGAAGTTAAATGGGAATAGGATGATGATCCATCCTAAGAGCACCTCATTAGACACTCCTCCCCAACTGTAGAGTGAGCTATTTATCCAGTCCCTGTGACCAGCCTTCTCTTACCTATGTTTCGTCAATAGCTTCTTTAACTAGGCTGTCATCATTGCTCAATTTCCCAAATTTCTTTTCTTCATTTTTCTCTTTAAAAAATGAGAACTATATCTAACCCATTATCAACGGCTCACTGATTTTTATGTCCCTCCTTATCTGTTACCAGGCTTGTATTTTCTCTGCCCTCTTTCCTTCCTTTTCAACATTTAAAAGCTCTCACTGATGCTACTAGTATGTCTCTGTGTTGCTCTCTGCCAGTTGTTCGTTGCGGATTTCCTATCTTGGATTCTGTTTTCCATTTTTAACTGACTCTTGTTTGTTTGCTGGAAGGTAAAAGAAAAAAAAAACAGATGTGTGTTGAGTGTGCTTTTGAAGCAAGCACTTTATAAATTATGCTTTTTTGAGGTGATGATGGGTGATAATCACAGACAACTTTCAGATAGTTTTTCCCCCATGTTGTTCAGCAATTGGAAACTTTTTTTTTTTTTTAGAAATATTAGTAAACTACTGTGTCATAGAAGAGACTGGAAAAACTGAGAAGAATCTGCAGCTGTAGAAACCACATTTTAAGAACTTTGCCTCTGATTATTATCTTGCTGGTAGAACAAGTAGAGTAGCTGTTGCTAATCACATACCTGGGTGCTGCAGAAAACATGCCCCAGAAATGAACTCCATTTGCCGAGTCTCAGGACAGACAAAAGAAAGTTGTTTTTTATATTTATTCATTAAAGTTTTTTATTTTATTTTAAGTAGAATCTTACATAACATTCATTCTATGTATTTAAATATTGTCATTACCAACATTCATTCTATGTATTTAAGTTTACATTTTTACTTTTCTGTACTTTGGGGATTTTCTTAAAGGGAATGACTATACATTAAATATAACAGTAATTATAGAAAATTCCATAGACAGATTTGTAGAAATATCTGAATTCTCCAAACATGTTTTGCATGTCTCTTAACTTTCTGCAGAAAAAACATATGATTAAGCATTTCTTCTAACATAGAGATATAAAGAGAGGAATTAAATCTTATGGTTCTATAAAGATAACATTCAGATATTTTACTTTCCTATTAATAACAATGTTCTTACATTTTATTTGTACCTACTAAATCAGTGACACATTTTATATTTCTCTTCTTGCTTATATTCCTGAATAGTAGATAGCCTTTATATATCATATTTTATAAACCTCATAAAATATGCTTTTTCTTTACTAAAAATTTAGAATAATTGTGCAGTATTGTTAATAAATGACATTTTTTTCGTTTGAGTATTCTCTTTAAGTTCTCAATATTGTTTGCTTCCATCATTTTGTTACTTTTCAATAGCATTTGAGGGCTCCTTATATTATAGACATCCTGGTTAGGGAAAGTTCCTAAAAGGAAATGTGAGTGTATGTGTGAAAATTTGGAAAATTAAGTCATATTCAGTCTTAATACAATCACCAACACACACTTAATTTCTATGACCTCCAATTTTGACTTTTCACATTCTTTTTTCATTTTGAGAATAGATGTCTTCCAAACCTATCTTTAAACTTTGTCCTTCTGTATCTGACTTATTTACCTTAACATGTCTTCCAGGTTCATTCATGTTGTAACAAATGGAAAAATTTCATTGTAATTTGATTTCTGTATATGTCCATTCAGATATTGTATCCATTTTTCTTTTTAACTTTCATTTTAAGTTCAGGGTTACAAGTACAGGGTGTGCAGGTTTGTTACCTAGGCAATCATGTGTCATGGGGATTTGTTGTACAGATTGTGTCATCACCCAGGTATTTTGTTCATGTTTAAATTCAATTATTTGTACTTTTTTTTTTTTTTTTGTCTTTTGAAAAATGTCTGTTTAGATCTTCTGCCCATTTTTGATTAAATTATTTTTTTTTTTTTTTTGCTATTGAGTTGTTTGAGTACTTTATATATTCTGATTATTAAACCCTTTATGAATGGATAGTTTGAAAATGTTTTCCACATTCCATTGGTTGCCACTTCACTTTGTTAATAATTTTCTTAGCTGTGTAGAAGCTTTTTAGTTTGATTTAATCCCATTTGTCTGATTTTGCTTTGGTTGCCTGTGTTTTTGAGTGTAACCCATATAATCTTTGTCAGACCAGTGACCTAAAGTGTTTTCTCAATATTTTCTTTTAGTAGTTTCATTTTTTTCAGATCACACATTCGATTCTCTAAATCATCATAATTTGATTTTTGTATATGATTATCCAATATTCTCAGTACATTTCGTTGAAGAAACTGTCCTTTCCCAAGTATATATTTTAGGCACTATTCTCAAAATGAATTGGCTGTAAATGTGTGAATTTATATGTAGGTTCTCTATTCTGCTCCATGAATCCATATGTCTGTTCTTATGACAATAACATGCTATTTGGGTTAGTATGGCTTTTCAGCATATTTTGAAGTCAAGTGGTGTGATGCCTGCAGCTTTCTTCTTTTTCCTAAAGATTGCTTTGGGTATTTGGGGTATTTTGTGGTTCTGTATGAAGTCGTGTTATTTTTTTCTATTTCTGTGAAGAATGTCATTGGTATTTTGATATAGGTTGCATTGAATGTGTAGAAAACATTCAGTAGTTTAAACATTTCGACAATGTTAATTCTTCAAATCATGAGCTGGGATATAATTCCATTTATGTATGTTCTCTTCAATTTATTTCCTCACTGTTTTATAGTTTACCTTGTAAAGATTTTTCATGTCTGTTTAAATTTACTCATAGGCATCATATTTGTTGCTATTATATTGTGATTGCTTTCCTAATTTATTTTCTAGATTGTTCACTGTTGTTGTATGTAAGTGCTACTGAATTTTTAATGCTCATTTTGCATCCTGTAACTTTTCTGAAGTTCTCTATAAGTTTTAATAGTATTTCAGTGAAGTCTTTAAGTTTTAATACTATTTCAGTGGAGTCTTCAAGTGTTCTTAAATATAGCATTATGTCGTATGTGAACAACAATGTGAACAAACATAACTTGACTTATTTTCCAGTTTGGATCCCCTTTATTTATTTCTGTTGCCTAAATGCTCTGGCTATAACTTTTAGTACTGTATTGAATAAAAGTGATAAAAATGAACCAGGTTTTCTTGCTTTGGATCTTAGAGGAAAGGCTTTACTCTTTCACCGTTCAGCATAACGTTGGCACTGTGCATGTCATATATGATCTTTACTGTTTTGAGCTGTGTTCCTTCCTCATTTTGTTGAGAATTTTTATCACAAAGGAATGTTGAATTTTGTCAAATACTTTTCAACACCTATTGGGATGATTACAAGTTTTTTGTCCTTCATTCTGTTAATGTGATATACCACATTTATTGATTTGCCTATGTTGAAACAACCTTGCATCCCTGGGATGAATCCCACTTGATCATGATGAATGATCTTTTTATTGTATTCTTATATTCAGTTTGCTACTATTTTGTTGAAGATATTTACATCTATGGTCATCAGGGATATTATCCTGTATTTTTCTCTTTTTCTTGTGTCCTTGTGTGTTTTGGGCATCAGGGTAATTCTGGCCTTGTAGAATGAGTTTGGAAGAATTTCTTCCTTTCAACTTTTTGGAGCAGTTTAGGTAGAATTGTATTAGTTATTCTTTCAATGCTTGACAGAATTTAGCAGTGAAGTCAACTGGTTTTACTTTGATGAGTATTACTGCTTTGATCTCATTACTTATTAATCTGTTGGGGTTTTCTATTTCCTCATAGTTCAACCTTGGTAGGTTGTATGTGTCCAATAATTTATCCCATGCTAGGTTTTTCCATTTCATGGAGTATATTTATTCATAATTGTTTCTAATGATTTTTTCGAATTTCTGTGGTATCAGTTGTCATGTCTCCTTTTTTGTTTCTTATTAAATTAATTTGAGTCTTCTCTTTTATCTTGGTTACTGTAGGTAAATTTACCAATGTTTTTTGTCCTTTCAGGAAAAAAAACACATTTTTAAATTGATCTTTTGTATTTTTCTTATTCCCAGATTTATTTCTTCTCTGAAATTCATTTTTCCTTTCCTTTTACTAATTCTGGGGTAGATTTGTTTTTGCTTTTCTGGTTCCTTCAGGTGCATCACAAGGTTTTTATTTGAAATCTTTTTACTTTTTTGATGTAGCTGTTTATAGCTGTAAACCTTCCTCTTACTACTGTTTTAAATATGCCATATATTTTAGTACATTGTATTTCCATTTTCATTTATTTTAAAGTATTTTTATTTTCAAAATTATTTATTTATTTATTTTTATATTGGAGGGTTTCCCACCAGAAAGTTCACTAGAAAAATTCTAAAAGAGCTGTAACACTTATTAATATATTTTAACATTTCCTCCTTAATTTCTTCATTGACCCGTTAATTGTTCAGAAACTTGTTGTTTAATTTTCAAGTGTTCATATATTTGCCAAAGTTCTTCTTGTTTTTGATATCTAGTTTTATTCCATTGCAGTCACATAAGATATTTGATATGATTTTCACGTTTTGAATTTGTTGAAACTTATTTTGTGACCTATGGTCTATCCTGGAAAATGTTCCATGTACTGGTCAAAAAAATGTGTATTCTGTAGCAGTTGGATACATTGTCTGTAAATGTCAATTAGGTCCATTTGGTGTAGATTGTAATTCAATTCCAATGCTGCTTTGTTGACTTTTGTCTGGATTATCTGTCCATCACTGGGAGTGGGCGGTGACATTTTCTACTATTATCATATTACAATGTATTTCTCCCTTTAGATATATTAATATTTCCTTTACATATTTGGGTGCTCCGGAGATGGGAGCATATATATGTACAATTGTTATTTACTGTTGCTGAATTGGCTCATTTGTCATTATACAGTGACATTTATCTCTTTTTAACAGGTTACTGCCTATTGGGGGAGACCTATCCAGAGCTGCTGGCCAGAACATCTACATGTGACTTTGTTTCTTCACAACCTAATGTGTGGGGCACAAACACAAGAATCCTGAGATAGAGATAGTCTGTTGGAAGCCAAATTGTCTTTAAAAATAATTCTTGGAAGTCACAAAGCCTGTTGTTTGTGAAATTCTGCTGTCAATATTATTAAAACACTTTGAAAGATAGACTCGGGTTCAAAAGGAGAAAATAGAGACCCCACCTCTTGAAGGACTGTCAATGTAAGTGCATGTAGGATGCAATATATATCAGTGCAGTCATTGTTGGAAAATTCCTTCTAAATACAAGGTGGTACAAAGGTCAACTATATTGCTGTATATCAGGAATAAAGATTTGGAAAATGAATGATTTTTGAAACACCATTTATAATAGCTTAAAAATAACATGACCTGGTTAGATTTAAAATAAAATTGCATGTTTAAGACCTATACATTAAAAACTATAAAATATTGTTGAGATAAGTAAGGGTACCTAAACAAATGGGAAGATACATTATAGCCTTTGATTGAAAGTATGAATGTTGGTAAAATCTTAGTTTTTTCCAAATAGGTCAATAGATGCTAGGCAATTCCATTCAAAATGCTAGTAGGGTTTTGTTTGTTGTTGTTTTGGGTTTTTGTTTGTTTGATTTTGTAGACAGAGAGTAGAACATGACGAATAGATTCTAAAATGTACATAGTAATGCAAAATGTCCATGTCAGTAAAAATTAGGATACAGAAATAAAAGCTGTCCACTATCAGAATTAGTGGAAGAAAACTCAGCAAAGCCTGCAAAAAGAAGGGCATTAACACTTTCTACATGTCTGCAGGTGATTTTTTTAAAATGATGGCAAACATTTGCTACTTTCATAATCCCCTCTATCCATTTAAAAAACAAATACAAACACTTGTGATACAAATTTTTTGTGCAGATATATGACATGTAAATGAGAATGTAAACTTTTATTCCCAATTTGTCCATTTTCATTATTGCTGATGGTACTATATGCAAAATAATTTTTATGCCTAACAAAATGTGAAATGAATATTTTTATTTTAATAAAAATCAATTGTATATAGACAATCCCTTACCTTCTATAAAAAGTATAGAATCTTAGAATAAAATATTATTTTCAAAGAATCATAAGCTAGGCTACCATGACTTTACAATTAAATATTGTTCCAGAAATAGCTTTTTCTAGCTTACTTTTGATGTGTATGAGAGACTTGCATTTGCAGTTTTAGATGCTTGATGGACACAGAAACTTAAATATTCAACTACAAAAATAACAAGCTGATGAGTAGAAATTCTTCTGTTTCTATTAAATGTGGATATATGATAAAGAATAATACATAAGTATCACATTACAGCCTCAAATCTAGTAGACTAGAAATATGAATCCCCTGACACTGTCTACCTACCTACCCATGACTAAATAAAAGTATTTTATTTATATTTAAATTTATGAAACCATTCTGGGATTCTAGGATTCTCTCCATTTGAGCTATATGATTTAAAGTTTTTTCTGCCTCCATAACAGTTATTTTCTTCGATCAGAAACAAAATCAATTAGTCATTTTGGATGTCTTGATGTTAAAAATATTCATATTTCTGATTATTAGGAATAAAAAAATCATAGTTCCTATTTTATATATCAACCATTCTCTAATAATTAGACAGTATCTGAAATAGCTCAGAAATATTTTTTTAACTGTTATAATTTGCTATCTCATTCAATATGCTTAAAAATATTTTAAAGTATATTAATCTTTTAAATTACATATATTATTTTATGGCACTTTCAAAACTAGCATTGTTTTTGGATATTAGCTTTGAATTTCCTGATTTGTGGGTTTAATTTTAACTCTATTTGCTCATAATTATACATATTCCCATTGAATTCATGAAGATATTTTATTAAATGCTTATTTACAATTGAAAAGATGAAACATACAAAATTGTCTTCTTTTTATTAAGTAGTTTCAAAAATCATTTCATTAGCATATTATAAATGGTACTAACAAATAGAGACTGCATATAGGAACAATTTGGGTTTTGTAAATGAAAAGAATGAGACGTGTTGATTTTTAAAGTTAGCATATATAGATATATTTGACCTTTAAGAGTCTGAAACATTGAGTTCATCCTTCAGATCCATTCTCTCCAAGCTACCACCTTAGCGTCTCTGAACCTGTTTTCTCATCTTTAAAATGGGGATAAATGTATTTGCTTAATATGGGTATGCAAGCAAGAAAAGGATATGCCACCCAAGAAAATGTAATTGATCTTGATTATTTATTATAATTATTATTATTATTTTGAGACAGAGTTTCACTCTTCTCACCCAGGCCGGAGTGCAATGGCATGATCTCAGCTCACCGCAACCTCCGCCTCCCAGGTTCAAGCTATTTTCCTGCCCTAGCCTCCCAAGTAGCTGGGATTACAGGCATGCGCCACCACATCCAGATAATTTTTGCATTTTTAATAGAGACAGGGTTTCACCATGTTGGCGAGGCTCGTCTCAAACTCCTGACCTCAGTGATCCATCCCACTCGGCCTTCCAAAGTGCTGGGATTACAGGCATGAACCACTGTGCTTGGTCGATTCTGATTATTTTAAGGTGATCAGGAAGGAATAGCAGCTATGTAATCTACTTAAATACCTCTATGTCCCTTTGTCCCATTTTGACAATAGAAGGACAAATGTAGCAACCCCAGGCAAATACAGACACAGTGGCCTAGGGAAGAGGTGATAATGGAAGGAAACAGATACTTTAATGGACAGTGGAGGCGGGTAGTGCTGAGAATCAGTTATGGCCCTGCACAAGCCGTGTTAATGGGGCTGCAGTTTTTCCCACAGATCTTAATTATTTATATTCTCCCCAGGAAGATTTGTGGAATAGCTGTTTTCAGAAAGTAAATAGACAAATTAATCCAAGTGGTGGAATGGATGAACTGTGGTGGATTCCCCGATGTTCCTTTTATGAACGTCTTTCCACAGCTGCTGGGCATGCATCAGAGCTCAAATTCTCTGTCTATCCAGTCTTACTTCCATTCTTTCCCTTCCACAGTTGTTGACACCAGAGGTACTCCTTAGTACACATCCTATGTGCTAAGCTCCATCTGAATCTCAGCTTTCTGCTGAACCCAAACAGTGACACCTCCCCATTCTCTGTCATATGTCTGGCTTCAGCTCTAGGGGACTTGCTTTGGTGAATATTTTCTCACCTTTACCATCAAGTCATCACTATTTTCTCACTCTTGCCATCAACATCTGAACACACATCTGATCTAAAGCGAAAAACAAAAACATCTTTGCCTCGAACCCATGCAATCTTTGAGTTCAAGTCCCGTTTAGAAGTAAAATCTTTATAGAATTGTGATTGCTTGTGAGACTGAACTGTGTCCCCCAAATTTCCTATGCTGAAGCCTAAACCTCTGCCCGATATGACTATGTTTAGAGGTCATAAGGATGGAACTCTAGTACAATAAAACTGATGTCCTTATAAGATGAGGAAGAGAGCAGAATGTAATGTGAGCCAGAAGCTTGTATCCGAATTATATATATATAATAAATTGAAAAGATTTTACTGATGCTAAAAGGGGTACTTAATTCCTGAAAAAAATAGAAATATTGCATAGATACCAGAGGAAAAGCAGCTTATCTGTTTTGGAAAATAAGGCTATTACATTTACTTTCAACTATCTTAGTGAACAAACATTCAAGGTTACAACTTGCAATGTATTTTTACAGTAACAATATTTCCCATTAAGCACAACACAATACATATTTTTAAGGATTTTTTGGATGGATTTTTCTCTGAGATGTATTTAGCCTTGAACAACGCAACCTGATGAAAAAATTTTCTAGGAGCTGATGTTGAAAAATAAGGGCTTATGAAATTCCATTTTCTCTACAAAGAGACAGCAGTGAAAAATAAAAAGAAACTTACAACCAATGAAAAATTGTAACTGTTTTGCTACTAAAAAATTCTTTTATTGTATTAACACACTGTCAGAACATATAAGCCTATTTCATATAGCAATCAATTCTAAAACAATTACAAATCTTGCAACACAGCTCTAGAAGAGATCTTTGAGCTGTCCTGGATGAAAACTTCTCTAAAAATAATAGAACTGTATTTTTGAAGGGAGAGTCATAAGAATTATATTCATCTATGGAAAAGTATTAAAAATAAATATTTCGATTTTATTTTTTATGTCAGAAAACTAGAAGACATATACACATAAAGCTAGAACGTAAATGTAATATTTGCTATCCAGTGGCAGTGGCATTGTTTTTTTCTTTTTCTTTCTTTTTCTTTTTCTTTTTTTTTTTTTTTTTTTTTTGAGACAGGATCTCACACTGTCACCCAAGCTAGAGTGCAGTGGTGTGATCATGGCTCACTCTAGCCTCGATCTCCTGGGCTCAAGTTATCCTCCTGTCTCAGCCTACTGAGTAGCTGGGACTACGGGAGTATACCACCATGCTGGCTAATTTTTTATTTTTTGTAGAGACAATGCCTCACTATGCTGCCCAGGTTAGTCCTGAACTCCTGGGTGCAAGTGATCCCCTTGCCTTGGCCTCCTAAAGTGCTGGAATTACAGGTGTGAACCACTCTGCCTAGCCTCCAGTGGTGATTTCTGTGTGCATTTGATTATATAACTGTTCTTTCTTTCCGTATGTGTGTATGTGTGTGTGTGTGTGTGTGTGTGTGTGTGTGTGTTTTCATTCTAAAAGGAATGCCTGTAACTATAATGGGATTATATTTTGTTTTCCTTCCCTTCCTCTCCACAGAGCTGGGAGCACTTATTCCTCATAGAGAAAGTCCGTTACCAATGTGATACCTGAGAAGTAAAGCAGCAATGGCTGAAAGATGGCTGGGAAAAGCCCCTTACATGTCTCTGTTCTGTATATAACCTGGAAGAATGTGTAAGCAGTTATCCTGGTCATCTCTAAAGACACACAGAAGTTCCTGAGGTCAAACATGTGGATCCAAATAAGCTAGAAATTGGGAACAGAAATGTGTTCCATAGAACTAGAAGCCCTGATGTATTCAGCACAGGATAACAATTAAAAAATAGAAGGGAACAGAAGAAATGAGTTACAACCAGAGAAGGCCACTAGCATGGAGAACAACACTTAGACCTGATGACCATCCCTAGGGTGACCAGATACTTATGCCCTTCCAGGAGCACTTCTGAAGAGGATGGGAGGTGAAGACTTAGGATGACTGAATACCCATCCCAAAGAGACTAAAGTTTCAGTCAGTTGGAACTAAATTTCTATCAAGGAGAAAGTTTGTCTGTTTGCCAACAGTGGATAGGGGCATTGTGAGGCACTTTTAATGTACTTTTGAATAAATAGATTTACCTCACTGTACATCCAAGATGGCAGAACTGTGACTACGTATTTTAACTTGCTGAATACACATTCGTTAATGTAATTGATACTTATTTCCAAATGTCAATGTGTTCTGAACATTTTTCTACATCAGTAAGTATATATCTACCAAATAATTTTAGTATCTACAGAATTTTTTATTGCATGAGTTTACATGTTATGTTTGCCCAGTTTCTTTTGTTTCTTATTTTTTTTTGTTATATTTATATAATTTTTGTTTTATACAGGTATATAGGTGTTTAGACTTTACCAGATTTTCCATAAATGTTCTTTTTATGTTGAACATTTATGGGAAATCTGGTGAAGATTCTGCAGAATCCAACCCAAAATATTGTCTTAGTTACTATGTCTCTTTGGCCTCATTCAGTTTGTCCTAGTTTCTCTATCTTTTAAAACAATTTTCATGAGTGAAACTTTGGAAGACTACTGGTCAGGCGTTTTGTAGGTTGCTCTTCAATCTGGGTTTGCCTGATGTTTTTGCATGATTAGATTGGGATTAATATAGGTGTGAAAGAAAAATATAGAAGGGTAAGGTGTACTTCCAGTCATGTGTCACGTGGGCTGAACTGTAAGAAACTCCCCAAGTTATGATAAGATGAGTTGAAAATATTCTAAGTTGAAAATATATGTGATGCACCTAATGTACGAAGGAACATCACAGCTCAGCCTAGGCTACCTTAAACACACTCAGAAAGCTTACATTAGCCTACAGCTGGGCAACGTTATCTGGCAATACAATACTCTAGCATCTGATTTACATGCCCTTGTGATTGTATGGTCGACTGGAAACTACCACTTGTAACCACTCTCCAGCTTTGTGATAGCATATTGATAGGCCAGGACAAACATGAAAATTCAAAATTTAAAATGTAGTTTCTACTGCATGAATACTGCTTTTGCATCACTGTAAATCCAAAACTCCTAAGTCAAACAATTTTAAGTTAGAGACTGTATTGCCCAGTGATTTAATCAAATACTAATTTATATGTTGTTGTGAAGGTATTTTGTAGACATGATTAACATCTATAGTCAATTGACTTTAAGTAAAAGAGATTACCCTACACGGTGTGGCTGAGCCTCATCCCATCAGTTGAAAGCTTTAAAAGCAAAAACTGAGGTTTCTTTGGGAAAATGGAATTCTGCTTAAGGCTACATCCTCAAATCCTGCCTGAGTTTCCAGCCTGCTAGCCTGCCCTATAAATTTCACGCTTGCCAGCCCCAATAATCACATGAGCCAATTCCTTAAGATAAATGTATCTATCTATCGCCTATCTATCTATCTGCCTATCTATCATCTATGATCTATTATTTCTGTTTCTTTGGAGAATCCTAACTGAAACAATTACTCATTGCATAATATTAGTAGTTATATAACATACACATGACTTGTCTAGTGATATTAACCTAGATTATTTGGTAGACCTGTGTCTGTCGGGTTCCTTATCTGCAAAGTTTCTATTTTTCTCTTATGTTACTGTGTATTTTACAAATGAGTTGTGAATTCCAGTCCACATTCAATGAGAGGAGAATTAAGTTCTAGTTCTCGGAAGAGGGAGTGTCTACACATATTACTTGGAATTCTTCCATAAAGATTAGTTCTGTCTCTTTTGTTTATATATTTATTGAATTATTGATTTAGATTAATATGGACTCATATATATTCATATTTTGGGTTATAATCCAATAAAATTAGTATTTATTTTTCTGTTTAATTTTTTCCATCTGTGGACATTGGGAATTCTTTTGGTTGGTTCCTGTGTCAGATGTACCTCTACCTTTTCTTTTCTTTTTCTTTCTGTTTTCTTTCTTCTTTAATCTCTTCCTTCTTTCCTTACTTTCTTCCCTCCCTTCCTCCCTGCCTCCCTCCCACTCTCCCTCCTCCCTCCGTTCTGTGTAAAATCTCTTCCCAACACTACAGGGTCTCCCAGCTCATCTTGTGCTTTTTCCGCCCCAGGTTAGAGTCAGACGTTTTCCAAAGGACCTTGGTTACCCTTATTGGGGAATGGTCTCTGGAAACCAAGAGCTGAATGCAGAATGTGCATGTTATTACTGTGGTGTCATTATTTCCAGGATCTCTCAGTGGATGGAGCTAGGAAGTGTTTGTATAAGAAGCCATTGAAATGCATACCTCTAAAATTAGTCTTTATCAATATGCACACACACACATACAACCATGAGTATGCGTGTGTGTACGTGTGTGTGCTCATGTTGATAACGTGGATACCAATGGCTCTGTTGCTAATACAGCATATCAGGGCTCATTCTAGGCCTCCTCCCTTGCTTATTTTAACTTGTTTTTATCTGACAGTGACAAAACTGGCTCTCATCTATAATTTATTTCCTTATATGTTTAAGCCCATAATACATATTAAATTGTTTCAGAACTGCTCAGCCCAAAAATTTGAAAGAAACCAATTTTCTGACTAGAGTAGGATGTTTACATATGGTTCTTTTGTCTGTAGTCTTATGGTATTCACTAAAAACATTGTTTTCCAGTTATTTAGGTCAGTTCCCTTTTATCCTCTAGTCCCTCCACTGATGTCATGTCACGCATTTTTAATACAGTAAGATGTCACTGCCTGTATTCCATGCTGGCATCCCTTAACTTTGTGGATGATTTTCAAAATTTTTGCATATAATGACATTCATTCTCTATGATTTTTGACAAATGCATAGAGTCATGTACCCAGCACATCAGTAGCATACAGAACAGTTCTATAACCCTAAAAACACTTCTGTGTAGCGCCTTTGTAATCAACTAATTCCCTCCTCACCAACCCCTCTGATGGTTTAAAAAAAGATGTTAATTTTTAGTTTCTTCTATTAAGTATGGGAATAATATTCTTTGTTGTTCTGCACATTTTTAAAGTGAGTCCAGAAGCCTAGTCAATTGATTGTTGATAAACGGTCAAGATTCTTCACTGAAAAAGGATATTCTTTTCAATAGGTTGTGTTGTTAATTTTTTTTTCTTTTATGTATATATATTTTATTGCACTTTAGGTTCTGGGGTACATGTGAAGAACACGCAGGATTGTTGCATAGGTACATACATGGTAATGTGGTTTTCTACGTCCATCCCCATCACATATATCTGTCATTTCTCCCCAACTCCCTACCCACTACTGTCCCTCCCCTAGTACCCCCCAACAGACCCCAGTGTATCATGCTCCCCTCCCCGTGTCCATGTGTTCTCACTGTTCAACACCTGCCTATGAGTGAGAATATGTAGTGTTTGATTTTCTGTTCTTGTGTCAGTTTGCTGAGAATGATGGTTTCCAGGTTCATCCATGTCCCTACAAAGGACACAAATTCATCGTTTTTTATGGCTGCATAGTATTGCGTGGTGTATATGTGCCACATTTTCCGTGTCTAGTCTATCATCGATGGACATTTGGGTGGGTTCCAGGTCTTTGCTATTGTAAACAATGCCACAGTGAACATACATGTGCATGTGTCTTTATAATAGAATGATTTTTAATCCTTTGGCTATATACCCAGTAATGGGATTGTTGGGTCAAATGGAATTTCTATTTCTAGGTCCTTGAGGAAGTGCCACACTGTCTTTCACAATGGTTGAACTAATTTACACTCCCACCAACAGTGTAAAAAGTGTTCCTATTTCTCCACATCCTCTCCAGTATCTGTTGTCTCCATATTTTTTAATGATCACCTTTCTAACTGGCATGAGATGGTATCTCAATATGGTTTTGATTTGCATTTCTCTAATAACCAGTGATGATGAGCATTTTTTCATATGTTTATTGGCCTCATATATGTCTTCTTTTGAAAAATGTCTGTTCATATCCTTTGCCCACTTTCGAATGGGTTTGTTTGTTTTTTTCTTGTAAATCTGTTTTAGTTCTTTGTAAATTCTGGATATCAGCCCTTTGTCGGATAGGTAAACTGCAAAATTTTTTCGCATTCTGTTGGTTGCTGATTCACTCTAATGACTGTCTCTTTTGCTGTGCAGAAGCTGTGGAGTTTGATTAGGTCCCATTTGTCTATTTTGGCTTTTGTTGTCAGTAATTTTGGTGTTTTAGTGATGAAGTCCTTGTCTATGCCTATGTCCTGAATGGTTTTGCCTAGGTTTTCTTCCAGGGTTTTTATGGTGTTAGGTCTTATGTTTAAGTCTTTAATCCATCTGGAGTTAATTTTAGTGTAAGGTGTCAGGAAGGGGTCCAGTTTCTGCTTTCTGTACACTGCTAGCCCGCTTTCCCAGCACCATTTATTAAACAGGGAATCCTTTCCTCATTGCTTGTTTTTGTCAGGTTTGTCAAAGGTCATATGGTTGTAGATGTGTGGTGTTGCCTCCGGGGCCTCTGTTCTGATCCATTGGTCTATATCTCCGTGTTGTTACCAGTACCATGCTGTTTTGATTACTATAGTGTAGTATAGTTTGAAGTCAGATAGTCTTATGCCTCCAGCTTTGTTCTTTTTGCTTAGAATTAACTTGGCTATGCCAGCTCTCTTTTGGCTCCATATGAATTTAAGGTGGTTTTTTCCAATTCTGTGAAGAGGGTCATAGGTAGCTTGATGGGGATAGCATTGAATCTATAAATTACTTTGGGCAGTATGGCCATTTTCACAATGTTGATTCTTCCTAACCATGAGCATGGAATGTTTCTCCATCTGTTTGAGTCCTCTCTTATTTCCTTGAGCAGTGGTTTGTAGTTCTCCTTGAAGAGATCCTTTACATCCTTTGTTCGTTGTATTCCAAAGTATTTTATTCTCTTTGTAGAAATTGTGAATCGCAGTTTATTCTTTATTTGGCTCTGTTTAAGTCTGTTATTGGTGTATAGGAATGCTTGTCATTTCTGCACATTGATTTTGTATCCTGAGACTTTGCTGAAGTTGCTTATCAGTTTCAGAAGATTTTGGTCTGAGATGATGGAGTCTTCTAAATGTACGATCATGTCATCTGCAAATAGAGACAATTTGACTTCCTTCTTTCCTAATTAAATACCCTTTATTTTTTTTCTTGCCTGATTGCTCTGACTATAACTTCCAATAATATATTGAGTAGGAGTGGTGAGAGAGGGCATCCTTGTCTAGTGCCAGATTTCAAAGGGAATGCTTCCAGTTTTTGCCCATTCAGTATGATATTGGCTGTGGGTTTGTCATAAAAAGCTTTTATTATTTTGAGATACGTTCTGTCAATACCTAGTTTATTGAGGGTTTTTAGCATAAAGGGCTGTTGAATTTTATTGAAAGACTTCTTTGCATCTGTTGAGGTAATCATGTGGTTTTTGACTTTGGTTCTGTTTATGTGGTGAATTATGTTTATAGACTTGCGTATGTTGAACTAGCCTTGCATCCCCGGGATGAAGCCTACTTGATCATGATGGATAAGCTTTTTCATGTGCTGTTGCAATCAGTTTGCCAGTATGTTATTGCAGATTTTTGCATCTATGTTCGTCATGGATATTGGCCTGAAGTTTTCTTTTCTTGTTTAGTCTCTGCTGGGTTTTGGTATCAAGATGATGTTGGTCTCATACAATGATTTGGGAAGGATTCCCTTTTTTTGGATTGTTTGGAATAGTTTCAGAAGGATTGGTTCCGTCTCCTCTTTTTATGTCTGGTAGAATTCAGCGGTGAACCCATCTGGACCTGGGCTTTTTTTGGTTGGTAGGCTATTAATTGTTGCCTCAACTTCAGCCCTTGTTATTGGTCTATTCAGGGTTTCAACTTCTTCTTGATTTAGGCTTGGGAGAGTGCAAGTGTCCAGGAATTTATCCATTTCTTCCTGATTTACTGGTTTGTGTGCATAGAGTTGTTTGTAGTAATCTCTGATGGCAGTTTGTATTTCTGTGGAATCTGTGGTGATGTCCCATTTATCATTTTTTATTGCATCTATTTGATTATTCTCTCTTTTCTTTTTTATTAATCTGGCTAGTTGTCTGTCTATTTTGTTGATCTTTTCAAAGAACCAGCTCCTGGATTTATTGATTTTTGAAAGGTTTTTTTTGTGTGTGTCTCTATCTCCTTCAGTTATGCTCTGATCTTAGTTATTTCTTGTCTTCTGCTAGCTTTTGGGTTTTTTAAAATCTTCTAACTCTTTCAATTTTCATGATAGGGTGTCAATTTTAGATCTTTTCTTGCTTCTCATGTGGGCATTTATTGCTATAAATTTTCCTCTAGCCACTGCATTAAATATGTCCCAGAGATTTTGGTATGTTGTGTCTTCGTTCTCATTGGTTTCAATGAACATCTTTATTTATGTCTTCATTTCATTGTTTATACAGTCAACATTCAAGAGCCAGTTGTTACCTTCCATTAAATTGTGCAGTTCTGAGTTAGTTTCTGAATCCTGAGTTCTAGTTTGATTGCACTATGGTCTGAGAGACTGTTTGTTATGATTTCTGTTCTTTTGTATTTGCTGAGGAGTGATTTACTTCCAATTCTGTGGTCAATTTTAGAGTAAGTGTGATGTGGTGCTGAGAAGAATGTGTATTCTGTGGATTTGGGGTGGAGAGTTCTGTAAATGTCTATTAGGTTTGTTTGGTCCAGATCTGAGTTCAAGTCCTGGATATCCTTGTTAATTTTCTGTCTTGTTGATCTGTCTTATATTGACAGTGGAGTGTTAAAGTCTCCCACTATTACTGTGTGGGAGTCTAAGTCTCTTTGTAGGTCTTTAAGAACTTGCTTTATGTATCTGGGTGCTCCTGTATTGGGTGCGTATATATTTAGGATCATTAGCTCTTCTTGTTGCATTGATCCTTTTACCATTATATAATGCCCTTCTTTATCTCTTTTGATCTTTGTTCATTTAAAGTTTATTTTATCAGAAACTAGGATTGCAATGCAAGCTTTTTTTTTTGCTCTCCATTTGCTTGGTAAATCTTCCTCCATCCCATTATTTTGAGCTTATGTGTATCCTTACATGTGAGATTGGTTTCCTGTATACAGCACACCAATGGGTTTTGACTTTGTATCCAATTTGCCAGTTTGTGTCTTTCAATTGGGGCATTTAGCCCATCTACATTTAAGGTTAATATTGTTATGTGTGAATTTGATCCTGCCATTTTGATGCTAGCTGGTTGTTTTGCCCATTAATTGATGCAGTTTATTCATTGTTTCAATGCTTTTTACCATTTGGTATGTTTTTAGAGTGGCTGGTACTGGTTGTTCCTTTCTATATTTAGTGCTTCTTTCAGGAGCTCTTGTAAGGAAGGCCTGGTGGGGATGAAATCTCTCAGCAATTGCTTGTTCATAAAGAATTTTATTTCTCCTTTGCTTATGAAGCTTAGTTTGGCTGGATATGAAATTCTGGGTTGAAAGTTCTTTTCTTTAAAGATGTTGAATATTGGTCCCCACTCTCTTCTGGCTTATAGGGTTTCTGCTGAGAGATCTGCTGTGAGTCTGATGGGCTTCCCTTTGTGGGCACCCTGACCTTTCTCTCTGGCTGCCCTTAGCATTTTTTCCTTCGTTTCAACCCTGGTGAATCTGATGATTATGTGCCTTGGGGTAGCTCTTCTTGAGGAATATCTTTGTGGTGTTCTCTATATTTCCTGGACTTGAATATTGGCCTGCCTTGCTAGGTAGGGGAAGTTCTCCTGGATAATATCCTGAAGAGTGTTTTCCAGCTTGGATTCATTCTCTCCATCACATTCAGGTACACCTATGAAACATAGATTAGGTCTTTCCACTTAATCCCATATTTCTTGGAGGCTTTGTTCATTTATTTTTACTTTTTTTTTCTCTAATCTTGCCTTCTCGTTTTGTTTCATTGAGTTGATCTTCAATCTCTGATATCCTTACTTCTGCTCAATTAATTCAGCTATTGAAACTTGTGCATGCTTCGCGAAGTTCTCGAGTTGTGTTTTTCAGCTCCATCAATTCACTTATATTCCTTTCTATTTTGTTCATTCTCGCATTTCATCAAACCTTTTTTCAATGTTCTTATTTTCTTTGCATTGGGTTAGAACATGTTCTTTTAGCTCAGAAAAGTTTGTTATTACCCACCCTCTGAAGCCTGTTTCTGTCAATTCATCAGACTGATTCTCTATCCAGCCTTGTTCTCTTGCTGGTGAGGAGTTGTGATCCATTGTGGGAGGAAAGGTGTTCTGGTTTTGGGTGTTTTCATCCTTTTTGAGCTGGTTTCTTCCCATCTTTGTGGATTTATCTACCTGTGGTATTTGTAGTTGGTGACTTTCAGATGGGGTCTCTGAGTGGATATCCTTTTTGTTCATAATGAAGTTATTTCTTTCTGTTTTTTAGTTTTCCTTCTAACAATCAGGTCCCTCTGCTGTAGGACTGCTGGAGGTCCACTCCAGACGCTGTTTGCCTGGGTATCACCTGGAGTGGCTGCAGAAGAGTAAGGGTTGCTGCCAGTTTATTTTTCTGTTATCTTTGTCCCAGAGGGATACCCGCCGGATGCCAGCCTGAGATGTCTCTTTGGATATACAGGGGTTGAGGAGCTGCTTGAGGAGACAGTCTGACTCTCATAGGAGCTCAAGTGCTGAGCTGTGAGCTCCATTGTTCTATTTAGAGCTGCTGGGAAGGTATATTTAAGTCTGCTGCAGCGGAACTCATAACTACCTTTTTATCCCAGGTGTTCTGTCCTGGAAAGGTGGGGCTTTATTTATAAGTTTCTGATGTGCTGCTGCCTTTATTCAGAGATGCCCTGCCCAGCGAGGAGGTGGCCTAGTCATGGCCTGCCAGCAGAGGTGTTGGTGAGCTGCCTGGGCTCTGCCCAACTGCTGTGTTAACTTCCTTGTGGTTTTGTTTATAGAGGTATAGTTAGAACTGCCTTGGTAATGGCAGACTGTCTCTGCAATGGTGGACTGCCTTGGTAATGGTGGACTGCCTTGGTAACGATGGACTGCCTTGGTAGTGGTGGACTGCCTCGGTAATGGTGGACACCCTTCTCCCCCAGAGTTGGACCATCCTGGGTCCATTGTGCTTGCTGTGAAACTCTCAATCCAGAGTGTTTCAGATTGCTGGTCTTTGTGGGGGTGGGACCCGCTGAGCCAGATCATCTGGCTCCCTGTTTCAGCCCCCCTTTTTTTTCTAGTTGAATGGGTTACTCTGTCTCCTAGGCATTCCAGGCACCAGTTGAAATAATGCCCAGATTTGTGTGAGTTTTTGTGCAGAGACCCGCTGCACCAGATGAAACAGCTATGCTGGAGACTCGTGGCAGTTTTCTGCCAGGGAATCTCCTGGTCTGTGGGCAGTAAAAATTCGTTTGGAAATGCGGTGATCACTCACCCTCTGCATTCTTGCTGAGAACTACACTCCAGAGCTGTTCCTATATGGCCATCTTGGACCGTCCCTGTGTGTTGTTAATTTTTTAATTACTTTTTTTAAATGACCTTTCATTCGCACAATACATAGAATATCAACTCAGAGTGGATTATAGATCTAAATGTATTATTAAATCATAAAATTCTTATAAAAAGTCTTTAAAAATTTGGGGTAGGCAGTGTTTTCTCATATAGAAAAGAAATAACAAACCATTACATAAAAAGAAATTTATGTGTATATGACATATATTTTATTTTATGCATAATTTAACTTCATCAAAATAAAATAGTTCACTATTTAAAAGACACTTATGAAAATGAAAAGGCAACTCATAGGTTGAGAGAAAATATTTATAAGACATACATCATATGAAAAACACACATTCAGAATATATAAATGTCACTTACAATTCAATAGTAAGACCCCAAACCATGATTTTAAAAAAGGAAAAAGTGTTTGACAAAAAGATACATAAATTACCAATAAATACATGAAAAATTGAAGTATGATTACTTATGAGACAATTACAAATTAAAATTGAATGACATAGCACTGCATTCCAGTTAGAGTGACTAAAGTTAATTTTTAAAATCTCTCCCATATCTTTCATTGTCAAGTATGTGCACCAACTTGAACTTTCATACAATGCTTGGGTACAGTCATGTTGGAAAACACTCGTCATTTTCTTACAAAGTGAAACAAACACATATTAAGACTCTTTGGCATTTATCCAAGAGAAATGAAAAGATGAATACAAAGATGTGTACATCCAAATTCAGACATCTTTTATTCTAAAAGTCTCAAACTGAAAACAATGAAAGCGTCTATCAGATGAATAAACAAATTGTGGTATATCTATATCAAAAAAGAAACATTGTTGATAAACATGTGTGCATCCTAATAGCGTTATGTTATTTGAAAGAACCCAGGAAAAAAATATCTGACTACATAGTATAAGATTATGCTTGCACATAATTCTTGAGAATGCAAATGAATCTGTAATTACACAAAGCATATTAATGATTACCTGGGAATATTAATGGATGAAGTGATAAAAATAAGCTTTGGATGGTGAAAAAAATGCTGGCTGTCTTGATTTTCGTGATTTTTTAAATAGCATACCATACATACTAATAAAATTTTACAATTGATTTTACTTAAATTATACTTTATTAAAACTAAAAAATGTACCAGGTACTAATTACTGAACTACAAAACCTATGTGATGAGATTAATAGCAACTTGTATATAACAGATTAAAGGAGCCAAGAACTAAAAAAAAATTGAGTGAGTTTTTCAAATTAAAAAAACAATATTCTCAGTGAGCTGTGGTGTAGCATCAAGCTACCTAATGTATATGTTCTTGGAGTTTCAAAAGGAGGGGAGAAAAAGCAGCAAACTATTCAAGAATCAAAGGAAAACAAAAAATGCTTATTTCAGTTATTAAGCATTGTAATCAAAGACCTCTTTAGTGTGGTTAATATTACATGAATGAATATATCCCCTTCCTAGAGTGCTTACTTCACCCTCATGATCTAACTTGTCTTTCAATTTGCACCTCCAGGGTAACTACCCCAATGGTTTTCTGACCTCCACTCCTACCATGGGCAGCAATGCCTAGGCATTCCTTTGCATCCTTTAATTTTACAACTTTTGTCATAATACCTTTAACAAAATCTAAATTTTAATTAATTATTTAATTTGAAATGGAGTCTCACTCTGTCACCAGGCTGGAGGGAAATGGTGCAATCTCTGCTCACTACAACCTCCACCTCATGGGTCCAAGCAATTCTCTTGCCTCAGCCTCCTGATTGTCTAAGACTATAGGCTATCGCCACTATGCCCAGCTAATTTTTGTATTTTTAGTAGAGATGGTGTTTCACCATGTTGGCCAGGATGGTCTTGATCTCTTGACCTCATGATCCGCCTGCCTTGGCCTCCCAAAGTGCTGGGGTTACAGGCGTGAGCCACTGTGCCTGGCCAGAATGTTTTATTTACATGTTTATCTGTCTCTGCCAGTGATAAAACAGGGACTGTCTTATTTTAGTTGATGTATCTAGTATTTAGTACTATGATAGCACACTATTACTGTTTCATGATTATTCGTTTAAAGAATAAAAGAAAGAAGATTCAAAAAGATAAAACACAAAGAAAAATACATAGAACTTGATACTATAAAACTGAATAGATATGAAAGCTAATCTCTGAAGGAGAATCAGGGCAAAGTATTATGCACTTTTATAAATAACTTCTATAGTCTCTTAACGTTGTGTTAGGCTATCATGGAAAACAACTCAGATTTTGACCTGGTAGACAGCATTACTTGAGGATCAAGATAAATAAGTTGCTTAGTGTTTGTGTCTACAACACATGTCTTTCATTGGAGTGTTTATCTCTTCTTTCCTATTTGATAAGAAGTTAAATTGGTGATTATGGTCTTTCATCTATTCTGTTAACTCTAATCTAGTTCAGGGTTAACCTGTTTCTTCTCATTTTAAAATTATGTAAAAGCAATTAGTTTTAGCATGCAATGGTACAGCTGGTTCCTCACTAACATGTAGAGGATGTAACAGTCTCCTTCAAAGAGATGGCCACTGGGAGATGGAATTTTCATGAATGTGAAATAATCTTCTGAAGATTTCCTTTTTTGGAAAAGGTGCCTGGGTTAAATGCCTTTTTTGGGGGGGTTTCTTAGGGAATTTCCCTATTGCATGCTCATGAAAATCCCATTACAAACAAGAGACTGGTAATTTTAGGCAAGATCCCATCTCTCTATCTTGAGCATGGCTTCTTATGTTAAGCAAGTCACTACCTCCCGCTTCTAATATACATGACACTCATGCATGACCTCCACAATTAAAAGGGGAGTATAAAATGGCCTGGTCTCTTGGTAGGGATGCTAAGTAGCAGGTGGTGTAGACTATATGCCACCTAATATCCTTCAGTATTTAGGACTGTCTGATGCTCGGGAATTCACAGAATCTCAATAAAACAAAGGGCAATGTCATCAAATAATAAAGCTGAAGGAATGATCATTTTTAGAGAGTAGTCTTGTGTAGCATATATTAACTAGCATTTTTAAACTTCTTTTAAATTCTAGCCAAGGATATGCTGATAATATATGCTTTTTCTCGGCATGATGCTTATGACATACATGCTTACTCTCCTGGAGTTTCCATGGAGACTTGGCATTATGGTTTATTTTTATTTTGTTTATCCACTTACGTGTTTCCTTTTGGTAATTTTACTTGTCTCAGTGAACACATTTATAATGTTCTTCAAAGTTATACTTGGATTTGGAGAGCTCACCTCATCTCTCATCATTATATATTTACACAAGTTCTTCGAATGCTTCAATAACCTTATTTATTAAATGGAATAAGATTAAGGAGATAATTTCTTAACTATTAAAAAATTCTGGTATTTATTCACATTATATTGCTTAGAATGATAAAATCTAAAAGCTGAAATTATTTATCTCATCCTTTAATTTTATATATTAGGCAGTTGAGAGGCAGAAAATTGAAATGACTTAAGCTAAGTCTTACACCAGTTTGGAGTAGTCCAGGGAGTAGCTAATCCCACAGTCAGGTCTTTCTTGGCTTCCCAGATTTTTTTTCCTGAAGCCTTTGGGTTGGAGAATGTGCTGTTTCTATGATCCTATTCATACAATCATTCAAATGAGGTAGAATGCTTACTTGGCCATGGCTGAACTCAGGCCTATGGTAGCTGAGAAATTTGCTTTTGTAAACTGTGAGTTTCTTAGCAGCAACTGCTTGCAAAAGAGAACACCTGGCTTTGTGTTTGTGATTGATACCTCCTCCTCACATCCACTTGCACTTCCAGCTAGACCACAAGCCTTTGACTTTTAGAGGGCATAATGTTTCCATGCATAGCTTATTTTTCTCTTGGAGATGTTTCTTATGGATTTCCCAGAGGTGCTCACACATTCACTGTGCTTTAAGAACATGTGACCACCTATTTTTATGTTCTCTTTTTTCAAGTCTTGGCTGAAATCTAAACATTACTTACTCTTTCCTATCGCTGTGGAAAAGACAGAAACATTTAAAAAACATTCTCCTATTAGAAGTATACTCTAGTAGAAAGACAGCTATTATAATCTCACAACTGTGTTTCCAAACAACCTCAGTATGAAATATGCCATTTTGCATTTGGACACAGAATCATCTTCACAGTCACTGGTACTATAAAAGAAAAATATATTAAGTATAATACACCCCAAAGAGAGGACAAAAGTTGCCTTCAGGGAGCTTGTATTTTAATAATTGCTTTTATTGCATTGAAAAGACTAGTGTGTCACAAGGGCTTCCAACTTGCTATGGAATAGTTGATGAAAATGTGACTTCATAAAATGTTGAGGAAAATAAACATGAAGGGGGTCTGAGCAAATTTCATTAGAAGGTATAGCGTGTCTCATTCAAGGTTTAGTTGCTGGCTTCCTTTCATGTTTCCTTAAAGAAGAGATTAATATAATTACTCTAAATGGAGTTGAAAATATATATATATATTTCTTTTGCTCATAATTGCTTATATTAACCTACTTATACTCATCATTATCTAGCGCAGTGGCAGATGCTCATTCAGTGTATCAATGCATATGTATATTTAGAGGTTTTCTAAGCAAAATTGTGTGAATATGTCATGATATATCTGATGGAACTTGCTTACGTAAGGAATGGATTCTAAAGTCCTTCCTGCTAGTCACCTCTCTGCCAGTGAGATCCCCAAGGGAGCGGTATAAAAGGAACATGAGTGAGTGAAAATCAGCATGACATTCTATTGTCAGCTGGGTAGGTACCTGATACATTTTAATGCTAAATTCTGGTGAACAGCTTGGAACACATGTGTTAGGCTGGAAGCCAGTATTTTTCTGAAAGTTTCAATCTTAGTCTTGAGAAAGAACAATCCTCTGGTTACTTGTATGATCTTGGGACCTGAAGAGATTGGCATCAAACTTAAGTGTTCAACTGGAGAAAACTATGGCCAGAAATATCTCTCAAGCTGGTGGGCCTGGGTCAGTTTATCTTTCATCCCCTCTCAAAGAGGAGAGGGGGAAGAAAAAAAAAAACATGGATTCCTGAGTTCAGGTCTTCTTGTGTGTTTTTACTATATAAAGGCAGACTGTAGGCAAGGGTCATATCTTGGTGGAAGGCTGATAAATTCATACATTTTTTACACCTATTTATATGTACCCTCAAATAATATTTTATATTCAAAAATTAGATTAATCCTTTTGATATTTAGAAAAAATGAGAAAAGGACACAGTCGCAAAGGCAATCAGAGATACTTTTTCTGGAATGGGGACACTCCCTTTTCTTTCAGAAGAAACAAATTCTGACTACAAGTTGAGACTGAGATTTAAAGGAAGTGCTTTCTTCTTTGTTCTTTAGCGACATGGGAGTAGAGTGTGATGTCCTGCATTTCTATAGGGTACTTTGCTCATTAACGGGAAATAGCCTCTGGAGATTTCTAAAGTTGTATAAATACTAGTTTTTGTATTCCTAATGAATTATTTAAAAACTTCCAAAATATTCCCTTTTTAATTATTCTTTTGCCAATTACAGTAGTCTCCCACTTGTCCCCATTTTCACTTTCCATGGTTTTTGTTACCCATAGTCAACCACAATCTGAAACTTTAGTTTCATTATTGCCATAATTTGCAGCTGTTTTGATCATTTTATATATAGGAATATCTATTTTGGGTTTCCACTGAGTAAACTAGAGAGAGGAATAATAGATAATAGATTCAGCTTATTCAATTTATCTGTAACTCAATAACATAGGCCATAAGAAGCACTAAAAACAAGTCTCCAAAGATAAGCTAATTTATTAAAGTGTTGTGAATAAATGCAGGAAAAGAGAGGCACTGAGGGCTCATCCTTTTGTGCCCTTGACTCTTGAACCCATAGCAGGAAGTGTAATTTAATGGCCCCAGGACTGTTCTTTAAGACACATACAGCTGAGGACAAATGCAAATTAGGTGAGCATTCTTGGAAAAATGGCTTAAAAAAAAAAAAAAAAAACACCAACCTCTCAAATGTAGTTATTTATCTGAGGAAAGAAAGATGTTGAACCACATCACCCAAACACGAAATATGTGTACTAGGGCAGCCTCATGTCATGACCAAAGTCCAGCTCATTTAGCGCTTCTTTACTAATTGAATTAGGATAAATGGGGCCAGCTTCACCCAAGGTTGTTACTTCACAAGGAATGTATCTAAGATGGGGCCACTAGTAACCAGAGTATCTTCTTCCATTCAACTGATTAACTTCGCTTAATGAAACAAACATAAGAAACATAACAATTAAAACATGATTGCTACCAGTGTAATATTGCTAATTTCTTTTGTTTTGTTTTTGATTTTGACTTCTTGCCTTTCATAAATATGATTTTTATTCTTGTTCTATTTTTCATATATGTTAAGTGTTAAAATGACAGAAAGTATTTTCCAGTTTACCAAGGTTCATAGGTAAGTGTTGGATCTCTTCCATTTGAATATTACTTGTTTAATATTTTCCTCATTTCTTGCTACATCATTGAGATTGGCTACAAAGTTTACAACATATATAATTAGACCTATTATGGAATCATGCTTTTCACTTTGAAGATTCATTTTTAAAAACAGAGTGATAGATTCAGAGAGATTTGGTCATATATTAATGCATTGTCTTAAAATCCTGGATATGTTTGCAGAAAAGATGTTATACCCAAATTACTGTCAATGTGTGTGTTTAACATTCTGTCAAACACCATTACCAAAGAGATATACTTTTTCAACTAGAAAGTTCTGATGTTCCACTATTAAACAAACACCTAGTGGGATAACAAGAGCTGAGCTGATAAGTTCAATTACACAGTATCCGGGTTTCTGAATACTGAGGTCTAAAAAAGATTTAAATTTACTGAAGATGCATATGTAAAAGTAAGGGGAAACACAGTTTGGGCTAAACACATTTCAAATTCCAGAAAATTTCCAGCTTCAGAGAATTGTTATGCACATTACAGTGAGTTCTGTTGAAATATTAAGCACAAATTTACACTAGTACTACAGGTGGGATTTGAAACTTTATGCTTCTTAAATCTTTAGGGGCACCATCGTGAAGCAAGGGCATGTATGAACTTCAGTAACAAAGAATTGTATTACTTCCTTCACAGACAATTTTTACAATGCACATCACTGTAGATTATTTAGAATTCTATAAAGTAGAAAAAACTATATATTTACTTCTACAATCCAGGAATATCTCTTGTTAATATTTTGGCAGAGTTCTCTTTCAGTGCTTTCTCTCATATATCATTTGTTGTTTAAAATTTGATATAAATTTTTAGGAATATGTAAATACATCATAATTTTTCACTATATAGTGTTTATAAAATGATTGAATGTTAAAAAATCTGGAAAATTATAATTCTATATTTGAATATTTACATTGTTCCCATTGGTTTTCTATTATAAACATTATAGTGATGAGCATTCTTGTACCTATATTTATATACATGTTTCTGGAATTGGTATTAGTAAGCCAAGTAATATCAATACTGCTGGATTTCTTGGCATATGTTAAAATTTTTTTCCTTTAGATTTCTTATGTATATATTTATGTTCCTGCTAGATAGAAATGTTTTACGACATACTTATTTTTATAAGGTATTTTTGATATTTTTCTTAGATTAAAAAATTTGGAGTTGCTTTCTGAATTAAGAAAGTTACACCAAATCATTCTGTCTTAAAATATTGTGGAGTGATGTGGAAACTCTTCTTATAATTCTGGTATGGATTCTGATAAGATTCTACCACTAGCAGACAATGGCTGAGAAACCATGATCACTTCTAGATCCATGACTAGGGAAACAGCTGTAAGTTTTCACCTACCTAATTAAAAAGAAGAATGACAAGAAATTTTCCCTCCTCCTTACACATGGCTTAAGAAAAACTTCTCATGGAAAAGCTTTATTAAATCATTAAATAGAGAAAAACTGAATAAGATAATAAATGACTCCTACTCTTCTTGCATCATTCATATCATAAGCTTAGGTCATTAAAAAGAATCATCCTTTGCTAGAAAATTCTCATTCCTTATAGTTAAAAAAAAGCTTGGACCTTCTAAACCTTATATTAAAATATCTGGATGAGTAAACCATAGGTAAATAGGCAATTTCAAATGTATGATAACATGTATTCACCCATGAGGATAGTATATCATACAGAATAGTTTTACTGCTCTAAAAATCTTCCGTGTTGCACCTATTTATCTACATATTCTCACTAGCACCTGGAAACCACTGATCTTTTTACATCTGTAATTTTGCCTTTTCAGAACATCGTATGGTTGGACTCACCCAGCGTATAGCCTATTCAGATGGACTTCTTTCATTTAATAATAGCATTTAAGCTTCCTCCAACCTTCCTCCCCACTTATTTTCAAAATATTTTTTGGACACAGAGTCTTGCTTTGTCACCCAGGCTGGAGTACAGTGATGCAATCTCTGCTCACTGCAACTTCTGCCTCCCACATTCAAGTGATTCTTATGCCTCAGCCTCCCAAGTAGCTGACATTACAGGCATGCACCAACATGCCCTGCTAATTTTTGTATTTTCAGCACAGACAGGGTTTTACCATGTTGGCCTGGCTGGTCTCAAACTCCTGACCTCAAGTGATTGCCCACTTCAGTCACCCAAAGTACTGGGACTACAAGTGTGAGCCACCGTAAGTAGCTGTAGCTCATTTCCTTTTAGTGCTGAATAACAGTCCATTGTCTGGATGTACCATAGTTTATTTATTCATCTACTGAAGGACAACTTTTTGTTAACTCTAGATTTTAACAATTATGAATAAAACTGTCATATGTGTGCAGATTTCAGGGTGGACATACATTTTCAGCTCCTTTGTGCAAACATCAAATAGTGTGATTACTTACGTTTGTAAGTAATCCTGGCTTCCAAACTGGCTGTACCATTTACTATTCTCACTCGAAATAAATTGGAGTTACTATTGTTATTATTATTCCTCAGCATTTGGTGTTGTCAGTGTTTTGGATCCTGGTCATTCTAATACACGTGTAGTGGTATCTCACTGTTGTTTTAAATCACAATGCCCTAATGAGATATAATACTGAACATCTTTTCATATGCTT
This sequence comes from Cebus imitator, assembly GCF_001604975.1. Classification (NCBI taxonomy): domain Eukaryota; kingdom Metazoa; phylum Chordata; class Mammalia; order Primates; family Cebidae; genus Cebus; species Cebus imitator. The sequence continues at coordinate 7,511,084 of NW_016107370.1, forward strand.
ATTTTCTACGTGTATATCTCTGTAGTGAAGTGTCTGTTCAGGTCTTTGGCCTATTTTTAAATAGAATTGTTCTCTTATTGTTGAGTTGTAAGTTATTTTTTCCATTTTGAACACCCAACCTTCATCAGATGTGTCCTTTGCAAATATATATATTTTTCCCAGTGTGTGACTTTTATGTGAATTCTATTGACATTGTCTTTGGTAGAGCAAACATTTTTAATTTTACATAATCTGGCTTATTGATTATTTTATTTATGGATTGTGCCTTAGGTGCCATATCTAAAAAGTCATTGCTAAACTGATCTAGATTTTCTCCTGTATTACCTGCTGGGAGTTCTATAGTCTCTTCTTTTACATTTAAGTCTATGGTCTATTTTGAGTTAATAATTGTTAAAGATGTAAGGTCTGTGTCTAAATTAATATTTTTGCATGTGGGTATCCAGGTGTTTTAGCACAATTTATTATGAGTCTTTTTCCTCCATTGAATTGCATTTGCTTTTTCGTCAAAGATAAGCTGACTATATTTATAAAAGTGTTTTTCTGGGGTGTGCATTCTGTTTCATCCATCTATTTGTGTATTTCACCAATACCATGCTGTGTCGATTACTGTTGTTTTACAGTAAATCTTGAAGTTGTGTAAAATTCATCTTTCAATTTTGTTCTTCTCCTTCAACAATGTGTTGACTATTATGGTCTTTTGCCTCTTTACATAGACTTTATAATCAGTTTGTCTGTATAGACAAAATAACCTCCTGGGATTTTAATTGAAGTTGCATTGAACTCAAACAGGATACATGTGCTGAATGTGCAGTTTTGTTACATGGGTATACATGTGCCATGGTGGTGTGCTACCCCTATTGGCCCTTCCTCTATGTTCCCACCCCTTAGCTCCCACAACCCAACAGGCCCTGGTGTGTGCCATTCCCTGTCTGTGTCCATGTGCTCTCAATGTTCAACTCCCACTTATGAGTGAGAACATGCAGTGTTTGGTTTTCTGTTCCTGTGTTAGCTTGCTGAGGATGATAGCTTCCAGCTTTATTCATGTTCCTGCAAAGAACATGATCTCATTCTTTTTTATGGCTGCATAGTATTTCCATGGTGTAGGTGTACCATCGTGTAGGTGTACCACATCAGTCTATCACTGATGGGCATTTGGGTTGGTTCCATATCTTTGCTATTATAAATAGTGTTGCAGTAAACATATTTGTTCATGTATCTTTATAGTAGAATGATTTATATTCCTTTGGGTATATATCCAGTAAAGGGATTGCTGGGTCAAATGGTATATTTTGTTCAAGATCCTTCGGGAATTGCCATACTGTCTTCCACAATGGTTAAACTAATTTACATTCCCACCAACCATGTAGATGCATTCCTGTTTCTCCACAGCCTTACCAGCATCTATTGTTTCCTGGCTTTTTAATAATTATCATTCTGGCTGGCATGAGAGACATCTCATTGTGGTTTTGATTTGCATTTCTCTGATGATCAGTGATGTTCAGCTTTTTTTCATATGTTTGGCTGCATAAATGTCTTCTTTAGGGAAATGTATGTTCATTTCCTTCACTCCCCCC
>NW_016107370.1:7513339-7526118 GCF_001604975.1 Cebus imitator
ATTGTCGCATAGGTACACACGTGGCAGTGTGATTTGCTGCTTTCCTCCCCATCACCTACATCTGGCATCTCTCCCCTTGCTATCTCTCCCCAACTCCCCACCCCCCACCGTTCCTCCCGTATTTCCCCCTAACAGTCCCCAGTGTGTAGTGCTCTCCTCCCTGTGTCCATGTGTTCTCATTGTTCAACACCCGCCTATGAGTGAGAACATGTGGTGTTTGATCTTCTGCTTTTCTGTCAGTTTGCTGAGGATGATGGTTTCCAGGTTCATCCATGTCCCCACAAAGGAAAGTTCTGCTGATTAATGAGTACAGATGTGTGCAGTGACAGGTTTGACAGGTGCAGCAGTTATAGCTCCTGTTTTAGCTTTACATCCTAGAATTAGTAAATAACATAAGACAAACATGAGTATAATCAATATGATTTTTTTCCAATCAAGGAGTAATATGTAGTGTTACTTGGCATCTCAGTCCAATGTGTGCCATTACTAAGGAACCCCACTGGGGGTATGTAAAACCCTCCCAGCCATGCAGTTACCTTATTAGAGGCTGGGAAGAGGAGGTGTCTGCCCAGGTAACAGGGCAGAAGAAAGGCAGATCTAGAAGATGGACCAATAGAGTATAGCAGGTACAGGTAGCATGCAAAGTGAGAGGATAAAAAAGGTTAACACCCTGCAAGAGTTGCAATGTACAAGAGAGAGCATACCAAGGTACAAGTTATCTGGAGTGAATGGTGTCTGTGTCTGGAGCAGGATTTGCTCAAGTCTCCTGAGTTGTCTTCTCCAGCATCCCCTTGGTAATATCCAGGGCCCAGTCATCCAAGGAAGTCACATCATCAGTGGCTGTGGGTCCTGCAGGGTCATTTCCTTCATTTCTGGCACCAGGTTGGGTCCTACCCACACTATGGTAAGGTTTGATGTGTTGTGCTGGAATCCAAAGAAGACCTGAGGGGGTGTGAACACAGACACATTCTCTTCCCCACATTAGCAAATCATTTGGACCACACCACACATTACTATTTACATCTTTCCATAAAACTGTGGGTTTTATGTCTTGAAGAGCTTTTGCAAAATGCTTTTCTATGGCTGATTGAAATTTATCATCTAAATTTAAAAAACTAAGGGTAAATATAGCTTGTGCCAGTAGAATATTGCAAGGTCCTTACTCATATTCTGCCTTTTTTTGTTTTCTGAGCATATTTTTATGGATGGAGTGGCATGTTCTACGATGGCCTGTCCTTGGGTGTCATACGGGATACCCATGGAATACTGGACGCTCTACGTGTGACAAAATTGTCAAAAAGATAATTCTCAGATTTTCACTGTTTTTTGTTAATGTGGCAAATTATATTTATTGATTTTCAATTATTAAACCAATCTTGAATGACTGAATATATATAATTTTCCTTGATATATTGACTTTTTAAAATGTTACAATTATTTTTATATTTTACTTAGGTCTTTTGTTTCATTGTTCATTTGTAAAACTGGCATGAAATTTTTATTGATTATGTTCTTATCAAGTTAGATGTCAGTGTTATTCTGGGCTCGTAAAAATATGTTCTCTCTTTCTTTTTATTTACTGTAGGCATTTTTCCATGATTGCAATTACTTTGCTTAAATGTTTGATAGAATTTAGTGGTGAACAAAAATCTAATCCTAGAGAGGTGTTTTGTTTGTTTTTTGCTTTGGAAAATTTTAAATGTTTTAAATTACAAATTTACTAGCTTCATTGATTACTATATGAATCACCAATTTTGCCTCATGATAGCTTTAAAAATTGTGTTCTTAAAAATATTTTACATACATTTTCATATTATTTCCACATATAATATACTGTACCCCATAAATATATATATTTATCAATTAAAAATAAAATACAAACAAAATGATATTCATGATAAATTATCATTATCTCTTAAAATTTCTTTAGTATTGTAGTGATGTATTTTCACAGGCTACCATGCATGGTTTGTGCCTTCTCTTTGTATTCTTTTATCAGTCTCATTAGTGGTTCACTAATTTTGTCTTTTGAAAAACACCAGCTTTTTATTTTTGTATTACAATTTCAGATATTTATAAGGATAAAAATGAGATTTTACTTACATATTGTAAGTGTCAAGGAGATGCACATAAAGACTTTGTAACTAAGATACAGGGAGTTAAAAATGAAAAGTGGTGGGTTAATAAAATGTCTCGTTTGTGGGAAAATGATTGCCAAAAAACAAAGCTAAATGCATTTATTTTAATAATGTCTGTAAAAATAGGTTCAGCAGTATACTCACTTATCTACAATATCGTGTCTCAATAAAACATTCTAATTCTTTATATAAGATTATTCCAACAGAAGCAAATATATATACATATATATACATATGTATATATATATATACATATATATACATATGTATATATATATATACATATATATATGGATGTTTTTCATTTTGCTATATTTGCATATATATATTAGTTGGATTATTTCATAATAGAGGTAGAACAAATATTTTATTAATTTGTCTTTGCCAGCTATATAACAATGTTATTATTAAATTGGTGCAACACACAAATTTGCATTATTTTCATATACCCCTCTTTGGGTCAAAGTGGAAAATATTCCCATGAACAAATAGCTATTCAAATATTTATTAATGCATTTATTCAATAAACATTAAATACCACCTTATATAAGGGATTGCGTTAGGTTACTTTTACAATAGCACTTTGCTTCCAATGTTTTTTCAATTGTGTGTTTTGTTTCTTCACATATTCAAGCACTCATATGCCTTTTACTATTTTCAATAGTTTGAAATATTCATTAATATTGAACTGAGGATAAAACGTGTATCACTTGGATAGCCACCCATCCTCCTCCTTTCTTCAACTACAAGGATCTCTGTACATCCCAAACTCCCATATAAGGAACTGGCTCTCCTCAGCACAATACTTAGGACCCATTACAAGGACTTCTAAATTACCCATTCTTTCTCCGGTACCAGATGCTGCAAATAGAAAAGATTGAGATGTACCAATGACTTTATTTTCCTCTGTGTTTGAGATAAGAAAAGAATGAAGAAGAAAGAATATTAAAAACATTCCGGTCCTTAGTTTCTCATATGTCTGAGGCAACCATCAGTCTTCCTTTCTTCAAATTTTATTTGTCAATTTGGTAAACCAGTGAATCCCTCTTTTTGCTTAAACTAGAGTTAGATTATTCTCACAGAGCAAAAAAAAACCTCTGTTTTTGTTTCTGTATTTCTATAGCCCAGATTACTAGAAGTGCTAGAAGTAAACACATTGCTCATAATACATTCATATGTAAATTCTTCATTTTGCCTCCAGATTCCTTCCAGAATGGATTGAATAGCCTAATTCCCACCAATTGTATATTAGTAACTTTTATCTTATACAATTTTTAACTGCACACCTTATTCATTTTTTCACTTTTACCTTTTCAAAATCAATTAGTTCTCCCAGCCTTCATATTTATTAAAATAGTAGCCACTGGGTTATAAAGGTAGGAAGAAGTAGGTAAGCCTACGAAAAAAAATAATAAATAAAAAAAAAAAACCTAATTCTGAGAATTTAAGAACTACAAGATTTGGGAAGACGTTTTTGTTCCACAACTGTTTTAATTTTTTCTCCTGACATAAACATGGCTCCTGGGTGTTGACAGCCATGAGCCTAAAAATGAAGGAAGGAAAATGATTAGAACTGGGTGAAGACTGGTAAATATGAATTAGTAGACAAAAATGTTTGTATTTAGTGCCACTGGTAACTTAAATGGAGAAGAACAAAAGTCATTATACTCTGTTGTAATTACAAGACAGAGCTACATTTTAAAAGGAATACTTAAGAGGCTTTGACATTGAGCAATACTTATTATCTCATATAGATTTAAAAATGAATAATACTAGTTCCTGATATATCTCCCTTACATTCAGAACTGTAAGTTTTGGAGAGCTAGAATTTTTGGAAATATATTTTTACATGTTTAATTTTAATAAGTGAATGGAATTTAGAGGAATTGGTTGGCTTCATGTTAAATCCTAGTAACAAAAGCATCTCTAACAATAGCAAGCATGTACTGAGTGCTTATGTGTTTAAATGGGTTACAAAATGTACTATGGGTAATTCCATTACTTTTCACAGTAACGCTTGCAAGTAATAATATTAATTTAATTCCTCTTTACAATTTTTTTTTTCAGAATTCTATACTAACTCCATAGAGATAAATATTTACTTATCAGCAACGTCACTGGCTGTTTCTATGAGTTACATTGACATAAATATAGGGAATCTGAAGAAATTGCACAGTTGTTTGATGACAAAAAATTCAAGATGTAAGCCTTTGTATGAGATGTGAGAATGCTAGCCCTGCTCTGACCCTAGGAATGTAGGCGAGATGAAGCCTATGTATAAAGCATTAAAGTAGAAAATGGTCTGGGTAAGTGTTTTAGTCAATGCTGAAGAGAGCTGTCTAATAAATGAGGTAGAAAAGAAAAATAATTTTGTTCTAACATGACATGCAACAGGTAGTATAATCGTGAGTTGAAAACCATAGGTCTCCTAATCAGTTAAGGGTTTTTGCACAAGTTGGTTTTCTCTGCCTGTTCTTCCCTTGATTCATCATGAAAATGAAGATGGTAATATACTGATTTAATTGATGGGAGAAAACATAAAACTACACACATATGATTTAGTCATTTATAAATCCAAAGCAATGTAGAACTAGCAAAACAATGCTCAATAGTTAATTAGAAAATGTTTCCTGATTTGGTATTCTAGAGCTATAGATAATTAACAGCTTCTTACAAGCAGTTCATCTAAACAATACGATTCAATGGCTTTTAATTGAATTATGTCTATGTGTTTGTTACTTCCTTTTGTTTCCCTGCATCAATTTGAGTTCACAATAAAAGATACGTTAAAACTGCTTACAACCCTATGTCTGCCAGTTAAAGGATTAATTAAGGCAGGTTGAATGCGATTCAATTAATGCTTTTTATCTGGCGGCTGTTTCTTTGCTTGTGTACACTTTGTGCTAGTGTTTGTAATAAAATCAGATACTGCCCACAGGTTGTAGCAGCAAGGAATGCCTGGGCCCAGCAGGTTCAATTCTAGAATTTAATGATATCTCACTGAGGCACACACTTGGGGGTCTGGCAAAAACGTTATTGATTTTCAAAAATGAATGGACCTGTCAGCTTCCAACAAAAATTGTTCCACATACAGGCTGCTTTTGTCTTGGAAATTTGAGAGGAAACACAAAAATTGGAGAGTTTATCTTTGTGGTCTGAAGATTAGGGGTGCTTTGTTACATGATGAGAGGTGCTCTACACAATGTTTATAGACTTCTGAAATTCTGAGATCAGGTTGAGAAGTAGTAGTTTCACAGCATTTTGAATCATTTGTCAGGAATGAAACAGTCACTATCTACATTTTTACCCCGATTGAAAATATTGAGATGATATCAATAAAGAAAACCTAGTAATGACTTAGTCTTTTAATTTTTTTTAGAACGAATTTTTGGATAGGCCTAGTAAATTGTTTCACAGAATAATTTGTTGGGGGCACTTGGGTTTCAGTTTTTATTACATGTTCATAGCTTTTTGTGGCAGCCATAGGCCATGAGTCTTAGTCCTGACATGGTAAGTCTACTGCGAGAAGGATGCAGTTTGTTTTACGCATGTCTTTAAGAGAGTTCCCAGCTGTGTGCTCTGCTTTTAAAATGGATGCAAAATTAAACTTAACATAATGACGTCTGCTGGAATCAGTGAGAATTACTCTTCAGCTATTACAGGTGCTCAGGATTGAATGACTTGTTTAAATACTCAAGGTATTTCTGCAAACTTGGATGATTCAGAAAATGAACAGGAAAGTTTATCTCTACTTCAGGGTTTTTTTTTTTTTTAATCCTTAAAATAAGTATAAAAACTTCTAAAAAGAAAAAGAAATTCTTCCATGTAGCTAGAATAAATGAAGGGAATGAAAGGTTTTCCAAAATCCTAAAAAGAAATTTGGAGTCTTCTACTAGATAGTGTTTAGAGATGCCTAACTTAAGGAGAACCCTTACTCAGAAGGTATTGTGTTGTTAGGTTCAGAGAAAGAGAGCTACCCAACTGTTCTACTCTAGGGTAGTATGGACAGAGGTTTCTGTATGGGCAGCATCTATAGGTACTGCTACAGCGGGCTTTCTCTGTTGGAGGGCATGTAACTCTAGCAGAGTCGCCAGGAAGAAGTCACATTCCAGAATAGACCAATAACAAGTTCTGAAATTCAGGCAGTAACTAATTGCCTACCAACCAAAAAAAGCCCAGAATTCAGACTCACAGCCGAATTCTACCAGAGGTACAAAGAGGAGCTGGTACCATTCCTTCTGAAACTATTCCAAACAATAGAAAAAGAGGGACTCCTCCCTAACTCATTTTATTAGAGCAGCATTATCCTGCTACCAAAACCTGGCACAGATACAGCAAAAAAAGAAAATTTTAGGCCAATATCCCTGATGAACATTGATGCAAAAATCCTTAGTAAAATACTGGCAAATCAAATCCAGTAGCACATCAAAAAATTTATCCACCATGATCAAGCTGACTTCATCCCTTGTATGCAAGACGGGTTCAACATACACAAATCAATAAATGTAATCCATCACATAAACAGAACCAATGAAAAAAATTACATGATTATCTCGATAGATGCAGAAAAGGCCTTTGAAAAAATTCAACACCCCTTCATGCTAAAAGCTCTCAATAAACTAGGTATTGATGGAATCTATTTCAAAATGATAAGAGCTCTTTATGACAAACCCACAGCTAATATACTGAATGGGCAAAAGCTGGAAACATTCCCTTTGAAAGCCGACACAAGATAAGGATGCCCTCACTCACCACTCCTATTCAACATAGTATTGAAAATTCTGGCCAGGGCAATCAGGCAAGAGAAAGATATAATGGGTATTCAAATAGGAAGAAAGGAAGTCAAATTGTCTGTTTGCAGATGACATGATCTGTATATTTAGAAAACCCCCTCATCTCAGCCCCAAATCTCCTTAAGCTGATAAGCAACGCCAGCAAAGTCTCAGGATACAAAATCAATGTGTGAAAATCACAAGCATTACTATACACAAAAATGGCATTGCAATTCTAATCTTGGTTTGGGATATAGCAGGCACTCTTCAAATTATGTCCTTCAAAAGTAGTGATAGTGACAGCCTTATAGATTATTCGTCTTAAACATTTTATTGGAACAAGGAACAGAAAAGCAAAGGCACCACCTTCAACTAACCTGATTTTTCACTTTAGAATTTTGGAAGCTATTCCAATAATTTTGAAAACACCATCTTTTGAAAGGTAAAGAATCATATCAATGCAAGCACTTTTACAATTCTAAACCTAGGGCGTCACATTGCTCACAATTCACCTGAGATTATGAAGCACTGTGATATCCTACCTTCTAACCAGATAGTTAACAGTTTTTTTTTTTTTTTAAATCTGTAAGCCCATGCAGTTTTTCTTATGGGCTGAAGAAATTGTTGGGCTCCATTACCGCTACCAAATCTAGCAAGAGCAGTAGTTATCCAGTGCTAGGACTCAGAGCAGCCTTCCTAAATCTAAATGCTGATTCTTTAAGGCTCTGCAAAACAATGGGAGAAAACCCGAGATGTGTTCTGTTCACTTAAAATTCATATAAACAACATAGTTTCTGCTCTTATCTCAGGGAAGTTTCCGACCAGAAAGTACTAACTTTAGAGATACCCATGTAGTGGTGTCAATTTCCTAGCAGATATCTGTACTATTAAGAAGAACTGGTGATATTTCCAGTCCACCAGAAGCTAGTTTTTATGAGAAGCTACTTAGTGTGGACTTGCACCAGTCTGAATTTATTAATCCTCCTAGATATCCTTGGCCCCAGTTGCCACTTTGGGGTTAAATACTTGCTATGTCTCCTGGACGAGAGGCCTTAATGTGTTGAGCTTTCACTTGGGCAGAAGTTCTACCCATCACTGTAAGCGCATTACTTAACATGATCTGCTAACTCAGTCTTCCTGGTGGCAATATTGGGCTTTTGTGGGAACCCAGCAGTTTTGGAGTCCAGATTCTCCAAATACTATAGGGAAGTTCTAGAAGGTCTGAAAAATACAGTCTGGAAGTATGACTTCTTCCTGTAGGGCAAATTTTGACCAAAGAAAGGCAATTGATATGAAATAATTGGAAGATCAGGTTTTTCATTTTTTCTTCATACGGATGGATTTTTCCAAGACGCAGCAGTTCCAGGTAGCCTCCTTAAAGATATTCTGACATGTGGAGAATGCAATTATATTTTCCTGATATTTTGTGGCCAGCTTAATATTATGTAACTTTGTTTTTTTGGCATCCACTCTCTTCATGCACAACAGTTTTTTTTGTTTGTTTGTTTGTTTGTTTGTTTTAACCTCATTCTTGTTACATGCACTTGTACCCTACCCTCAATAAAATATTACCATGTGAGGATATCATCAGGCTGTTTTCTAGGAAATTCGATCCAAACAGAATATTTACAAAAAAGGAGAAAGACAGATGGACAAGACCAACCCAGTAAACAGAACTTAGTTTTAGCTTGGTGTTGTGGTACAAACATATAATCCAAGATACCTTACTTGAGAGGCCGAAGTGGGAGAATTGCTTGAGCACAGGACTTTGAGACCAGCCTGGACAACATAAGAAGAAAACATATACATCTAATTATAGAATGGCATCAGTTGCTTGCCAATTCTGAATCCATTGTACATGTTTGCACTACATGAGAGAAATAATGGTGGGACAAGGGTGTGAATATAAAAAAGGGGGAAAAAAAGCCCTATGATTCCTCTATAACTGTGTCAGATACTGAAGCACAAATAACACTGTTTTTGAACCCACATGAACAGTGCAACAATAGAGTTACAGAAAAATATTTGGATTCGTAGTTAAGAATCTTTCCATGAAGCAAAGTTCAGGTCTATTTGGCATCATTGAATTCTACTAAATATTTTTGGAAGTATTAATAACATTTCTACACAAAATCTGAAAAATTAAAAAAGATGGGATTTTTTAGCCTTCCTTCTGAACAATAGGAAATATGTGAATAGAAGCAAGGGAGCAGGAGTTTGTACCCCTATATCAACCAAGCACTGGATGAAGGACACCCTTGGCAGGGAGTATAGTCTCATGAAAAGCTGGTTCCTTTCACTGAAGGCATCATCTGGGGATGAACATGGCCTTGAGCATAGACACTCAGCTTTCCTAGCAGCTCAGCAAATGAGAGTTACAGCCCTGAAGCTGGTTATCTGTGTGGTGTACCACTGTACCCATGGCAGATGTATTTTCCCCTATTAGCACATGACTATGATTTATGTTGATGAATCTAGAGGAAAAATGTTACTTTAGCAATTTCTGATGTGTCACTGAATTGGCAATGGCCAGTAAGAGGTGGAAGCACCTGTGAGCAGAGGGTAATTCCATATAGGAAGAAGTGTTATCCAGTGAAATTGGCAGGGGCGATTTGTCTCATTGGAAGTAGCAGACTCTGGTGAAATATGGATGTTGAGAAGTGCATGGCGGAATCCAACACAAGATCAATGTTACCTACCTTGAGACAACAGAAATAGATTCCACTGAAGGAAGCTCAGAAAAAGAGGAAATAAATGGCAAATGTAATGTAGTAGTTAATACATTTTATTTATAAGAATTTGTGTTGCAGCCTTAGGACATCTCTAGAGGTGTGTGTGTGTGTGTGTGTGTGTGTTTCAAGCCTTTACTAATGGGATGGAGAATAGAGTATTCTTAATATTTCTTCCAAATATATTATAAGCAAATTTAGAATTATGCAGCAAAAGGACAAAATTCCCTATGTTGAGTAACTGTGCTTTGGGCCAACAAGACAAAAAAAAAAAAAACAAAAAACCCTGAAACAACCTAAAAATTAAATGAGATAGAATATCATAACATCTCAAAATATCAGAGCATAACATGTATAATAGAATCTTTACAATTCACATTCCTTTCCTAGTGTCTAAACTCATGTTTCTGTGATTTGAATGGAATGCTTAGTTAGATTGGCTCATGTATGTCACAAATTCCAATTATGTTTAACTTCCAAAAAATACACAGGTACTTATTAAACACAATGGTAATGCTGATATTCTATGTAGGTTTTCTGAAACTTTATATACCTAGGGATAGATCCCAGACTCTTAATATTTTGCTCTTCCACCCGTTTTGAAAGACTCTTAGCAAAAACAATGCCCTCTTTAGCTTTCTTATCCTCTGGTGAGAATTCCCTAGACTTCCTTTGTGAGTCAATGTCATAGATCTCTTTAGTATCTGTAGTTACCCCCAGTTCCATGCTCAGTAGCCATGATACACATATCAACATAGAATTGCATGTATCATGAAACTCAGTTAACTTGTTACCCAAGTAGTGCACAACCATTTATTTAGCACTATGAAGGAAAATGAGCAGCAGTCACATAGCATGGAGACTGAGCTGCTAGAGGCTGAGCACTGGACAACTTGGTTCTTGAGAATTTGGTGGAGACCAGCTCTATTTATGAAAGAGGCACTAGTGAGGGGTGAAACCTGAAGCAGATCCTGTTCACCTCTGTCTTATTTTCATCTTCTCATTACCAGGACTGAGAAATCTCTTCCTGGGGACTGTTTTGTTTCACATTAACCCACAAAGTGCCTGTATTCCAGAAGTTTCTGCTTCCATTTTTCCATTTGTTTTGGAACTTTGAAATGACCCACATTGGCTTGATTCTCTCCTGTATACTGCTACTAAGCTGTTTTCCACAGTCCACAGGTTTTTAATAAGTCAAATTTCCTCTCAAAGGAAAAGCGATCCAGCCCAAAGATCTATGGCATCACTTTTTACAAACTAAACCTAAGGCAACACATAGAAGTTACTTAATTACTCTAACAACTTATTCTTGCTTGTTACAAGAACAATTTCAATTGTATTTTATTAATAGATGTTACACTTAGAAATATTTTCTAATAATGGCACTCCAAATGGAGAGAATAAGAGTTTTTGTTATACAAGAATATAGGCTATCCTGAAAACAAAATCACTCATACTGTAATAACTGATCCCATGAAAAAAATTAAGTTGGGCAAGACCACTCAAATCCTATGCAAGTTTATATCCAGAATATTATGGAAAGCAACTATTGGTTCATCTGTTGATAATGTGAAGAGACTAGCCAGGCATCTCAGTAGGACTGGATGCTGCTTCAGGGGCTTTAAAAAATTGTGTCAGATTGGTGGCTTGTGAGCTCTGAGAGACTACATCTGCCATCTGGATATATTGCTGTGAGCACAGGAGGAAGTGTCAGCTGCCAGAGGTGAGAGCAAGGTGTGCTTCTGTGTGAATGGAGTCTTTGTGAAGCCGAAAGTTATCCTGCCTGAACAGCAGTCACATTAAAGACCTTTTCTTAAAAGTTAGGATTCTATGTCCACTACTCGAGTATCAAACTGCATCTGAACCAACCCAATGCTCAAAATAAACTAAAAAACTTTTTCCTATTTAACAATCCTGTAAGAGCTGATTCATGTATGAGAAACATGTTTTACCAGAACAAATTGCTACTCCAAATGTAACATATTCAATTTATGTTTACTTATGGACTCATTGATAAGTATGCATTAATAACTCATTAATTCGTGGGCTTTAATGACATTGGTCATGGGCTTCCAAGTTTTATGAGGCAGATCCTGCATGTGCCATGTTCGCGTACAGGCATGATACTGAGTATACTGAATTCAGACACATGCTTTAAAATATTCTGTTGGATAATGGCTTTCATAGAACATGTTTTATAGTTCCAACAAAAACTTGGGTCTAACGTTTGCATGCTTTTTAATGTTTTCATTTACAGTGATCCAGTGAATTAGAGCGGGTTTATTATTAGATTTTAAAATGCATATATCAAACCTCAGATAATTTAATGACTAAAACTAGCATTAAGCATTCAAGTGGGGAGTAAAAACTACCACATTGTGTACTTTTTTCTGTACCATATTGCATTTCACGAAGTAAATTCTGTGCCACTTGAAGCTTGGATGTTGTTAAGTGAAAGCGGATGGGGTAGTATCAGGGAAGTAAATTGCACTCTGCCTGACACACTAAAAGTGAATGAAGTGGCTGAAGTACATAAAACTCAAAATAAATTGTGGGGAAATCATTAGAGTTCAATGGCTTTTTCCTGTAACTTGACTTGTTCTTTAAATACCTGCTACCCAGAATGTTTTAATCAATTGTCTTCTCGATCACCGATTATTTCATATGTCTGATCAAGATTTTGGAAAATATTTTATTTATAAAAGCATTTATGTGCAATTAAAATATCAACTACACTCTCAGACATTTATACACACATATATACACACACAAACAACACATATAATGCTAAAACATCGTAACACATAATTAGTGTCTAAAAATAATACCATCCTGTCAAAAATACAAGCTGAATTTAATTATTGTGAATTTAATTAAATGTCTCGAGCATGACTGCACAGCTAGCCTGTCTGCAGATATCAGGATTTGGGAGGCAATTACTTTAAATCTGAACTCATCTTATTCATTATCATTAGTGATATCTCAGGTTCTTACTGCATTTATATAATTTAGCTCTTAGCAAAATTTGTAAGAGTGAATGGAGCTTAAATGCCCATCTTTTTATTAAATAATGTAATTTTAGATAAAGAATGTAGAGTAGAATAGCCATCTTTCCAAATGTAGCTGGCTTAGTCCATTTG
>NW_016107370.1:7526134-7545291 GCF_001604975.1 Cebus imitator
GGATGAATTATACATACAAGAAATTCGCTTCTCATGGTTTTGGAGGCTGGGAAGTAGAAGATTAAGGCACCAGCAGATTTGTTGTCTGGTAAGGGCCTGCTTCCTGGTTCATAAATAGTGCCTTCTCCTTGTGTCATCACATGGTTGAAGGGTAAGGGAGCTCTCTGGATTTTTTTAACAAGAACACTAATTTCATTCATGAGGGCAGAGCCTCCCGAAGACCTCACTTCCAAGTATCATGCCATTAACGGAATACATTTAGACTTTTAAGGGGATGCAAATATTCATTCTATAGCAATAGGGATATTTATAATTCTAGTTCGTTTTTATTAACATGGTTCAAACATAGTCATAAAACATTTGTTGTGTATCTAAATGGAAGCATTCACTTACAATTCATGTCAGCTTGCTCATATCTGACAATGTAGTTATAATTGATATGTCACCTTGAATATTCAGTATTTAAAGATGAGATGCTTGGATAAGACATTAAATAAATTTTCAGAGATGAAACATTTTAGTGTAACAAAGAAAATTTCTTTATTAGACTCAAATATTTATAGGAAGTATAACTACAATTGCCTCTATGACTGATGTTTTTCTCATTATGAAAACACTTATTTGTCCTGAAAAAGAATAACTCTTGTGAAACTACAGATTTCTAGTAACTACCCCTAACCCAAATAGATATGAAGTGAATTTTTGTAGACTGTGGTGAACATAATAATATTTATCTTATTGTTAATTTTATAGATGTAATTTTCAGGAAAAAAGCCTGCTTTGATTAGAACCTCATTTTATCTGTGTAATTACTGTTCCATTAAAAACTATTTGTGTTTATGTATTTAAGTTGCATTCATATCGGTTTATATTTATGGTATTTTTTATTGATTCTATTAGTTAATATTTAGTGCTTAGAAGAACAGCTAACAAATTTGTTATGTATAGACAAAACATAAAATGGATTAGGCTCTCCAAATGATTAAAACTGTAACCTTCTTGTAACCCAAAACTATTTTCAGGAGGACTTCAAAACATATGAAATATGAATTTGGTAAAAAGTGTTTCCTTTAATATCAAAAATAGAATTTCAAATTAATGAAACAAAAAACATTTCTATAAGAATAAGAATTTTTAAGTCTTCAAAAATTCTAACTCATTAATTCTCTAATTATTATAAATTTTCAAATTTCTTCTGATAGCCATTTTAAAATATATGGAAATTATTTTCTCAATTTAGATTCCCTTTTAAGGAGTTGTCTAATTTTTAAGAGAAGTTTGAACTTTATGATGAATATGACAGACCTAAGCCTGGAAATAAGGCACATTTTGAATCAACTATCTTTACAGGATAATTGAGGGTATAGAAAAATCTTGTTACTCTGGTTCAAAATTCACAGACTGTGGCATAATTTAATTTAAAACTTTCTGAATTTGTTCTCTTGTTTAGTAAACAGAGAGGAAAATGCCGAGATGGTTAAAAGAAGAAAATCCAAGTTTTGAGAATTTTGAAAAAAAATATGGCTTTATCAAAATAACAATAGTTTCAGTGTTTTATTATTACGTGAAAAAACTGCCATATCAGGATCATTCTCACTTCAATATGTCCAGGATAAATTAAACATTGGGATGGAAAATAATCATATACACATTTCAGAATCTCTATAAATTTTGTTTATTTTCTAAAATCAGGTGGAAATATAAAAGGATTCTAAATTTAGCTTGTTTACTTACATTTTGTTATAATGTTAATATGTTGACATTTTAAATCTGATAGCATCATTTAATGCCTGAAAGACAACATTATAGAAAATGACTGAAAACTCCAGAATTATTAAGTAACATAAAGAATTGTATTGAATCAGTTTGTTGCTAGGTTTGTTCATGTTGTTCAAATAGACCAGATATCATTATAATCTACAAAACTTATTTAATTATGATTGATTTTTATCTTAAAAAATTTAACACAAATAATTCTGCTTAAATATAGCCAAAATACAATATCTATAGTTGGAAGAATATAAGCATAATATTATGTCGTTGACACAGCTAACAGCCATACTTAATAACTCTAAAACAATCAAGATAATGGCATTAACAACCCTTGTTTGTTGTATCAGTGATTTGGCCGTGTATATTTGCTTCTCAAGTATGTCTGCACTCAAAAATTAAAATCAATATCTACAACTTTATACACATCTATGATAATGAATCTCTCATGATAATTTAATTATGTCTGTTCATTTATTTATAAAGTCAAATTTGAATGAATTAGGTCCACTGTTCTTTTCTTATTAAAATTTCTTAAGAAATGATAAAAAGAGTAGTTTAAAATCTTTATAATTCCACTAAATTAAAACAATAACAGATTTTTTGAGAGTACTAAATATCAATAGTACATGATACTTGAATATTAATACTTAATTAAATACTTGATATTTAGCACTATTGATATTTAGTACTTGAAGATCAAACTAGACGAAAACTTTGAGCTATATTTTATAGTATTTGAAATGAAATAGTGATAATAAATCTATAAATTTGCATCTGTCTAAGTCCATTCATACTTCTGGCCATTATATACCTCAGAGCAGTGGCTGCATAAGAAAATGTAAAGAGCCGGACAATTCAGGCTGCAATAACAAAATACCATTGACTGAGTGGCTTAAGCAATGGATTTTATTTCTTACAGTCTAGGGATGAGGACATCCAAGACCAAAGTGCCAGTAGATTCAGTTCCTGGTGAGAAATATCTTCCTGGCTTACAGACAGCAGCCTTCTCCTTGGGAGAGAGTGAGGGAGAGAGAGTGTAGCTGGGAAAGAGAAAGAGAGAATGAGCTCTTCTCTTTCTTCCCCTTCTTGTAATGACACTGGGTCCCACCCAGATTACCTCATTTAAACCAAATTATTTTCCCAAAGCCTCACCTCCAAATAACATCACATTGAAGGTTAGGGCATTAACTTTTAAAAAATTTTAATATTTAATTTAAATGTAAGGGGTACACTTGCAGGTTTGTTACAAAGTATATTAAGGACAGTGACTTCTAGCTGCATGTGTGTTGCTGCAAAGGACATGATTTTGTTCTTTTTAATGGCTGCATAGTATTCTATGGTGTATATATACCACATTTTCTTTATCCAGACCAACCATCACTAAGGTCATGTAGATTGTTTTCATACCTTTGCTGTTGTGAATAGTACTGGAATGAACATACAAGTGCATGTGCCTTTTCATTTGAAGGACTTATTTTCAGTTTGGTATGTACTGATTATGTTGAGTATATATTGCTGGTTGGATGGGGAGGGATAACATGGGGAGAAATGCCAGATATAGGTGATGGGGAGATGAAGGCAGGAAACCACCTTGCTATGTATTCACCTATGTAACAGTCTTGCATGATCTGCACGTGTACCCCAGAACCTAAAGTACAATAAAAAAAAAGGATGAATGACTATGAAAATAATGATAGCTAAGTTATTTTGATTTAGCCTTGTGAAACACATTTTAAAAATTATTTTAGTTCAGTGTAGTCATTTTAGAAATAAACCATATACTACACTATTTGTTTTGTGTGGATCTTTAATATGTTACACTTGTGTCCTACAGTAAATATTAATGTGCTTATAGCATAAGGATTTCAGCTATTTTGTGATACTGGAACTGCTTTCTATTCAAGCTACATTGTCAAAGATAATAAAGACATATTCAGGATTCCTACATGTAATTGATTAAGAATTCTTCTAAGATTTAGAATTGTTCAATGCTGAGAGAATTGCTGATGTTCCTTCATAGAAGGCTATAGGTAAGGACTGGAAACTATTGCGTAAAAAATGCATTAAAAATAGTCATTACTTGATATATCTTGTCAATTAGTTGACTTAATTTATTTTTAATTTATTATAATAATCCACCCAACAAATAAAGAATATACACTCTTTTTATATGCATGTAGGCTGAGATAGATCATATGATGGATAAATCACAGTAATTTTAAAAGAAAACAAAGAGTTGACAAGATTCTAGATAGAGGAAGTTAACTATTACAGTAAATAAGAATGGTGATTTACTTCTCAATAGCATAGATTCCATCCTGTAATCCTATAGTCACTATAGATATCAATCAATCATGAGACTAAACTAAAGACATGTTTAGATAAACAACACCTAAACGACTACCTTGTTATGCTCTTTCTAAGAATGACACTGAGAAGTGATAAACAAAAGGAAGAGAGTAATTGAGAAAAAAAAAAAAAAAAAAGAAAGAAAAAAGAAATAAAAAACAAAAGAAATGCATAAGATGATATACTAGTGCCATTCTGGGATAATAGCTATGTTGCTGACTTGACAGAACCAGGAGATCAGATTGGAGCATAAAGATGGAGAGCTTCTCAAAGAATATCACTGAAAATACACAAAATGGATCATTATGAAGTATTTTTAATGTATGACTGTATATTCATCAATGCATTGGGAACCATTTAATGGTAAGTACATAGAAATATGGACAAACCAAAAAAAGAGTCAATTGTTAACACCAGGTAGAAAAAAAAATAGTTATATGAAGAGAGATAAAAATTCAGATTACTGTATGTCACAAATTTAGAATATATTTACATAGTAAAAATGATATAAAATTATAATACAACCATTACGGAAAAGTGGAAGAATATTGTATTAGACTGTTTTCATGCTGCTGTTAAACATACTTGAGACCGAGCAATTTATAAAGGAAAGAGGTTTAATAGGTAACTCACAGTTCCATATGGCTGAGGAAGCCCCATAATTATAGTGGAGGGCAAAAAGGAGCAAGTCATATCTTATGTGGATGGTGGCAGGCAAAGAGAGAGGGAGTTCGTGCCAGGGAAACTCCACCTTATAAAGCCATCAGATTTCATGAGACTTACATACTATCATAAGAACAGTATTGGAAAGACCTGCCCCCATGATTCAACTACCTTCGACTGAGTCCCTCCCACAACAGGTTGAGATTCAAGATGAGATTTGGGTTGAGACACAGCCAAGCCATATCATTCTGTCCCTGTTTTTTCCTAAATCTCATGTCCTCATATTTCAAAACCAATCATGCCTTCTCAACAGTCCCCCAAAGTCTTTACTCATTTCAGCATTAACTCATAAGTTCACAGTCCAAGACAAAGCAAGTCCCTTTTACCTATGATCCTGCAAAATCAAAAGCAAGTTAGTTACTTCCTAGATACAATGGAGGTACAGGCATTGGGTACATACAGCCATTCCAAATGGGAGACATTGGCCAAAACAGAAGGGCTACAGGCCCCATGCAAGTCCAAAATCCAGCAGGGCAGTCAAAAATCAAAGTTCCAAAATGATGGCTTTTGACTCCATGTCTCACATCCAGGTCATGCTGATGCAAGTGGTGGGTTCCCATGGTCTTGGGCAGCTCCACTCCTGTGGCTTCGCCAAGCATTGCCCCCCTCCTGGCTGCTTTCACAGGCTAACGTTAGTGTCTGAGGCTTTTCCAGGTACATGGTGCAAACTGTCAGTGGATATACCCCCTACCAGGGTCTGGAGAATGGCGGCCCTCTTCTCACAGCTCCACGAGGCAATGACCTAGTAGGGACTCTGTGTGGGGACTCCAAGCCCACATTTCCCTTTTGCACTGCCCTAGCAAAGGTTCTTTATGAGGGCCCCACCCCTGAAGCACACCTCTGCCTGGGCATCCAGGTGTTTCCATACACCCTTTGAAATCTAGGCAGAGGTTCCCAAAACTCAGTTCTTGACTTCTGTGGACTTTCAGGCTCACCACCACATGGAAGGCTTGGGGCTTGCACCCTCTGTATTCATGGCCCAACCTCTATGTTGTCCCCTTTAAGCCACAGCTAGAACAGCTGAGACACAGGGTACTAAGTCCCTAGGCTGTCCACAGCATGGGGACCCTGGGCCTAACCTACGAAATCATGTTTTCCTCCTAGGCCTATGGGCCTGTGATGGGAGGGGCTGCAGTGAGGACTTCTGACATGCCCTGGATACATTTTCCCCATTGTCTTCAGGATTAACATTGGGGTCCTTGTTACTTATGCAAATTTCTGCAGTGGACTTGAATTTCTTCTCAGAAAATGGAATTTTCTTTTCTACTGCATTATCAGGCTTTACAATTTCCAAACTTTTATGCTCTGCTTCCCTTGTAAAACTGAATGCATTAACAGCTCCCAAGTCACATCCTAAATGCTTTGCTGCTTAGAAATTTCTTCCACCAGATACCCTAAACATCTCCCTCCAGTTCAAAGTTTTACAAATCTCTAGGGCAGGGTGAAATGCCACCAGTCTCTTTGCTAAAAACGTAACAAGAGTCACCTTTGCTCCAGTTCCCAACAGGTTCCTCATTTCCATCTGAGACCACCTTAGCCTGGACCTTATAGTTCATATTACTAAAAGCCATTCAATAAGTCTCTAGGAAGTTCCAAAATCTCCCACTTTTTTCTGTCTTTCTTTGAGCCCTCCAAACTATTCCAACCTCTTCCTGTTACCAAGTTCCAAAGTCATTTCCACATTTTTAGGTATCTTTTCATCAGTTCCCCACTTTACTAGTACCAATATATTGTATTAGTCTGTTTTCACACCACTGATAAGTCATAACTGAGGCTGGGTAATATAAAAGGAAAGAGGTTTAATGGAGAACTCACAAGTTTACATGACTTGTAAAAGAGGAAGAGTTTGTGCAGGGAAACTCTGTCCTATAAAGCCATCAAATTGTGTGAGACTTATTCACTATTATGAGAACAGCCATGGAAAGACCAGTCCTCATGATTCTATTACCCCTACTGGGTCGCTCCCACAGCATGTGGGCTTCAAGGTGAGATTTGGGTGGGGAACCAGCCAAACCATATCAGATATTCTGTGCACACATTTGTATGTATGTATATGTGAGTGTGTGCATATGTGTTTGTTCTTGTATTGTAGGTAAGCTAAATCATCATGTTCTATAGAAGAAATTCAGTAAATGGTGTCTCAATAACATGCACCTCAATAGGCATAGTATTTATAATGGCAAACACCAGAGGAAATTAACAACTAAAACCAATTACTTCCAAGAAGTAGTAATTGAAGACAGAAAGAGGTAGTGCAAGGTTTATTGTAAGACTGAAGATTATTTGACATTTTTATCTTGTACCTGTAGTACCATGATCAAAATAAAATTTAAAAACTAAAGTTTATTAAAGATACATAATGCCAAATGACCTTTAACATATGGATAAATGTTCTGAATTCAGATGGCTGACGAGATCAATGACAACACTCTAGAAATCTTTTGTTTAGAAATTTGTTTTGAAATAATCTAGAAAAATGTGGTTTTGCCTTAGAATATTTTACATTTTTAAAATCTCCATACTTTCTAACTGATTTTTAATGCCTATTTCTTTAGCTTTCTAAGGGAAATATATATTTTTTGTTGAATCAATCTTGAATTTATCCTTTAAATACATAATTTGGTGATAAGTAAATAAGAACAATATTGAAAACAGCAAATTAAACCAACAATTTCTTCATAAAATATGTTAGAACAGGAGACAAATAGGAGGAAACAGAACAACCTTTCTGAATGAATTTTTTAAAATGTAAAGGGAAGGTCTGGAACAATTTTGGGGAGTGAAAGAATACATCCCTCCAACACACATACAGATGGTGTGAAGAGAGAGTAGGAGGAAAAGGTGATAGAGGGTGAAGAAAACTCTACCCATTAGATTATTATGGAATTCGATTCCACTGTCATTCTTTAAAGGATTTCATGAAAGACTTAGGTCTCTCTTTTTAATTATATAGTTAGACTAACGAATCTTTGATTATAACTTTGTACCTAGATTAGCCCTCACTATATCTAAGCATTTCATTTAATATTTATTTTGTGGGTTCTTTCCTACAAATTTGAACCTATAGTCAAAATTTCAGATGCAACTAAAATTAAATTTAGCAGATAAATCCTGAGTCAAGAGCACATTGTTACTGTAATCATCTAGCTATAAGCCATGGTACCAAGAATTTTAGGTTGTTCAAATACAATATATGAGTGTTTTTATATTAATTCAGCAAAAAATAGAGGAAAATAGAAGATAAAAATTATGTATTTTCAAACAATCCTGTTTTGATAAAAAACCACTCAGTAGGAAATTAAAATATGTCTTATGTGAGTTTATTAAACAAAAGATACTGAAGAAAACACATAAAATTATAATCTAGACATTAGCCTTTAACTTAAATGTGCAAAAAATACCAATTTCTTAATGCATTCGAACGCTTTTAGGATAGATGGAGAAAATAAAAACTTAAATGACTTTCAACTAGTTTAAAGTCATTTTCTTACTTCATTGAAAGACATCAGATCCTTATCGACTTAGCTGATGCTATGGGACTTGTCATCAAATACACTTTGAAATTATTTTTATGGATCACCCCAACAAGTATCTGTAAGTTATGCTACAGGCTTAATATATTAAAACCTCATATATTGTTTGAATCACAATTCACAAACTAGTCCACAAAACTACCCTACTCTATTTCAGAACTATACCATCTTAGAAAATGTGGTTCCAACTCTGCAACAACAGAGAAAAAGCAGTAGGATCAGGCAAAATATATGTATTTTTAAATAGACCTATAAATGTTTTAAATCACATTTGCTCTAATCCATTGGTCTGACAAAGTCATACAGCCTCAACTTAGCTAAAAGCTGGATGTGTCTTTGAAGAGGGGAGTAAGATGGAAAACACACCCTGAATAAGTAGATGAAGAGGGAAAATAAGATTGTCATAAAATGGATAACTAAATACCAGTGATGATGAGATTTTATTCATGTTTGTTGGCCACATAAATGTCTTCTTTCGAGAAGTGTCTGTTCATATCCTTCACCCACTTTTTGATGGGGTTGTCTGCCTTTTTCTTGTAAATTTAAGTTCCTTGTAGATTCTGGATATTAGACCTTTGTCAGATGGATAGATTGGAAAAATTTATTTCATTCTGTAAGTTGTCTGCTCACTCTGATGATAGTTTCTTTTGCTGTGCAGAAGCTCTTTAGTTTAAATAGATCCCATTGGTTAATGTTGGCTTTTGTTACAATTGCTTTTGGTATTTTAGTCATGAAGCCTTTTCCCATGCCTATGTTCTGAATGATATTGCCTAGGTTTTCTTCTAGGGATTTTATGGATTTAGGTTTCATGTTTAAGCCTTTAATCCATCTTGAGTTAATTTTTTCTATAAGGTGTAATGAAGGGGTCCAATTCCTGTTTTCTGCATATGGCTAGCCAGTTTTCCCAGAACCATTTATTAAATAGAGAATTCCTTTCCCATTGCTTGTTTTTGTCAGGTTTGTCAAAGATCAGATGGTTGTAGATGTGTGATGTTATTCCTGAGGCCTCTGTTCTGTACCATTTGTTTATATATCTGTTTTGATACCAGTACCATGCTGTTTTGGTTACTGTAGACTTGTAGTATAGTTTGAAGTCAGGTAGCATGATGCCTCCAGCTTTGTTCTTTTTGCTTAGGATTGTCTTGGCTATGCAGGCTTTTTTTTTTTTCATGTGAGATTTAAAGTAGTTTTTTGATACCATCTCACATCAGTTCAAATGGCAATCATTATGAAGTCAGGAAACAACATGCTGGTGAGTATGTGAAGAAATAGGAAAGCTTTTACACACTGTTGGTAGGAGTGTAACTTAGTTCAGCCATTCTGGAAGACAGTGTGGTGATTCCTCAAGCATCTCAAACCAGAAATACCATTTGACCCAGCAATACCATTACTGGTTATATACCCAAAGGATTATAAATCATTCTACTATAAAGACACATGCACACATATGTTTATTGTAGCACTATTTACAATAGCAAAGACATGGAACCAACCCAAATTCCCATCAATGACAGAATGGATAAAGAAAATGCGGCACATATACACCACAGACTACTATGCAGCCATAAAAGAGAATGAGTTCATGTCTTTTGCAGGAATTTGGATGATGCTGGAAATCATCATTCTCAGCAAACTAACACAGGAACAGAAAACAAAATACTGCAGGTTCTCACTCATAAGTGGAAGTTGAGCAATGAGAACACATGGACACAGGGAGGGAAGCATCACACACCGTGGCCTATCGAGGGTTGAGAGCAAGGGGAGGGAGAGCATTAGGACAATTAGCTAATGCACATAGGGCTTAAAACCTAGATGACAGGTTGATAGGCACAGCAAACCACCATGGCACTTGTATACCTATGTAACAAACCTGCATGTTCTGCACATGTATCCCAGAACTTAAAGTAAAATGGAAAACCAAGGTGGATGACTAATGATAGAGAAGAGGGGCACCAATGGCTAAGCCTTGGTGTATTTCATTAAGGGTTTGTATGGCAAAAGTGGAGCCGAAGAGAGAGATTGAGAAATTGTGGACCAAGGAAGTAGGAGAAAACAAAGTGTTTTGTAAAGGAAGCCAAGCAAATGCAGTTTTCAGAAGGAGGGAATGATCAAGTGTGTCAAATGTTGCTTATATGTCAAATAAGAACTGATATTGGCCATTATTGCAATAATGCATGGTGGTTATGTGTCAATAACAATATTAGTAAAGTAGTGGGAGGAAACTATGAAAAGAAAGTAAAAGTGAAAGAATAAGCCTAGGGCAAGTGCAATGGGTCGTACTTGAAATCTCAGCACTTTGGGAGGTGGGTGGATCTCTTGAGGTCAGGAGTTTGAGGCCAGCCTGGCCAGCATGGTGAAACCTAATCTCTATTGCAAATACAAGAATTAGCTGGAAGTGGTGGCAGTCACCTGTAATCCCAGCTGCTTGAGAGGCTGAGGCAGGAAGATTTCTTTGACCCAGGAGGCTGAGATTGCAGAGAGCCGAGATTGCAGTGAGCCAAGATCATGCCACTGCACTCCAGCCTGGGTGACAGAGTGAGACTGTGTCTCAAAAACAAAACAAAAACAAAAACAAACAAACAAGCAAAAAGGATGTGCAGAGAAGCTCTGGATATGGTGCACATAGTTCTTTAAGACAGTTTTGCTAACAAGAAATATAAAAATATGAGACAATGGCTAGAAAGAGAGGAAGAGCTGAAAGAGAGTTGTTTTTTTATGAAAGAGTTGACAAATTTTATACTTGCATATGAGAATGATAAATAGAGAAAATAAATGTCAGGGTGTAGGAGAGAGCATAGTAAATTACTGGGTGACTATTGAGTTAGCAAGAAAAAGCATCTTGTTCATGAATATAAATTTGACCTTAGGAAGATGGGCCCTTCATTCATAACAACAGGAGTGAAGGCTAAGCAGAGCATACAAGTACAGCTACTAGTGGGCATGTGGTGGGAGTTTATGGAAGTTCTCTTCTGATTATCTCTTTTCTAAAAAATGTAGCAAATACTCCATCACATAAATATGAGACTAAGAGAGTGGGTAGGTATTAAAGGAGAGAAAAAAGCATAGCAGGCTTATCTAGGAGAGGGAGAGAATGAATAAACTAGGACACATGTTCTAATTCTTGGTCATCATTAAGATTCAGGCTCATGATTTTAAATGAGAACAGTCAAAATGGATTTGTGTTTTCCTCCAGGCATGTGCAGTTGCACAGATGCTAGTGTATAAAAACAGCAAAGGTTAAAAATGCTGGGGTTATGGAATTGCCTTTTACAGCAGTTTAATAAAGCCAATGAGGAACAAGCAAGGGAGGTAGGGATATACAAGGGGACTTCAAAAAGATCATGGGGAAATAGAATTAAAAGAGTCAAAAGTACACATTTTATTTTTCAACATAAGCTCCGTCGAGCTCAAGACAGTTTTGTAGGCAATGATACCAGCCATTTGATCCATCCCTAAAGAACTGAGGATTCTGGAAATTTAATCATGTCATTGTGGTCTTTTTTACATGATTAACTGAAGAAAAATGGATGCCTTTTAAAGGAAATTTTTTAAAGATTAGGAAACAAAAAGAAGTCAGGCAGAGACAAATAAGGACTCTAAAGTGGATGCCTAGTGATTTCCTATTGAAAATCTCACAAAATTGCCCTTGTTTGATAAGAACGAACAGAAGCATTGTCATGTTGGAGAAGAACTGTTTGATGAAATTTTCCTGGCTGTTTTTCTGCTAAAGCCCCAGCAAACTTTCTTAAAACACTCTCATAATAAGCAAATGTTATGTTTCTTTGTGCCTCAGGAAAGTGTTGCCAAAGACCTTTGTGAAGTGGTCCATTTTGTTTTGACTGGGACACTCTTGATAGCTATTGGTTCGATTGTGTGTTGTCCTCAGTATTATACTGGTAAAGCCATGTTCCATCTCCTGTTACAATTGTTCAAAGAAATTCCTCAGGATCTTGATCCCACTTGTTTAAAATTTCCATGAAAGCCCTGCTTTTGTTTGTAGCTCATCTGGTAACAGTGGCTTTGGCATCCATCACATGGAAAGTTCGCTCAACTTTAATCTTTCAGTCAGAATTGTGTAAACTGAATGAGTTGTGATGTCTACAGGGTTGCCTAGTGTCTCTGCTGTTGATCGCTGGTCCTCTTCAATTAAGGCATGAACAAGATGAATTAATTTTTCTCAAAGATAGATGTGGATGGTCTGCCACTGTGTACTTCATCTTCAGTATGGTCTCATCCCTTCTTAAAATGAGTTATCAATTTGTAAAGTGCCAATTTCTTAGGGGCATTGTGCCCATAAAGTTTCTGTAAAGCATCTATTATTTCACCCTTCTAGCCACTTAGCTTAACCATACATTTTTGTTTGTTCTTGCTTCAGTGTTAGCAAAATTCGTGTTGCCCTGATGGGGCTCTTTTCTAGCTGATGTCTTACCCTTCTTAGTGCCCCAAACTAGATCTCATTCGGACAGGTTAAAATAAGTAAGTACAAGTTTATTTCAGTGTAAACGTTTCTGAAATCCATGCATAGTTTTTTTTCATAATACACATTTTCATAAACTTTTTGAAGACCCTTCATATTCAAGGGACTGAATTTAATTTTTGTGCACGGAATTTATTCTGCATAAAGTGGAAAATAGATATGTGTGTGGAATTAAAAGGAGTAACAAATTGGCTCTCTAAATTATAGGTCTAGGTGAAAGGAAATTATTACATTTGAAGTATATGAGAAAACAAGTGAGAAAGTGAGCAAGGGACATTCAGAGTTTAGTATGCTTAAAATTGACATTATAGAGGGCTTATACTTACTGGTAATGATAAGTTCTAGAGCAGGGCTTCTCAATCCTAGAACTATGTACATTGTGGAATGCATAATTCTTTGTGTATGTCTATGGGTGGGTATGGGTTGGGCTATCTTGTGCAATGAATGATATTTCCCAGCATCTGGTTCTTCTCACTAGATGTTAGTAGCAATCCTCCTCCTTCTCCAGTTGTGACAAGAAAAATGTCTCTAGATGTAGGCACATATTTCCTGGAGAGGCAATATCTCTTTATAATAAGAATCATTGGTCTAGAATATGACTATGGGAATGAGTGCAGAGGTAAACGGCAAAGTTACAAAGGATACAGGGTTAAGAGAGTAGAACATCCACAGGTATTTGAAATCACTAAGATTTAAGGCACAATGGTTTGGGAGAAAGTTAGAATGAAAAGCAGCCAAAATCATATATAATTGATGGGAAAGTAATTTGGACTTTGATAGACATGGCATTAAAAATGGATAGTGGGTGATATAGCGTGAACAGTGTGATGACGTGAAAATTTTCAAATGGGAGTTTTGGGGACAAGGAAGAGAAAATAGTCAGGAAATGAAAGTGAGAGCCAAGGAGGATAACTATCCAAAGGCCACTCTAGTGGAAGGAAAATTAGCTACAGCCTGAGACTGCAAAAGAAGTGGGATTCCCATTTTGAGTCAGAACAATATGGTAAAGTAAATGCTCAGTTGATCGTATAAGAAATTTTGTTGCTGATGGTCCATGAATATGTTACCAGAAGGTACAGTGGATGGGTTTCATGAGTTATGATGGGACCAAGGAGGGGGTCGAATATGAGCTGTGTTTGTTTAAGGAGGTCAGGCCTTTTTTTGGTGAGCCATATAAACAAAAAATGGGGAAGAAAGAATTCCTGGCAACCTCAAGGCAGCCAGTGGTTTCAAGGCTGTCAATGTCAGGAATATGGGAGGATGCATCCAATATAGAAGGTCTGGGAAACGCTGTAGACCCTGAGAATGGACTCTTTGAGGCCTGAAGAATAAGGTGGGGAGCCTTACCCGTAGTGCTAGGAGAACTCTATCTTGCCTTATTTTTGGGAAAAGTAAGATCCTGTGGAAGCATGGTCATACATCAAGTGAACAGGCATCACTCCCCCTTCTTGAGTCTTCTCAATGGACAGTAGAACAAATAGAGAAACCAGATCTTACTATGAGTGCTATTTATCCTGATTCCTATAACGGAAGCAAGATGGTCTAGGGAGATTAAATCTTATCCTAAAGTGGATCACTCATCAGGAGAAGTTGTCTTGAGCTAGACCCATCAATGTAGGAAGAAAGAGGAAATCAATCTAGTGTGGTAGAAAAGAAGCAGAGGATTTGATTGGACTGTGATTAACAAGGGAATGGAATCTATACATGTGTTGGAGAGAGTTACAAATATTCAGTTAACAGATAGTATATAATGGATAAAATAATACAGATTAAGTTTTGTCTTTAACTCTCAACCTGCAAAGGAGAAAACGTTGCTGTTAATGAATCAATTAGGAAAACAACTAAAGAAATATGACAGTTTAAATTAATCTATTTAATATAAAACCTGTTCAGGGATGAAAGAGGAGAGAGAAATGGTACTGATAAGGTTAGATGAGCATGTCTGGCTTAAGATAGCTGATGACTACATGAGGAGTGTGTGTGTGTGCACATTTTGCATGTGTGTGTGTGTCTATGTGTGAGTGTATTTATATGCAGATATGTTTATAAATATAGATACATTTACATAGAAAGAGAAATAGATCATAAATTAGACATATGTTCAAAGAAAATATATATGCATATATTATACACAGAATGGAAAATGGAAATTTCAAGAAGTATTGAAGTGCTTTATACATAGGTGCAAATTTTCATTTTTGGGGTGAACTTTACGGAATAATAAAAAAGTTAACTTTAAATTATTCACAGGATTGGACTGGCATTTGTAGTGTTCTTTGTGACTCCATGACAGACTTGTACCATGGGGTCCCAATTGTTTGCATACTTGGAAGTTGCTCAGAACTCATACTATGTGATTAGAAGAACATCAGAAAAAAATGCCAGCTTTACTATGATTTAACAGTTTATTTTGTTTGTTTACTTGTTTTTGTCCCAAACTTCTTGTTGCACTAATTTACCTATGTATCTAAGGAGTCATTCTCACGTTAATTCATATCACATCTGGTATAAACCAAAGTTAGCTTGTTTGGCTAACTTTTAAAATAACTAGTATCTTTTGACTCTTTTTAAGGTAATTATCGGGTACATCTTGATTAAGAAACATGTTGTGGGATTTAGGTAAATGAGACTGAGTTTACATCGTGTTTGAAGAGGCACCTTAATATTTAATGACACTACATACACTGGGATTGTCCAAGATTTTACTTTTAAACTTACATATTTTTACAGAATATGCAAGAGTGTATTACTATCAACAAATAAATACTCTGGGCCAGGCATGGTGGCTCATGCCTGTAACCCCAGCACGCTGGGAGGCCAAGGCAATTAGATTACCTGAGGTCAGGAGTTCGAGACCAGCCTGGACAACATGGTGAAACCTTGTCTCTACTAAAAATACAAAAATTAGCCAGGCACAGTGGTGCGTGCCTGTAACCCCAGCTACTCAGGAGGCTGAGGGAGGAGAATCGCTTGAGCCTGGAAGACGGAGGTTACAGTAAGCTGAGATTGTGCCATTGCACTCCAGCCTGGGTGACAGAGTAAGACTTCAAAAAGTGAGTCTTAAAAAAAAAATGAGACTTAAAAAAGTGACAGAGTGAGACTTAAAAAAATAAAAATAAATAATACTCTTTCAAGACAAACAAAAAACTAAACTTCAATAGCCATTACCTTTCTTTCCTGTCTACAGCTCATCATTTAAAAGATTCTGGGAATATGTACAACCTTGGGTCCATAGATAAATTTTCCTTGGATCATTATGTATAACAAAATAATATTATTCACAATTGCTTCTTCTAATACCAGGGTAAATCCTAGTTTTTTTAATGTTTTATTTTTTTTTTCTCTCTCTCTCTCTAGTTACCTGATTTTTGAATGATTCGATTAATTTATGGTGGGTTATTGAATTGCAGGGGATGGAATTTTTTTAAATAAAAAAAAATCCTTTTATTTTTGGCTACCTAATTATGAGAAGCCTAGAGTTCTTGGAAATATTTTGCTGAATAGCTGGTCCCAAACTATCATAAAACTAATAAATCCTAACCTTTAAAATTTTGAGATTTAGAAAGATCCCACCTGCATTAGAAGGTAAATTAAACAACAGCAACAACAACCAAAAAAACCCTCTTGATAGAAAAGATTTTTAATGGAATCATCTTGCTATTTCTTAAAAAACACAAAGATCTTTAAGAAAGAAAATTCTCTTCTAGGACTTCTCTATTATCACCCTGGAGAGTTCCATACATTTCACTACTGGGGGTTAAAGCAGTATAGCTGCTTGTGGAAATGGAGGAGAAAATTAAATTAAAATTCCTGGAGGAAGTAATCATTAAAAGCTTAATTCAAATTTTGTCAATTAATTGCTGTATCATGGCCTTATAAAATGAAATGTAATATGAAAATAGGCAAATCTAAGAAAGGCCTTGGTAATAGAGTACTTGGAGCCTGCAGAGTTCAACAGTCACAATGGTACTTGAAGCAAGGTTAGTTTAACTGAAATGGGAAAATTGTGGGTGAAAGGAGGAGCACACACTGAATTTAAAAAAAGAAAAGGTTAATTATAAAGGAATGGTGCAAGAGCAAAGTCAACATACTTAACAAATTTAGATTTTCACCAATAAAGAATCCAGAGTGCTCTTGTGTTCTCATGAGAACACGTGGGCACAGGGAGGGGAACATAACATACTGGGGTAGGTTGGCGGGTTGGAGGCTAGGGGAGAGAAAGTGGGAGGTGGGGAGGCTGGGAGGGAAAACACTGGGAGAAATGCCTGATGTAGGCGATGGGGAACGGAGATTGCAAACCACTATGGCATGTGTGTACATATGCAACAACCCTGTGGGATGTGCACATGTACCCCAGAGCTTAAAGTACAATAAAAAAAGAAAGTAAAAGAAAAATGATAAAATACAATACTCTTGAGATTAAAAAAAAAAAAAAAAAAAAAAAAAAAAAAAAAAAAAAAAAAAAAAAAAAAAAAAAAAAAAAAAAAAACTAAAAAAAAAAAAAAAAAAAAAAAAAAAAAAAAGAATCCAGAGTTCGTGCACTGGTGTGGGTGGGGTGGGGTTCTTTGACTGACAAGATTTGAGGGAGTCTTAGAGCCCCTGGAGACGTAGAGATACTGACCTATCAGTTTGGTAAAACAGAATCTTTCATTTTCTGCTTACTTGCCCATGCCAAAACTCAGAGCCATCCTGAGCTATTCTGTTATGTACCCTTAGGGAGAACAACACAAGAAAACTACTCTATTTTTCTCTCTCTTTTCTTAAAAGAAAATAAAATGAATAGAACTATAGATGCACAGGAACATCTGTAGATATTTAACTTAAGGTTCTACTGGTTCCTTCTTCGTGAATTCTTTCTGTGTATCATTTCTGCTGTCCTTTACACCCAAAACACGATGTCAAACTTCACACATCAGGCTTTTCCTTCAGTGTGACGAGCTTGTCTTCTTCCCCGAATTTTCTGAGTTTCAATGCAGAGCATGTTACCAGATGCATACCAGTCAGCCTTGCACCATTTATAGGGGCTGGTTTGTCAAAGTTCACAGCTTAGCAACATTTACTGCTACTCTAACTTTCTCTGCAATGTTATGGTTGTAATTATTTGGTGTTATTCTGGGAGTTAATTGCCAGGAAACAAAATTAAGGGAGCATGTCTGATCCTTTTCTTCCTCTGAGACTACTGAAAAAAGAATTGAAAAGAGGTGAGCCTTAATATCAATCCAGCATGGACCATTTCTCTTGTCATTGGTCTCATTGAAGGAGCTCACTTCAGGAAAGTCACAAAGAGGTCAGAAGATTTTAAACTGCCAGCTTCTATCTGCATTGCAACTTCCAAAGACTTTCAACAATTTGGTGTGGATATTCTGAAAATCTAGCTCTCTTCTCTATCATGAGATTGCGGAGTAAAGGCCTGGTTTTCATTGCGCTAATAGAGCAGCTCTTAGATAAATATTTAAACGAGGCATTTTAGTAGCTATCATATTTTAAAGTCAATATATCTTACATTTTTGGAAAAAAATAAAAATTTAAATCATTTAAGATAATTGAATGACATCATTTATAAAATGTAATCAAAGGGTGATTCTGATTGCAGACTGTGTGAAATACATTTTTGGATCATTAAGTCTGAAAAAGGATCACCTTAAACAGGATGTTAAATTCAGAAGGGTTTATGTCATCACTAGTATATCCATCAACCTGGGGTTACTCAGGGTTTACTGAGAAATAGGAGAAAGTGCTGTATCAGCTCATCTTCCCTTTTTAAGAGAGGGAATTGTTGTCATTATTGTCTAACATAGGAATCCCATGCACCTGCTTGAGTCTGTTTTGTCTTGACCTCTACCTCAATTTCAATGACAGAGTGCCTCATAGAACGCAGCTCAGAGCAGAATTGTGCACTTGTCCAAACACAGCTTCTTCTTCTTTCTGCTGTGTATCAGTCATGGCCTGGGCTTCTCTGAATAACCCAGTGTTCATTTCACATACAAACAATTAGAGAGGAAACTATTTGTCTTTATTGCCGAGGCTCCAACAGATGTTTTGTTAATAGTGATAAAGCATCCTCATCCAAAGTATTGCTTTAAGATGGGAAAACACTGCCTGGTGCTAACATTTGAATTGTTATAACTTTGAAAATGTTCACATTCTACTTTGAAGGGCAAACACACTTAAAATTAGAGACATCCTTTTTTTTTTTATATGTTCACATTCCATATTCACGATTAATTTTTTTTCTCCCCATTTATTTATTTTATTGCATTTTAGGTTTTGGGGTACATGTGAAGAACATGCAAAATTGTTGC
>NW_016107370.1:7546421-7647959 GCF_001604975.1 Cebus imitator
ACCTTGTTTGAACAACACCTGTAAATCTAGTGGCAACTCTTGACCACCTTCATGAGGCAGAAACTCAGCCAGGGAAAGAGAGGTAGCCCAAGAACAGAAATTTCTCTCTTAAACTCCTCTTTTCTCTCTCATGCGTCAGCATAGACTTGGCATTTGGTAGATTCACATTCTAGGCTGGGGCTCAGGTTATGATCTAATTTGATATATCAGATCACTCAATTTCTCTAAGATGAACGTTCCTAATATATCAAATCTCAAAAATAGCAGATTTTTGAGGAAGATTTTAAAAAGTTAATTTTAAAAAATGATTTCCAACCTCTAAATGGTTATATAAATATTAGTTATTATTATTTCTCCTGGGCCTAAGATTACTAATTACTATTATGGAAAAGAGTGTCCTAACTTTGGTTTTCCTAAATCCAAAGTTTTAGGCAGCCTGAGTGACTTCTATTTCAGTTGTTTAATTTCTAAGAATAGATTGCTCTTTTGTGTGCTCCTGAGTTATAATAAAACATCTATTATCCCCCATGTAATAACCTCTCTTTATCAGCATGGACTTGCCTAGAATAATTCCCAGGTAGGAATGTAATGAATTAACTAGGTTATATGATGGTATATTTCAACAATGCAGGGATGCTGCTGAAAAAATAAAGATTCTTTAATCACCTGAGATTTACATATACATGCAATTATTTCCTTGATTCTTGAGGATCTTGCCAAGCAGTTAGCAGACATGCATTATACAAGAAAATGTTAATTTACGTATTTGTAATAATATTGACTAGGTTGTGATTTACTTTGGATAAAGGTATATTAAAATATGAGATTGAAAGTATCCAGTAGAGACAGCAGCAATCACAAGATAAATTTAATAGGGATGGCAATCAAATTATGGTTAAAGTTTATAGGGAATTACTAAAGACAAAGAGACATAAAATAATCATAACTGATTATTCCACAGGGAATATGTAATAATGTTAAATGTGCATGTGAAACAAAAAATCACAGAGAACCTGGAAAGAGACCCACACAAGTATGGCCAAATACATTTTGACAAAAGTTTAAAAGCTATTCTGTGTATGAATAAATCAATAAACGGTGCTTAAGTAATTGGACATCCACAGGCAAAACATGAAATTCAACCTAAACATTAATATGTAATGGATCATGACTTGCTGAAGAACATATGACTATAAAATTTAGTTAAAATATAGGTGAAAATCTTAAAGATCTAGGACTAAGCAAAGAGTTCTAGACCTGACACTAAAACTATAATCCCCAAAAGGAAAACAAAATCGTAAGTTAAACCTTGTCAAAATTAAAAACTTGTCTCTCAAAAAGATTCCATGAAGAGGATGAGTATAAAAACTACAATTCCACACAAAGTGTTTGTTTCTAGGATATATAAAGATCTCAAAACTCAAAAGGAAAAAAAATTATTTAGAAAATGACTAAATATTTTGAACACGCATTTAACTTATGAGAATACAAAAATGATAAATAAGTGCATGAAAAGATGCCCAACATCATTAGCCATCAAGGAAATGCAAATTAAAACTACAATGAGATACCCTTACATACACATCAGAATAGCTTAAATGAAAAATAGCAACAACCAAATGCTGGTAAAGATGCAGAGATGCCTGTAGATGGTTGGGAGCATGGAAAGTCCACTGCTGAGTGGATTTTGTAATGAAATGCTCACCGTTATCACAGGGTTAACCCAAGCACATGACAGATTGGTTTCATGGACTACAATGGTATAAATGGTGTGTTTGGAGCCAGCTGATCAGATTGACTGGCAACATCATAGCACGGAGACCTTGTCAACTTGGGCGAGACACTGTTGATCATATTGACAGGAGTCTAAAATGTGAAGTAACAGCCCATTAGGATCAGGCAAGGGCAATACCCCAGATAATGTGACCTCCCTCTGTGTGAGATGACAGGTCAACTACAGCCAAAGTCCTGAGTCCGGCATGAGGTGGTGATCTGTGCATCAGTAAAAGAGTCTATGATGGAAGATATGCTCCTATTCTGAGGCACAAAGGATGATGTTTTGTGTGAAACAGGCTCAAACAGCAGTTTGACTTCACTTGGCTTCATCAGCTAACAGACACTTAACTTGGTCATTTGCATGAAGAATCCAGATGGTTTGATCAGTAGCTGTGATTGGTTTCTGCAGTTCATGGCCTCAAGCAGGGGAGTATTAATCTGCCAGTCTGTAGTTTTCCAAGTTGGCACACTAAACACTAGACTATTGGCAAAAACACAAGCATCAGTTGAGTTGTAACTAATTTCCTCAAGGTGCTCACAGGCCAGAGCTATGAAGATAGCTGTGAGTTCTGTCCACTAAA
Source organism: Cebus imitator (assembly GCF_001604975.1). Lineage (NCBI taxonomy): Eukaryota > Metazoa > Chordata > Mammalia > Primates > Cebidae > Cebus > Cebus imitator. Next base: position 7,548,779 of record NW_016107370.1, read on the forward strand.
CAGAGTGACCTCAACATTTTCTGTTCCACACAGCTGGTGCTGAGGTTGTGAGATGTAAAGGCCCACTAGATTTCATCAGTTTCCAGCTTAGCCAACCATCATGGAACCAGGCCTAGACATTCAGAGGAACATCAATGAATCAAGGCCAAGAATCTTTCCTATAAGGTAATTGTGTAGGATATAAAGTTTCTTCTTTATATCCTACAAAGTTATTGCTACCACTCTTCAAGTAAAATGAAGACACAGGTGCCAAGGCAAGCCACCTGCATTCTCAAATATAACATTTCCATTTGACAAATAAGTGTTGTTGTGTCCTTTCCACCTTGTTAGTCTTTAAGTCCAAGTTAACCCACATCAAAGTGAGGCATTCAATTTCAACAAGAATCCACTGGCAAGCTAATAACTATAATTCTGGCAGTGGTGTCATGAAGGCAATGATGCCAAAATCCCAAAGGTGGCCTCTACATTAAGGCAGCCCCCTTTTGAGAAAGGCCCAATTGGCCAAGTCATCAGTCGTAGAAACTCAAAGCTCAAAAAGGTCATTCATACATAAGGGGCACACAAATAGGGATTACGCCATAATTTGCTGTCCTACATATAATTTGTGTCATACACAAAGGAAACTGATTTAAGGATTATTCAATATAAAAGACCAATGCCAGTGTCAAACTTAAGCACATATTGTTTCTAATATCCCGAATTCAATAAGGTGCCAGGCCTCCTTTTTGGTGGTGGGAGCTGAGAAAACAGCAATTTTTTCTTGATTGCCAGGGCAGGTAAGTAGTTTGAATCCATTCACATCATCCCAAGACAATGAGGTTGTCAGGCAGGGATCTGATTTGCCTGGATTTTATTAGTAGCTCTTATGGGTGGTAGTATAATAACATTGCAGTCAGGTCTGGTGAGACTGAAAAAATTCTGACTTGCCAACCACTAAGAAGTCATGTATACAGTGAGAGCTTTAACCTTCAGAGGGTAGAGGCACTCATGCTAAATCAGGACCAAATATTGGTGGCAAACAGAAGCAGGATTTAGGGAAGTGAGTTATGTTTCACTTTTTCTTCCGTGCTTTCCAGGTCTGGAGAATCTCTCTGGTATTTACGGGCTTGGGAAGTATAAGCATATGACATCAATTTCAGTTATAATTTTAGAGGCAGAAACATTACATTTACTTCATCCAAAGGATCCTGCCCACAAAGCCATTGATATGGTTTGGATTTGTGTACCCACCCAAATCTTATGTTGAATTGTAGTCTGCAATGTTGAAGGAGGAGCCTGGTGGGAGGTGAATGGATCTAGTGGGTAGATTTTCCCTTTGCTGTTCTCATGATAGCAAGTGACCTTACATGAGAGCTGGCTGTTTAAAAGAGTGTGGCACCTCCCCCTTTGCTCTCTTGCTCCTTCTCCAGCCATTAGGACCTGCCTGCTTCCCCTTCATTTTTCACCATGATTTTAAGTTTCCTGAGGCTTCCCCAGCCATTCACTCTGTACAGACTACAGAGTAGTGAGTTAATTAAACCTCTTTACTTCATAAATTACCCAGCCTCAGGTAGTTCTTTGTAGCAATGCAAGAAAGAATTAATACAGTCATGTTACCTTCCCTTCCCCACTGTGCTTAAAGAGCATTAACTGAATCCAGGTGCCTATTTTCCCCTGGTCTGGAGAAAATTGTGCTTTGGACACACATATCACTTAGAGCCATAAAATTTAATTGTCTTCTCTCATTTATATTCTCCAGCTCACTCTGAAGGGTGTGTCTGGTCTTCATTCCTTCCCCAGGTTAATAGAGAGTTAGTTTCCTCCTTTAATCATCTCTACTTTCCTTACAACAGCTGATTTTGGGGTAGAAGGTTTAGGAGAGATTGGTGTCAGATACCGTTTGGTTCTGAGGCCCCACCCAAATCTCATCTTTGTAGCTCCCATAATTCCCACATGTTGTGAGAGGGATCCGGTGGAAGATGATTGAATCATGAAGGCGGGTCTTTCTCATGTTGTTCTTGTGATAGTGAATGGGTGTCACGAAATCTGATGGTTGAAAATGGGAGTTCTTCTGCACAAGTCTCTCTTTGCCTGCTGCTGTCCACGTAGGATGTGACTTGCTTCTCCTTGGCTTCCACCATGATTGTGAGGCTTCCCCAGCCACAGGGAACTGTAAGTTCAATTAAACCTCTTTCTTTTGTAAATTTCCCTGTCTCTGGTATGTTTTTATCTGCAGTGTGAAAACAGACTAATATGGTGTCCCAGAGGAAGAATGTGATATTATGCCACTAAACATGGCTTTGCATTTACTTTTTGTTGTGAGAAGCATGATGGCAGCTCATGGCTCATGCAAACTTTCAGTATTTGGACCTGTCCAGTGCTCTGTGATAGACAGTGAGAGCCCTTAACTTAGCAGTGAGAGCTGCATTGCTTCTTGATGGGGTAATGGCTTTTGCAACTTCTGACTTACGTGAGCTTGGATCATACAGGGTGATGTTCTATGATAAGCCCACCTTAATCCAAAGTATCTGCTCCGCATCACCAAGATAACAGTGCTTATGTTCTCTTCTTAGCCTAGTGAAGTTTTCCATGGTGGTAAGCCTAACTACAAGATTTTATCTAGATTTCTTTGGATCAGCTTCTCAGTCTACAAAATAAGTCACTTTTATTATTATAGGAAACTCAATCTGGAGCAGTAAGAGCCTATGCATAATATTCAATGCCTCATGTATGGTTACCTTCAGGAGTTTGTCTGTCTCAGGGAAATATCCCAGATGGAGACAAAGCTCTCTTCTAACAGGACTCATTGCAGAAAACTCTGAGGTTATTTATGGACCTTTCTCAGTGGATCTAAGATAGCAATGATAGATATGGGAGTTTTTTTTTTTTTTTTCTTTTGAGATGGAGTTTCACTCATGTTACCCAGGCTGGAGTGCAATGGCGCGATCTCGGCTCACCGCAACCTCTGCCTCCTGGGTTCAGGCAATTCTCCTGCCCCAGCCTCCTGAGTCGCTGGGATTACAGGCACGCACCACCATGCCCAGCTAATTTTTTGTATTTTTAGTAGAGACGGGGTTTCACCATGTTGACCAGGATGGTCTCGATCTCTTGACCTCGTGATCCACCTGCCTCGGCCTCCCAAAGTGCTGGGATTACAGGCTTGAGCCACCGCGCCCAGCCTATATGGGAGTTTTAAAACTACCCAGCTGTTGCCATTATTCCTTAACGAGTATATGCCCTGCCTCCTAATCTCACAAGAGAACCAGACAAAAACCTGATGATTAACTTGGGTTCTGCCCATAGTTTTCAAGCAGCTTCCCTGTTTTATGCCCAGTATAGAAGCACATTTTTGTAACTTGTCTGAAATGCAGAAGATCTTTCTGAGCATCTAGGACACATCTTAGGATCACTTGTTATTGCTAAAGACACAGAAGTTTTTCCTAGACTGGTAGAGGAATTAAGCACTTGAATCCATTCACATAGTCCCATAAAATTTAAATTAGCTGGCAGATGCCTGGATTGTATCTGGGTTTATTAGCCAACAGGGAAGATTGGCAAGGAAGCTCCCCTCCCAGAGAAGAGTTAGCAGCAACCAGAACATAGTTTGGGCATCTTTTGGTGCTCTGCCTGCCACGTCCCTAATTTTCCTCATCTAATTAGTAATAAACTAGAGAACAATTTTTTTGTCCACTAGACTATGGAATTTTTCCACGTTTGCTACTAATTCCCAAGGTCCTCCCTTAAATCTACTTAATTCATCCACAAAGCCCTTATGCTTTTTCTTCTTCTTTTTTATTTTCAGAAAGCCAAGTCTCTGTCATAATCCCATGTTCATCACCAAACCTGTCAAGAACTTTGGAAGTTCTATAATTTTATTGTACTTTCAAGTGCACAGTTAGTGCCTTCTAGTTTCATGTATGCTAATAGAAGACACAAGACACAAGTCAGAGAAGACTGCTTATTACTCAAAGTGATAATAGTAGTAAGAACATCAACATGTTCATGCCAGTTTCTGGAGCCTACACTTCTACAGGAATATTAGATAAGGCACAGAGGATGCCTGCACTGAATTGTATTACAGGGGATGAAACTTGAGGTTAGGGATTTCTAAGCTCTTATAAATAGCATAACCATGGCTACCCTTAGCTCTGAAGGGAGACATTACCTTTCCTATACTAGAAAGTAAGAATAGGTGCCCCTTGCTACAGAATAGTGTAGTATCTCTATATTCTAAGGCTGTTCATTATTTAAAAACCTTAAAAAAGACAGTCTATAACAAAGGCCAGTCAATGTCTAGCTTATAAGATTTGAAGATATTCTCAAGAAATCCATGGATAAATTGCTTTCCCACACTAAATGGTTCAATTAAAAATGATTCAAGTAAGTCAGAAATATTAACTAACACTTCTGTTGAAGTACAAGAATCAACAAAGAAAATTTTAAGCTACTGTTTTAAAACAAACTGTGTTAGTTTCTTTACCTTACATGGTCTTATACAAGCTTCTAGACTTCACCAGTAGTTAGAGCCCATTGGTTTGAAGGATGAATTTTGCCTTCAGTTTAACAGGGTAAACTTCATTCGGACTTTTACTTAGGGACTTTAGTTCTGGCAGAATGACAATGGGGAGACTGGTGTTCTGACAATTTGAATTCAAATGCCCCCAGAATGCTGGGGAGACCTTTTAAAGGTAGAAATAAAATTGGGCATATTGGTGCATGCCTGTAGTCCCAGATATGCAAGAGGATTGCTTAAGCCCAGGAGGTGAAGGCTCTACTGCACAGACGATGACACCTGAACATCGCCCTTGCACTTCAGCCTAGACAAGATTAGCAAGACCCCATCTCTTAAAAAATTTAAAATTACAAATGTTAGAAATGTACATAGTATAAGCATGCTATACCTGTTCATTAATAAAAATTCAAGGTTAGAGAAACCGAATGCTTGATTTGTTTGCCAATGATATTTTTTTAAAAAAGAACACTCATTATTTGAAAGTGTTTTTAAAACACAATATAGCCAATATCATGGCATATACATGAAGAAACTATTCTAGAATGCAGATCAGATTGTATTCCCTGTTAAAACCCCTTCCACTAAAATGATGATGGAGGATGGGAAATGTCTCTTTAAGATGCTTGATGCTTAATAGGACTCAAAGCCTTAAATTCTCCATTTGAGAGGGAACAGTGTCGTTGGGCCTCATGCCCCATTTCCTCCTACATTAATTTTTGCTATGGGGAATTTTTGACATGAAGGAGAGAAGTCCTAGGGCTGTGCACAATGTTCTGCCCATATTGTAATACAAACCTGCCAGATGCTTCCCTTCCAAAGGAGAGGGATGAAGGTCAATGGGTAAATGTGCTTGTTGTGAAGCGATTTTTACTGACTGAATTATATCTGCCGTGTCAGCAGTACCCAGACTCACCTCTGAGGTAGAGCAGAAGGAGGATAAAGGAAAGGAGAATTTCAGGTGGTAATTTAGTGCGGAAGAACAGCACTTAGGGAATATTGGTGGTGAAGAGAACTCTTTATGCCCTTATTAAAGGTCATTACATAGGGATCTCTCTATCTCTCCCTCTCTCGTTTGATGTTTTTGTCTTTCAGTATCCCTTCAAAAGGAAAAAAAACCATGTGTTTTAGATACAAGATACATTTTTGCTTCTGTTACTATTCTCCTTGTCACCTCTGATTATGCTATTTTCTCTCTAGCTAGTTCTGGAAGCTTGTTTCATTGATCTTAAAGACATACGGAGAAGGTGTGTGTGCGTGTATTATGTGTGCTTGTCTAGTGAGCATGTGTACCTGCATGTGTGTGTGTAGCTGTGATTAGAAAGCTTAGGGGCGCTTAATGAGCTCCATTTGTCTTTATTTTGGATTTACAATGATTGGGATTCTGATAACTGTCTTATAGTCCTTCTTTATTGTTTTTGGGCCCTGGAGTCTTCTCTGAGCTTCACTTTCCTTTTTTCTGTGGTGTTAGGATCTGGATTTAGCTGTGATGGGGAGCTCAGACATCAATTACGAAGCAGAGGATGTGCTTTGAAACTAGAGAACCAGTGAGCCTGTTTGGTGACATAAAATAATATTCCAAATATTCCAAGTAGAAGAGCATTTACTTAATTAATATAGTTTTTCTACATACACTATGTATAATCTTCATCAACTAAGCTTTTCCAATGTTCTTTCTGTATATCAGTGTGACTGCAAATGGCAGTGTGAGACTATAATTGTATTACTATAAATGCTCACTGCTACTTCAGGTGCATGACATGACTCCCAAATTATGGAAGGCTGTGGAGCGATGCAGACAAAAAGAGCCTAAACCAGAATTGGTCCCAAGAGCTGAGCCTTGGAAAGGAAGAAACAATATTCCGAGATAGGAGTTAGGCAGGAGGAGCATCCTGGAAGATGGGGTCTGAGCATAGGCACTCGGCAGGGTTGGAGCCTGAGCTATGTCAAAATACAACCAAAGGACAGCGAACCATTGTTTTAAAATTAAAGCCTCAATTTATTTCCTTCCTGGGTTAAGGAACAGGCACTAGCAATGAAGTTCTCTGAGTAGTGCTCAAAAGAGAAAAACAATCAGGATTTTCAAAGTGCTTCAAAGGGGTTATCACTGTTTTGAAAACTGAACTCTTAAAAAAGCAAAGTTCATGGTGGTTAAATATATTTTATGACTTATGAATGAGGGACATATTTTCAGTTCTGGCATACCAAGGTTACCTAAAGCTCTTGGTGTTTATGTTTTTCCACTGTTAGAACCACTTGCAAAGAAACACAAAATGTAGTTTTGTTATTTGTCACCCATGCAGCCATAAATGAAAGTGCTTTATGTTTTAAAGGAATACAAGCAAAATTTAATAAAAAGAAGAACATTAGGCCATGGTGAAGGTTGGCTTCTTTAGAAGCAGATGCTTAGATGAGGTTAAGGGTGTAAGATGTTAATCAGGGATCAATTATTTTGAAAGGAAGGGGGACAAAGCATGATATCTAAAGAAAAGGCAAATTTCAACACAGGGTAGGAAAACTTCAGCTAGCCTGGGTTAGCTAAAGGAGAAGCATCCTTGAAGATAAGGTCTAAGCAAAGGTATTGGGCAGTGTTGAAGATTGAGCTATATCAAAAAATAAAACAAAGAACAACAAACTGCTCATAGGCCAAGGGCCTTATACTCTTACTGTATTTGGGCATTGCATATGAACTTCCTAAGAAATGTTGTATTCTTGGGTGGGTGGCTCTGCAGCTTAGACAGATCCTAAGGTTGTTGGTATTTGCAGACTGTCTGCTGCTTACATAGCTGATGGCTGAGCAGCAATTCCTAACCGAATTAAGAAAAGGCATGATGCAAAAAGCAAGCAAACAAACAAACAAAAAACAACAACAAACCATGGAAAAGATTTGAAAAAACAATTCACAAAAAATACATGAATGTCCAGTGATGATAATTTGTACATGTTATAAGATAGATTATATTCAATTAGACATCAGTAAAATTAAAGCCAAAAAGAAATATTATTACACAGCTACCTAATATTACAAATATTGACAAATTTCAAGAGTTGTAAAAAATGTGGAACTACAAGAATACTCATATACTGCTGAGATTTAAAATTACACAACTATTTTGCAAAATAGTTTGATAGTTTCTTTAAAAGTTTAAAAACCTACCATATGGTCTACCAATTCCACTCTTTATTATGTATCCAAGAGAAATAAAAATATGTATGCATAAATGTTTATAGTGGCTTTCTTCATAATAGCCAAATCTTAGAAAATTGGAAACGTCCCCCAAATTTATCAAAAGATGAAAGGAATGCCAATCACCAACATAAGAAAACAAATAACTGACACACACAATTTCAAAAACATAATATGGTGCCAAACAAGAGTGAACTGTGTGTGATTTCAATTACATAAAATTGTAGAAAATAATTTCATCCGCAGTGACAAAAATCTGATCAATGCTTTCCTGAAGCTGAAGGTCAAAGAAAAGACTGACCAGAAAATGTCTAAGACAATATATTGAACTAGAAGAAATGTTCTATCTTGTTAGGTTTCGTGGGTGTAAGCATTTTTCAAAATGTATCACCTATATACATAAAATAGGCATTTTCTCTAAATTATACATTAATAACTATATAAAATAATTATATCTGACATTTTTTATATCTTTATTGCTATATAATTCACCTGTAGTAATATTCACGTGTTTAAATTGTACAATTCAGTAGTTTTTGGGATATTGGAATTGCACAATAACTAAAATCTAAGCATAGTCAATTTTCATCATTGTTAAATGTCCTAAAATAAACTACTTTATTAGCAGTTTTTTTTCTCATCTTTCTCCCTATCTCTTGCTCATCCTCTCTTTTTCTTCATGTGTAGAATAAACATAAGCATAACACAATGTAGTTTATATTACATTATTCCATAAGCATTTACCTAAGTAATTAAAATTATTGCTAAAGCTAAACATAAATCCAAATATTCAGGTTTCTGAATATTTAATTTATATAAACATTTCCGCACTATTGGAAACATAGTTTATTTTATTGAATGCTTTTGAAAAAAAGCAAACTATGAGCTATAGAACATATTAACAGCTTTTTTGTTTGTTTGTTTAAATGAAGATAATTGCCTTATTTCTTACCTTCTTTTTTAATGATTCCAAAAGGTTAATAATGAAGAATGTTTAGGAATAATTTTTATCAATTTTTACCTATTAATCTAATTTTAATTGTTAACTTGATCACCACGTGGTTAATTAAAATTATTAATTCATTTTAATGATTAATAAATAATTTTTGATTAATCTTTTGGACTCAGTTAATGGGAATATAGATTTTTGAGAATTACGTGTATTTTAAATCATTGCTTCTTTTGGCATTACATTTGTGATTTGTATGATTTGGGTGTACTAGATTTTAGTGAGAGATTTTAAACTAAGGAGTCCAGAAAACTAAAGATATTTTGAGTAACTGGTGCATACATTACTTTGGGGAAAAAAAATTACAGCAAAGCCATTAGTAGAGGTTACCATTTTTTGCCCTTGGATTCATCAATGCACTCACTCAACACACTTTACTAGGGGTAGACAGAAAAGTTGTAGAAGTTCAAAACACAAAACAAGATTTCTTTTCATCTTTACATCTCTGACCCATAATGTTTCAAGAGATAAATTTTGGAGGGGAGTCATCTATAGGAACCTCTTCTCAGTCACAAAGGAGTGAAGTTCTAAGATGCTAGGTTTCTGGTCTTACATGCTATTGAACCTGGCTTCAATAACGTAGTGGAAAAAAACTACTTGAGTGGTAACAGGTTTACTAATTTTCACAAAAATATATATTTTTTTTTGAATGGTCAAGAAACCTGTGCCTGTTACTGGCACTATTTTATTGAGATTGTGAACCATAATGAGCAACTGGTATTCTCCCAGGAGGTGTGGATAAAAGACTTCTGTAATCAAAAGGTTGAAGGCCCGGGAAACTCTTTTGGCTAGGAGGGCCAGAGAGCCAGTCTTTAAGGAAACAGATCAATTATTTTCAAATAACTACGAGATAAAGCTTGACATTGCCATCCCATTTGTGGAGACAAGTAGGATTTATTTGTCTGTTAATGTACACAGGTCAGCCATCTCTCCTAGACGTGTCCCACCAGAGGAATAAACATTCTTGATTTGCAGTATTATTTGAGATGTCAATTGGATCAATCTTTCACTTCCCGTAGCTAGCTTTCTAGAAATCTTAAATGTTTTTTCTTGTTAGAGATAGGCCAATAGATAATTTACTCTAGATAAATAATTATTAATTGTTAACTAGTATCAGTCACCTTAAAAAATAACACTTTCTTCTATAGGACAAATGTAATCTTGTTCAGTTCTGTACTACTGGCTGTGAATTTAAAAAGAAACACATTTTAAGGACATATTTGTAGTCTCAATCCCCAGAAGATACTGTTTGTAAATTAAGGGACTCGCTATAGCCTTTCACTGTGTAGGTAAGTTTTATTCCTAGTCCTGATTTCAGGCACATCTGTAGATATCAAACATAAGCATCTAAATAAGTATTCCCTAAAATATTTCTCTCTCTATTAATATGTTCTGATAATAATTTATAATGTTTAATAATTTGAAATGATATATCCAACCTGCTTCCAAAGACACAAAGAAGGTCTCTGGAACCTGTAGAATTATATAATGTGGAAAGATTTTCATCAATCATCTTTTTTTTTTTTTTCTTTTTGATCCTTTGAGAAAACTGAATGGTAAGTCCATCAAATAAGCAACGTTTTATCAGCTTGAGTTCAGGTAGTCGTAATGATAATGTTTTACTTTCAAACTTTTCTTAATTTGAAATGTTACTATGATTAAATGTCATTATTTTAATGCCAGTTCATGACTCCTCCATGTAACCCCTGCAGATTTAGAAACCTTGGGGATTCTACATTGGAGTCACTTGTTTTCTTTGATCTCTGAAGCATTTTTTCCTTATGCATAATATGTTTCTTTTGAGGACTTGTCAGATTATAATACTGGTCATCTCCAATAACTAGGGAACTTCAGTGAAATGTATATTTTCAGGGGTTCTGGGGTGGGCACTGGGGACCTGGTTTGCATTTGAGACAGGAACCCTTTTTTTTCTGACATAGGTTTTTTACTGACTACCATTGAGAAGCAGAGTTTTGTCTTATGTCTATACTGCACCTCACTAATTATACTATCAGAGTCTTTAGCATTCTGTGTGAGTAATTTATAGCATTGACCACGGTTGGCATCTAGAATATTTTCTTAATTACCACTTAATCCAGCTCATCAATAGCTTCACTTGGTGCTTATTCATGACCTATGGCTTCTTAGTTGTATGTCTGTCTCCCTCATGCCTGCCTGCCTTCCTTCCTTTCTTCCTTCCTGCCTTACTTCCTTCCTGCCTGCCTTTCTGCCTTCCTTCCTTCCTGCCTTCCTTCCTTCCTGCCTTTCTGCCTGCCTTCCTTCCTTCCTTCGTCCCTCCTTTCCTTCCTTCCTTACTTCCTTCCTGCCTGCCTGCCTTCCTTCCTTCCTTCCTTCCTTCCTGCCTTCCTTCCTGCCTGCCTTCCTGCCTTCCTTCCTTCCTGCCTTCCTTCCTTCCTGACTTCCTTCCTTCCTGCCTTCCTTCTTCCTGATTTACTTCCTTCCTGCTTGCCTTCCTTTCTGCCTGCCTGCCTTCCTGCCTGCCTCCCTTCCCTCCCTTCTTCCTTGTTTTTCCTCCTAATGTCTATCAAGATAAATTTTCCCAAGACCTAGAAATGCTTGTGAATCACCACAAAATGAACTAATTGTACCTGGGCTAACCTTTTAAATAATATTATATTTCATATAATTTAAATAAAAAGTTGTTGAAATGACTTATTTTTAATTGATTATCAATTGCTATCTGGATTTAATATTTTTTTTCAATTGGAAGACATGACGCATACTTCTGCCTAGCTCTTGTTAAAAATTACATTACTGTTTTGATAGGAAAAGTGGTATAACTAAATCCCTTGCTAACATTCTCTGGGATATCATTTGTTAGTATTAGCGAAATGGTAGCCAAGTCCCTGGAATGCTAAAATAACGAAAATGAAGTAATGGAACATAAAAAAACAGACATGATGGAGATGATTGGAAATTAACCAAGAGATATTGTTATTCCCAAGCGAGTTTAAACAGAAGCGCCATGCTCTGAGTTTGTTGAGAGTCTGCTTTAATGGCTGGTGTCCAAGAGTCAGCCAGAGCTCAAACCTCTTGGCCGAGAACAAAGGGCAGTCAAAATTTTTACGTCAGTTTAGGGTCAGGGGGAGGTAAGCAGATTATTACAGAAGCAGAAGAGCAGGTTAGGGGTTGCAGGTACAGGATATATGGGCCAGTGGGCCCTGTTTCTCAGAAAATTTGTTATAAAGATGCCAGGTGTCTGAGACTACAAAGTTTTGGAACAGAATGCCCTACATAGCTCATGGTGGGTAAAATGGAGTTGACAAGATTGTTTAAAATGTATGCATCACAGCCAAGCTAGGGTATTTCATTACAAGAACTTAGAATCAGTAATGCTGGTTGTATTTTTGTTTCATTTATTTATTTTAGAACTATGGTGTGGAAATTGGAGTCTGTGGTTCATCTGAAAAGTTGAGGGTCTTTTTTTTAATGTCTTCTGTGAACAAGTTTTTTTTTTTTAATTTTTCTTCAGTAATTTCAAGTTGAAATTAGCTACAATACTTCTTAAAGAGCCAATGCTATGCCATTATGGAGACGGCTGAGTAACATTTGAAAGCTATGAAACTGTAGGGAAATAGTGACTCAACCTAAAGCCAAGTTTTATATTGTTATTGCACATTTACCACTCAGTGGTCACTCTGTCTTCTCTGTCATCGTCAAGTTCACAGCAATTACTTAGAGAGATGGTTTCTGTCTTGATAGACAAGATGCAAAATACTGGAGCATTTACTGAAGATTAAACAGGGAAGACAGAGGTAAATTGAATAACCTAAAGATGTAATTAGTTTGTTGGATTAGAAGTTCACAAATTAGCTCTGCAGTCTCGGGCATTAAATAAAGGTTTTAAAGAATAAGAATGAGTTGCAATACACTCCATGCAATTTAAAACATGTATGAACAATGACATGTCAGAAAAAAATGTTAAAAAACAGTACATACTAGCTATAATCTGAAACCATAGCAATACAATAAATTCGATGGATTGAATTTTTCCTGTATCCTAAGAAAAGACAAAATTCAATGGAATATTACTTTTTCTTATTCTACAAAGGAAAAGGTAAAATAGTGAAATTTAATTCAAGTGGAACCAAGCCCAGGTGAAATGGCTGGGGATAAGAAACTGGAGTTCCATTCAAAATTCTTTTTAAGGATATAGATAGATGATTATTTGTATTATAAAATCATAGCTATTATTCATGAATTCATGCAGAACTCCATATAAAATTTTTTTGAATCTATAAATACCAATGTTATTTGTAGTTAAAATTAGCTAAGTTGAGAAATAAGTATTGCATGTTTCACCACTTGGCTTTGAAAAGTAGAAAATTTTGTCATGAATTTCAAAATAACCAAATTATGTAATAAATAAATCAATAGTTTTTAACACAAGTTCTTATGAAGATTTAGATGAACATGTAAAATGTAAAAGAGTGAACACTTGCTGGCTGACAACTTTGAGCAACTTCTTGTTTTTAAATTGATGTCCGAAACTCTTGACAAATTTTTTGACCTGTCTAGAGCCTCTCTGTTCACCTCTCAAGCTTTTCTGACAGCTTCTTACCATCTGAACCCATTTTAACTGTCCCTCATCTCACTCAAAGAGCCATTCCCTCCTTCGAAACTTTCCCCACTTAATCTCCTCTGCCTGGAATAATAATTCATAGCTCACACTCACTCCCTTTTGCTTCACAATTCAGCTTCCACCTCTGGTTCCCTCCCCAACTCCTGGACTTTCCCACTTTTCTTCCTTCCCTGGCCTGATTCTTGTTGTGACTTCATACTTATAATAATGAGCTTTATAACACACTATTCTAATTATCCATCCAACAGCCTGTCTTTTTGGCTAGTGATTGATAGGGTTTGGATCTGTATACTCACCCAAATATCATGTTCAATTGTAATTCTCAATGTTGGAGTCTTGGTTTGAGGGGATTGCTGCATGACTTGTCCATTGTTAGCACTTCTGCTGGCCTCCACCCACAAGATAACAATAGCGCCTACCAGTTGTCAGAAATAAAATCACTCCTAAACATTTACTCAGGCAAAAAGCAATAGCAACTCCATTTGAGAGCTACAATTCTAAACTGAATACAAAGTTTTTTTGCATCTTTGATGTTGTGAAATGACATTATTTTGCCTTCAATGTCTTAGAGAATTCTACTTACCTTTTCCTGTACTCTTCCACCCCAACTAGTAAAACTCACTCAAGAAGAAATAGATAACCTTAAAATATCTATATCTATTTTAAAAATTATACTTGTAATTTAAAAAATCCCTCTAACAGAAATAAAATAAAATAAAACAAAAACACCTGGTCTTTACTACTTCAGTCTATATTGCCAATTCTGGTACCACAGTTTGGATACTACAACATGACAAACACATTTCAACAGAAAGAAAACTACAAACTGACATCAATTATGAATATAAATGCAAAAAATTCTCAAGAAAATTTTATCAAATGGAATCCAACAATACATTATAAAAAATCATAACATGAATTTTATCTCACGTATGTAAGCATGCATTAACAACTGAAAAGTATAAAATGTAATGTACAATATTAACTACAAGAATAAAAACTTTATGGCTATATAATAGATACAGAAAAAGAATTGACAGAATTCAAATTACTTCCCAATAAAAGCTCATCAAGGTAAAACTAGAGAACTAAAGTCTTTATAAAACTATGACTAGAAGAGAACTTCCTCAACCTGATAAAGCAAATCTTTGTAAAATTTATAACTTTATTATATTTAATAGTGAAAACTGTCTTTATGATCAGGAATATGGCAAAGATCTCTACTCTCATCACTTGTATTCGAACTGTAGCTTCTAGCCAGTGCAAGAAACCAATAGAAGATATCCAGATTGGAAAAGAAGTAGTAAAACTGCCTTATTTACAAACAACTTGAACATCAGTAAAGAAAATCTGAAGAAATCTGGCAAAAAACCTATGAGAAATGATCAATAATTTTAGCACTGTTTCAGAATAAAAAAGAAATGTTCACAAGTAAATGTTTTATATCCTAGCAAAGACCAATAAGACAATAAAATTCAAGGAGATGATACCATTAACAATAGAATCATGATATTGAAAATGCTTAGTGGTATTTTATTTTTTCAAGATGTGCAGCAGATCTAAGCTGAAAAGTATAAAGCATTGCTTAATGAAATAATAGAAGACCTAAATAAATGGAGAGGTGTATGGATACACGAGAAGATGTAGTGTAGTCAAAAATTCCAGTTCCTGAGGAGAGGAAATGGTGACTAGGCAAAGCCCAGAGAACTTTAAGGTTGGTAAAACTACTCTGCATGGTACTGCGGTGGCAAATGCATGCCATAAATCTGTCCAAAGTCATAGAACATGCAACACCAAGAGTGAGCCCTAATATGAACTATGGACTTTGGAAGATAACGGTGTGTCAATGAAGTTTCATGAAATGTAGAGGATGCACTGCAGTGATTGGGGATTGAGAATGAGGGAAGCTATGCATGTGTTGAAGCAGCAGATGTATGGGAAACTCAGAAATGAAACAGAAAACAAAAAGAACAAATGTAGTTTATTCCACATTCAGTACAATATTAGTAAAAATTTGAGCAGAATTTTTTTTTTTTTACTTTTTAGGAAAAATATACAATCGAATTGTAAAAATAGATTTTAAAAATGCCAAAGATGTATACGTTCTAAAATACTTAGAAAAAGAACAAAGTTTGTGAATGAAAACTACTTGATTAAGAATTATTATAAAGCTATGGTTAAAAAAAAATGTTATAAGCATGGAGATAGGTAAGTATCTTCATGGAAAGTGGTGTTCAGGAAATACACTAATACATATATCAGCAATTAATTTTCAACTAGGACAAAACGGCAATTCTGAAACAAATTCTATTCAAGAAGTTGAGCTTGTATACTTGGATATCCAAAAGCAAAAATATATTTGATTCATACTTCAAATAATACACAACATATACCACCATATGGGTAATAGACTTAAATATAAAAGCTGAAACTATACAACTTCTGGAATAAAATACAAGAAGAAATATTTGGCCACTCCTCCAGCCTTTTGAGTCTTCCCAGCTAGGGCCTCAGATTCCACTGAATAGAGACAAACTATTGACATTGCACTCGGTCCCAACTCCTGGTTCAAAAAACCTGACAGCCTAACAAATGTCGTTTTACACTACCACTTTGTTATGCAGAAATAGACACTTGACTATTTATAAGGTTAAAATATTATGACTGTCATGCCAGAAGTATCATTCCTGGATTACCACTACCTAAACACTAAAATTTAAGACAAATTTCAAAATATCAACATCTAATTGGAATAACAAATAGGCTTTATTGGAGAAAGGGAAACAAGATGAAGGGAACAAGAGAAGTCCCAATTTCCCAACCTCCCAGCAGCTCCTGTTAGTTCCCTCTGCACAGTGACAGTGTCTCTGTTCCTATGGGTTTACTACCCTGCCATTTAACTGTATTAGTTTGGTTGGGCTGTAATAACAAGGTACCCTGGACTGGATGGGTTAAACAACAGAAATTTATTGTCTCACAGTCTGGAGGCAGTCTGAAGGTGGCGACAGCAGGTTTGCTTCTTTTTCACTTTTTATTTTTTTGAGACCGTCTGGCTCTGTTGCCCAGGCTGCAGTACAGTGGCATGATATCAGCTCACTACAACCTCTGCCTCTCAGGTTCAAGCAATTCTCTTGCCTCAGCCTCCCGAGTAGCTGGGACTGCAGGTGCCTACCACCACCAAGTCCGGCTAATTTTTGTATTTTTAGTAGAGGCGGGTTTTCACCGTGTTGGCCAGGCTGGTCTCAAACTCCTGACCTCAACGGATCCTCCTACTTTGGCATCCTAAAGTGCTAGGATTACAGGCATGAGCCACTGCTCCTAGCCAACCATACGGTTTTCCCTTGGAACTATTCAGCTCTGCTGCTGTAGTCTGAAAACAGCTATAATACATAAATAAATGTCCATGGCTGTGTTCCAATCAAACTTAATTTATGGACACTGAAATTTTAATATCATGCAATTTTAATTTCATAAAATATTACTCTTTTTAAATTATTTTCAACGAATTAAAATGAGTTTTAAAAATTCTTACCCCGTGGGTGGTGTCAAAACTATAATGTGAACCAAAATGTGCCACCCCTTCAATGTAACACAAATTCTGTGAAAACATTGATAACAGCATTATAATAGACGATTTATAGAATTAAAACTAAAAAATTAGATTGTATAAGATGAATATATGTTTGTTCATGAATTATGCATGTCTTTATTATGCATGTAAACACAGCCAGCCCATCCACAAAATCAAGGAATGTACAAAATAGATTCATTCTACTTTGCTATTTTTCCAAGTTGTAGGCCTATAGAAAGCATGACTTTATTCATTTTGTCTTGATGATATTTATAAGGTAGGAAGATATAATATATTGTATTCCACAGTTGTGTTAGCTTGCCTTACAACTTTTAAAACTAACACGCTGTTGACTGAAATATGTTCTAAATGTTTTCTCTCCGCAAGTAGAGTTGTAGCTTGTTCCCTGTTTGCCCTGTTCTAGTGAGTCTCTTTCTGGCCTTTATTTCTTGAAAAATTCTATTTCTTTTTCATATCTACCCATGTAATTTCTTGTACCTCTGCATTATGTCTGAAAAGATTCTTGGGAATGTGTCCCAGAACCTGATGTCTATTTCCAATGTAACAGTCTATTGAGAACAGTGGGGGATGAATTATGAGCAGAAGGGGACTGGCCCTCCCAAATCCCCAGGTCATGACTGGAACAGACAGCTTCCTCTCCTTGTTCAGTTGCACGTTCTACTTTGCAATAGATAAAACTATGTCTAGGGCCCCTCCCAAAACTACTGCTGGTTAGCTATTCAGGCATGCTCGGCTATGCCAATGTCTAGCATATGTATTTATTGTATGTATTTGTATATATTTATCCATCTCTCACATGCCCACTGCTAATTAGCAGACAGTAACATTGCTCCATGCAGACATTCAGGGATCCAGACTCAAGGAGCAGCCTTCAAAAAAGTGACATTTCCAAGGGAAATCTCTATAGGCTTTTGTATTGGCAATTGCAAGTATTGGCCTTAAAACACGCTTCCATTTGGCTAACAACTCACTGGGTAAAATAAGGCACGTGATTCATCTATCCACAGGGGCCAGGGAGGTGGAGAGACAAGAGTATTTGAAAAATACCGGTAATAACTACCACAGATATAATCAAATTTTATGTGTCTAACAATTTTTCTTAACAGAACAGCTTAGTCCTCAGGGAGCCTTATTCCTTAACTGTGTGAGACACATCTGTATCTTTACTACTTTTCTTCTTCCAAATCCTGGGTTGTCTCCAAAGTTAGGTGATTCTCTAGAAATTTATGCTGGGATATGGATTAACCAGGACTTTGGGAAATTTAAGAGGTGCAAAATGTTTGAGGCATGCTGCATTCATGTTATGTCTTTTTTTGAGGGAAGGGGATAAAAGGGATTATTTACAGACATGAGGGTTTTTTTGTGTGTGTTTTTAATGTATTTTAAAAAATTATGTTGGGCCCTTAGTTTAATTATGATTGCTTATAAATATTTCAATTTCATGTTGAATAATTGAAAGTTATAGTAATATATATTTCACTCTTCTGAGGGCAATGAAATTCCATCTGAGAATGTGAAATGTGTCTTCTGATGTCTTAATTTAAACATGATTTGAAAATATATTTAGTTCTATCTCACTCCAGCTAATATGGTGTAACTTTAAAGAGGAGAATGTTGAACTGATAATGCTTAATATAATTTGTTTTCTATTAATTTAAATTTAGGCATTCATTTATTTCCACTAGTGAAATACAAATATGAACAAAATAGAATTAAACCTATTTTTTCTTAATGGGCATTGATTTTTCTTGACAGCATGTGGTAGCATTGCCATCAGTAAGAAGCATACTCAAATGGCAGTTTTGATAAAATAAAAGTAAACAAATAATGCTCATAACTTCACTTTTAGTAGGAAGGTGAAAAATCCAGGGATCACAATAAAGCAATGGGGAGTATTAATAAAAGAAGTTGCCATTCACCACCCGTCATAGATTTAGGCACTAACAAGGCACTGTATGACCCTTATTCATTTCACCTTCACGGATGCTTAGTAAAGTCAGCATCCATTATTTGCACTTCATCATCAAGGAAACTGAGGTCCAGTGAGGTCCATAATTGTCCAAGTTTATACATTAGAAAACGTGGATGTCAAACTCAGATGGAACACACCCCTGAGCTTTGGTTTTGCTGTCATATCAATCTCTATCCAGGTATTTCCAGTGGCATTTAGCT
Organism: Cebus imitator; assembly: GCF_001604975.1. NCBI lineage: Eukaryota > Metazoa > Chordata > Mammalia > Primates > Cebidae > Cebus > Cebus imitator. The sequence goes on from NW_016107370.1 coordinate 7,567,831, forward strand.
GGAAAATCTGTCCCCTCCCTACATAAAACCACAGAGTCAATAAAGAGCAACATCAAATGCTCCAAGAGTAGATTTTAATGAGATAATTGCATGACTAGTGTCATCCAGAGCGATGGGGCCTAAATTGCTGCAGCTGGCCCCTAGTTAGCCCATGTAATCAAAGTGGCTGGCACATGCCAAAGGAAGGATAGGGCCACTGAGATATTGATGTAGTCATGGCATGAAATAGGCTGGTCACAAGACCAAGAATAATATCAAGGAGACTGATAATTTTTATTGCCATAGAATGCAATTAAGGGAAGCACTTCAGGAAGCCGAGGTGGGCTGATCACCTCAGGTCAGGAGTTTGAGACCAGCCTGATCAACATGGTGAGACCCTGTCTCTACTAAAAATACAAAAATTAGCCAGGCATGGTGGTGCACGACTGTAATCCCAGCTCTCAGGAGGCTGAGGCAAGAGAATCGCTTGAACTTGGGAGGTGGAGGTTACAGTGAGCTGAGAGCATGACACTGTACTCTAGCCTGGGGAACAGAGTGAGACTACCCTCCCCGCTGCCAAAAAAAAAGAANAAAAAAAAAGAAAAAAAAAAAAAAAGAAAAAGAAAATAAAAAGGTAAAACAGAGGTCTAGAAGATGTAAAATTTGTCCTCTGGCAGCTGGGTGGCCAGAGAAAACCTAGAGCCTTGCACATTTCTGAAGATGACAACATAGGGCTAGAGCCTTGCACATTTATGAGGATGACAACATAGGGTGCCAGCCAGAACTAAAATAACAGCATAACATTGTCAAAGAGACCAGAAGAAGTCAATGCACCCACAGGAGCAGCAGCAGTGGTCTCTGCGTGCTCTTCGGCACTTGAGGCTACCAAGTCCAAGCAGGACAGGCATGGCGCTACTGAAAAGACCGGGGGAACCCCTGCCGTCTGCCTAGCTGGACTGACCTAGAGGTCAAGAGAACCCGAAGCAGGACCAAGACCTTGACTTTGACCACACATAGCTACTAAGACATCAATTCCAGAGAAGGAACATGTGCAGCTCCACAAGACCAACCCATTAAACAATTAGAAATAGTCTCATGTAAATATTAGTTTTCTGCTTAATGAACACATAACAAAGGATTGTTGTTAGGCAATGCTACACCCATTTCAGCCAAGCTATTTGTTCCTTGCGTATTAGTCACATCACTGCCTTACTGTTTAAGTGTCTCAGAGGGTCTACTCACACAGTGAGGAGGGGAAGGGGGTGTTATCTTAGCAAATACAGCAAATTTACAGACCTTAAACAGACATTTAATTTTAGATTAGGGCCTCCCAACCCTGAATAAAAATACTTCTTGTTCCGAATGAGAACCTGCTTTTCCTGAAAACTGAAGGGTCAGGAGATGAGGAGTGGTTAGAGAATAAAGAACATAAATGGATTTGCTACAAAGTGATGTTTAATTGACTGAAGAAGAGACTACTTTTTCATCTCTTACAAACTATGATGCGTAAGAATTCTGACTTTTCCTAGAGATCATCTTAGAAAATGCCTAAGCAATATTTTTCTTCTTCTATGAATATTTACTTTCTGTGAAAACATCGCCATGAAACATTCCTGTCACAGACTATCTATTTTCAGAAGCACTCAAATGAGGAAGGTCACGCTAACCAAGTCAGATTATTCAAGGATGAAAACCCAGTGTGCCCCTTTCTCCTGTGCCTTATTTTTTTTTTTGCTTTTTGTCGATTTCAATACTCATTAACATCTACATTAAAGGATAGGAAAGCAAAGGGAGATAAAAGGAAATTCTTCCCTTTCAGATGTTATTAATCTTTCAGGTGATTGTTCTTTCGTTAATGATACCACTGATCAAAACCATGTCGAACCTTCCACTTTGCTGAGAAGCAGATGGCTTTTGTCTGTTTGTCAGATATATTTCTGTTCTACAATAGCGTGTAGTTTGTTGCTGTATTGTAAAATTAAAGTCATTTCACAGGATCATGTCTAATACAATTTGTTTCTCAATATGCACATCACATTGATTAATTTTTGTTTGTTCATTTTGTTTGCGTTTGAGATGTAGTCTCACTCTGTTGCCCAAGCTGGAGTGCAGTGGCGCTATCTCAGCTCACTGCACCCTCCACCTTCAGGATTCAAGTGACTCTCATGCCTCAGCCTCCTGAGTAGCTGGGATTACAGGAGCCCCGTATCACCGTCAGCTCATTTTTGTATTTTTAGTAGAGATGGTGTTTCACCATGTTGACCAGGTTGGCCTCGAACTCTTGACCTCAAGTGATCCACCTGCCTCAGCTTCCCAAAGTGCTGGAATTACAAGAATGAGCCACTGCACCTGGCCCACACTGATAATTTTGATCTTTGCTTATTTCTGCTAATGTTTGGTCAGTATCACGTTATTTTTATATATGTTCCAGTTGGTAACTATTTTCAAAAATAAGTGTTCTGCTTCTTTGGATTACTTGCTTTGAAATTCCTTTAATAGTTGCTAGGCATGCAACACCCAGTTATTTGACACACACACACACACACACACACACACACAAAGAGAGCTTTATCATTTAACAGGAAAGACACAGTAAACTATAAGTATGTTCTGATCTTAATTGGAAGAATCTGTGCTCACAAGTAAGAGGCTCTTTTGGGTGAATTTTCTAGTTCTACAGTTAGGAGATGCTTTTCTGTCTTTTACCCACTGTCCCTCCTAAAATATGCTACTCTCACTCTTATACTTAAGGAACATGTGGTGGGAGTGGAAAAAAAATACGTTGCTGATGATGATTTAGTAAAATAATTGATAGTCATAATGAATAGATTCATTAACATGGTCAAACATGGCTATTTCCATCAAATGCATTATTGAGTCCTTACAAGTGATATATGAGATAGATATTATTATTTGCACTTTGTAGATGAGAAAACTGAAGATTAAGAGAATTAATTAGCCAATTAATGGTGACTGGTGGGATCAAAACATAAATCTAGTTGCCTAGGTTGTAGGTAACTAGATTTCTGAGCATATGGTTCCAGCCAGTATGTCAAAGTGCCTGAAACATAAAGTAAAAATGGTCAGGCATCCTGTGTGGAGTCACACCAGGCAGAGCAGAGGGAGGTGAGAGTTTGGAGCTTCAACAAGATTTTCTGAACTTTTTTTTTTTTTTGACATGGAATCTCGCTCTGTTGGCCAGGCTGCAGCACAGTGACATGACCTCAGCTTATTGTAACCTTCACCTACCCAGTTCCAGCAATTTCTGGCTTTTAGTTTTTGTATATTTAGTAGAGAAGGGATTTCATCACATTGGCCAGGCTGGTCTTAAGTTCCTGACCTCAAGTGATCTGCCCACCTTGGTCTCCCAAAGTGCTGGTATTACAGGCATGAGCCACTGCACCCATCCAAGATGCTCTGAACTCTTGTATCCAACCTTGCAATAGTCAGCAGAGTCTAGGAATAGGTAAACTCAGATCATGGATACAGTAGCATTTAAATTACACTTTCCAAAGCTGATTCTGAGATTCTTTATGACTAGAGGAAGCAAACTTTTATTTAGACTAAAATATCCTTATAGTGGAAAGAGGCCTTCTTCTACGTTATCCAATACTCATAGCCCTACTACAGAAATACCTGTTTTCTGATTGATTGCCTGCTTTCCAAGCTGACTTTCATCTACAAGGTGGTCTCCAGACTGGATATATCTCAAAACAGAGCGACCTATGCAGAGGAGAGTAAATTGACAGACATGTTGTAATTTTTTCTGGGCTGACTACCCCAATGGGACTTACAAAATCAAGTTTCTGGACCTGGAATGCTCTTTATCAAATGTTTTGAACAAGCATCATTATTTTCACAAAGGTAGCTGGATGCCAGAAGATACTGTGTTCTAGAAGGGTAGTTATCAAAGTAGGCTCTACGTTAAAATTACTCTGGGTAACTTTTCACAATACTGATGCCCAGGCCACATCCCATACCAAATTAAACAGTATTCTTCAGGTTAGAATACAGTATTTTTTTTTTCAGACAGAGTCTCACTGGGTCACCCAGTCTGGGGTGTAGTGGTGAGATCTCGGCTCACTGCAACCTCCGCCTCCCAGGTTCAACCCACCCCCCCCCCCCGCCTTCCAAGTATCTGGGACTACAGGCACAAGCCACCATGCCCAGCTATTTTTTTTTTTTTTGTATTTTTAGTAGAGATGGGGTCTCACCATATTGGCCAGGATGGTCTTGAACTCCTGACCTCATGATCCACCCGTCTCAGCCTCCCTAAGTGCTGGGATTACAGGCGTGAGCCACCATGCCTGGCCAGAACGCAGTATTTTTTTTTAACTCTCCAGGCAATTCCAATACACAGCCAAGTGTGAAAAATGCTGACCTTAACAACATTTGAAACATATCTTAAGTCAAATCATAATAGTAACAGCTTTGTCTTTTTATATAGTGAAAATGTGAAACCAATTTCATTGTTTTTCATTTTTTCTTATACAAAGTCTAAATGTGAAATAAAAATAATAAAAATAGATCTTTATTTAGACTATAACCCTAAATGTTGGTGTTTGCGTTTTGCTCTTTACTATATTTATTTGCAAATTTTCTTTTGAAAAGTGAATCTGAATGGATTTACAATAAAGAGTACCACATTCCTATTGTACCTCTGGCATAGGCTTCCTTTATAATTCTCAATAAGCTATCACGGTAACACTTAGTACTCAAATGCTAATTTGTGTCTACATTTGCTTAACAATTTAGGGAAATAAAATGGTTCATACATGTATATTTATGTCACGGGATCCTTGGGGTGTCACTTTGCCAGCTGGAAACCTTTGTGGCCAGCCACTCCTTCTGCCTGAGTATTGCTCATACTCGCTGCACTTGTTCTGCTTACTCAACCTGGCAGGTTGCACTCAGCTTGTGCTACCAGCCCGAGTCCCACACCTGCCAAGGGTGAGCCAGGTATGCAGCAGCGAGGGGTGTGTGGGTGAGTGAGTGCAGGGTCCAGCCATTGTGCACAGTCAGGCTCCAGGTGAGGCTGCAGCTGGACCAGATGTACCTCATGTACCTCATGTGGCTTCTACTGCGCGCACCTATGTTTCGATGAGGGAAACGTGGTGGCACCTGGAAGGTTGGAGATGCCAAGAACTGCAGGGCCCCAAAGAGGGTGTCACAGCCCTGAGTCGGGGACCTCCTAGTTTAGACTTCACAGCTGTTGTCTCCTTCTTGTCATCTGCAACTGAGGCAAGCAGAGGGGCATGTTTCAACCTTGCCTGTGTTATAGCTCTTTCAGTCCAGTCATTTGGCAGGTCCTGAGTTCTTGTCTTACATCCAGGAAGAATGAAGTATGTGGGCAATGGAGGGTGAGCAAGGCATAGAGAAGCTTCATTAAGCAACAGAACAACTCTCAGGAGACCTAAAGTAGGTAGGTTTTATCCTGCGGGCAGGTCGCCTGAGGAGTGTCCAGCTCTCAATGGAGAGGAGACCCACAGTGGACAGCTCCTACCTCAGTGGTCAGAAGAACCATAGTGGCCAGCTTCTTCTTGCAGGCAGGTCATCAGTACAAGTCGAGGAGACCTAAAGTGGGAAACTCCTTCCTGCAGCCAGTAGTCTGGATGTCTGTGTGAGTCTGGCTGAGTCTGGGATTTTTAGTGGACTTAGAAGGGAGGAAGTGTGTAGTGATTATTCATGGGTGGTCATGCGCGGGCCTGGAAAAAGCACTGTAAGTTCCCACTATGGGTCACAGACTCCACCCAGAACTGGAAGTCTGATCCCCAAGTTTCAGTCCGTCCCTGGCCTAAAGGTGGAGTTTCACCATTTCACCAGGGACCTGCCCCTTTCCACCCAGGAGCCTGTCTGCCTCCAGCCGTCAACATACCATCCATGGTGCCACGGCTGTTTGTGCTGAGGGGCATCTGCAGTCCTGTGCCAAGCTGCCCCCAGTGCATCTCCCTCTTGTGCTTGTCAGTGCCCCAAGTCTGGAGGGGCCGAGCCTGGTGTGTCAGCACTTCTCCCAAGTGTGTGCACACCCAGCCAGGTTGCGGCAGCACCAGGCTCGGCCACAATTTTGCATTGCACCAGAGTGGGTGCTTGGAGTAGGAAGAGGTTAGGGAGTGGGGGCAGGCACTTCCGAGGTTGCAGAGGCAGTGTGGGTTCCCGGGCCCCAAGAGCACAGGGGACCCCTGGTTTGGAGCTGTGGCTGGGTGGCTGCAGCTGCACCTGGGAGCCCAGGGTCCCCGCCCTGCCAACGTGGTAGAGGACTGGGTTCCTGCCTGTTCCCACCCCAGCCAGCCCAACAGAGGCTGCGCCTCCCCTGCTATATGGTTGGCATCTCCACAGCAGCTGCTCCAGATGGACTGCCACTGCCATCACTTGTATATAAATTGCTGTTCATTATTAATTACTTGGATGCATTTTCTGTATTTTTAATATTATTTTTGTGGAATAATTAGGGCTGCCTAATTGCAAATTTTTAGACAGCATGGTTTCTATTGTTAACCATGTGAATGGTACATTCTGGAATTATGGACAGGGGAGGCTCCCTAAACGATGTGATAATAACTAATAATTATTTTTGGTGAATTTGTCTTTTCTTTGTGCTTTGTTAGAGTTTTTCTTGAAAACAATGTTGATTCATCCTTAAGGTCTCTGTCCCCGTCGCAAAAAAGGCAACACAAAAACAATACTTCTGGACTGTCCATTACTAAGTCTAGAAACAGTGACACTCAATGACTGCCTGTAATTTCCCTCTCTAGCCATCTTACTTTGGATTCTGAGAGTTCATCTTTCTGAATTACCTCATTTCAAGTTCCGCATGAACTGTTCATCACCTGATACCTTGAGCTTTGCATTCTCACCTTGAAAGGGCTCTTTGCAAGACTCACCAGTGTTGGCCACTTCTCCTTCCTTAATGCCCATGGCATTGCTATTTCCTGATTCTCTTCTGAAAATAGTTTCCACCAGTTAATCCTTTTTCTCCTCCTGTTTTGGCTTACATACATAATGGTCATTGATGCTTCCTTCCTTCATGAAGGTTTTAATCCACCCACTTGGAAACATAAGATTGCTATGTAGAGGACTCTATTCAATTTTCCTAACCTCAATTTTTATTCTAATTTTTATACTCCAATTTCAGCTGCTTTCTAGAAACCTACATTAACTGAGCTCTTCTGTCCTCTCTTCCTTGAAAATCATTTATTGAGTAGAGCAGAATGTTGAACACAGTGACTCATTGTCTGAATGTTCCGGTGCTGTGTAAAGATCCAGTGGAAAAAAGAATGAACTGAGAAATGACAAAACTAACCCCACCTTCGCACCTGTAGGCCTGACTTGGTGCACATAGGCGGCCTAAGGTTTTTTTCTCTCATGGGAAAACTGGTCAAATAGCGAAAGGATCTCTGAATGTATTACTCTCGTCTGGAACCTATTAACATTATTTTGGAGAATTAAACATTTTTTTCCGCTGTAAATTTATTATTGTATTACCTCTTCTATACTGTGGAGACTCCTCTCATTTAGTATTAATAAACCAATAGGCATCTGGCAGCCTAGCTTCTCCTCAAACTTCCTTTTCAGGTGGTAGAGTTGATCAGACCTTGTACAAGAAAATAACAAACATACACTCTTGGAGTTCATAGAAGCATATTGTTTATTTCCTGATTTGAGAAAGGCTGATGGAATTGCCCTCTTTCCTAAATTCCCCAGCATATTGCCCTCATTTTGTGTCGACTACATTGGCCTTCTGAGGTTTTAGTTAGTGGGCATGGCAGAGCTCCTGCTTTTATGTCAGACCTCCCACTACACCCCTCACCCCACTTTAACTTGGTAAATTGTTAGCAATTAACACTGATTTGCTCAAAAAGGTGCCAAGCCGACCACATCAGCCTTTATAAAATCAGAAACCCAAATGTTGGAAACTTTTTATTTTTCAACTTTTTTGCTTCTTTTGCCAAAGTTTGCCACTGGAATTTTTGACCACCATCTTAAATTGCACGTGAAATGATGTAAGTAATCAGATAACCAGATAACAAAAGTAGGAATTACATGTGTGCTAGGGAGGAAAAATTATTCTAAAAATTTTAACAGTTATGCAATATTGGTTTTCCACAAGTGTTTAAGAGAACAAAAAGAATAATTCCATTACTCTGAGATGAATAAATTACACCATGTTTTTATCCTCAGATAATTAAATAACTTTTGTCAGTCCCCTCACACTGGTGGTTACTGACTGTTTAATTGTGAATACATTTCTCTCTGGCTAATAGCCAACCTACCACATGTTATTCTTCTCCTTTACTTAATATTATTTGATGATTCTCAGTTATATGCAATGCATTATCTTCCCAGGAAATTCCTTTATTCTTGACTTATTCCTTTGGCTTCCTTTGTAGATATGCCAAGACACGTTGCCTTTATAACATCTATACAGGAGCCTTTGAGAATCTCTATCTGGAAGACAGACTACATTATGTTTACTAATGAATGGTTTGGAGAGAGGGAAGGAACCATCTTATTTCAGGAATGAGTGGGCTCCCCTCTGTTAAAAAGCACTGCCTCGATGTGCACATGCACAGCTAATGGCCTTGCAGACAAAATCATTTTAAAAATTTCATTAACAGTGGAAATAAGGAATTGCTGGAGAAAACACCTATTTACTAAATAAAAGAAATATGTGCCTGCTTTCTGGTAGACTCTGCTTTTGGTGTTTACTATAGGTCAGAAGTCACTGGACAAGGGGCTCATTGCTGATTCAAAACTTGGCACAAAGAAATATCTTTTCTAGTTTGCTGATTGTTTTGCTGAAATAATTAGATTAACCTCAGAAGTTTAAGCATTGAGAAATGCAGTAATTAAAAATAAATGTAATGATATTCATAGAGAATACTGAAGGTAAGGGATTAATAAAGTGAGAAAAATTCATAAACAGACTGTTAGAAATTTATGGTGAATCTCCATAGAATAGACCTGGAAATCTTTCCTGACAGGACTCCAATGTTGTTGCTATATTTATGCTCTGCTTCTTGGTTTACTGGAATTTGAAGTAGCTGAATTTTTCACATATTTTCCTGCTTCTCTCTAAGACATCATTGGCAACACTCTTTGCTCTCCCCTAATCACTGTTTTGGAGATTTCAACATTTTGAAGAGATAGAAAGTAGCTTCTTCTAACAAAAAAAAAAAAAAAAAAAAAAAAGATATATTACTTCCTAACCTCTACCAACAGTTCATGTTCTAGATAATTTACCTATATAGGAAAGAGCTAGCTGCAGAGTAAAGATTATTAATTTAAAGATGATTTATGCTTATTCACAGACAATGATACGAGAATAATCATAGGTTCTGCTCTGTCATAAAGCATGCTTAGCCTTCTCTTCAGCGGCTACCTGTACCCAGATTACTGGCCAGGAAATCAACTGACATTCTTACATGATAGAAACATGCATATATTTTGATGAATATCCATACATACAGAAAAACACACAAAGAAACATACAAAATTACACAGACTTTAGCACTTTTTGCTCATATTTTATCAATCCTACTGAAATATTATATTCTATCTTGGATTTGATGTTGAAAGCACATTTGGATTTAAATGCAGAAGTTAAATGCCATATCCTACATGTGAGGCTGACATAGAAAAGGCTTAAACGCTGCATACGGATCAGTGTGATGAATTAAGAGTGATTAAACAGCACGCTAGAGCTGGTTTGACCTAAAGAGGCACTTAGGAGCTACCTTATGAGGAGGGTAGAATTCAGAAATTTAACATAATTAAATGCCTGCCTTGTGATTATGCAGCCCTAATAGAATGCTATGGACATGTCGAATTTTAATAACTCATAGAAGAATACATCACAGCATAAAATTGTAGACTTACAAATGTCTTTAATTCTCCTTTATCGAATCCCCTTTTCTTATACCATCCAGGAACTGAGGTTCGCAAAGATTTAAGCAACTTATCCAAGGTCACATAGCTCTTAAATACTAGGGCAGAAACTACAATCTCTAGCCCTTTTCCTGAAATCTTTACCATATTTACTGCCTACTAGAATTGAACATTTACTTTCTATTGTATCACTGAAACTTATTCTCTTATCCTATGCTAAGGAGGGAAAAATGTTTTATACATGAAAGTGTCTAAAAAATACAGTTAAATTTCAAAAAAAATGGATCATTGATTTCATCCTCCTATAACCCTGAAAATTGCTAGCATTCATTTTTAAAGAATCAAAGAAAACAATTGTGTGACATCGATCTATTTCTATATACAAATTAGGCCATGGAACAGCTTAAGAATACCTATGAATCCTGAAACTCAATGTCAGACTAGGCATTTTGGTTGTCATTATTTCTGACTTCTACAATTTGAATTTGATTTGAATCAAGTATTTCAGTATTCATTGTTTTTCCAATGTTTTCAAATAGTGATTTTTAAGTTTTGTGCCTTATGAAAAGATTTAAAGGTAGAATGAATAAATTATACAACTCCCTTTGTTTGTGAATATTTTATTTTTAATATGAATTAATTTATTTTCGCAGAGTTTCAGTGCGGAGATAAATGTCAGGTATGAAAAGCCCATTACAGGAGTCAGGAGGCCCCTAAAATTTGATTAGTCTATTGATTGTCTAAAGAGTAATCAACAATGATTCTTGAATATTTTTTTCCAATATTTTGTTCCCATTGTGGTCTCTATATGATACTTCCCTTCTAGGCATGCCATTCACACTCACAGGTAAATCCAGAAGAGGAAGCTCCCAGTATAAGAAGGGGGTTGCATCAACAAGGCCTCCTAGGTTCTGTGCAGTACCCTATGAGCCACAGTGCCTACAAGCGGATACCTAATTCCACAGTCTGCCACCCACAGCCTTCCTTGCTATGGCTTCTTCTACTCACCAAACTTCATCTCAATAGCTGTTACTCCCTCAGCTTTCAACAGAAAATGCCTCAGTCTTTCTCTGCTTGGCTATTTCTGCTTAGTGATGTTTGTATCATGAACACATAACACACACACAAATACACATGCATAGGCATACCTCTTCCAGACCAGGCCTGGAGTAATGTTTCATAGCAATGGTATGTTACGTTCATCACTAAGTCTTTCCTATTCTGGTGCATGTTTGTACTGTGTTTCTTATCTTGCTGTATTCTGTATAAAGATATTGGACTGAATTACTCGATGAAAGACTTGCAGGTTCAAAGGCAAGATTTCTAGAGGTTATAAAGGCAACGAGGATGGCAATGAATCAAATGAAAGATAAAGCACTAGGAACCACCATATTTTTTCAGTTGATGTGCTTTCTTCATAATAGGCAATATAATAGGCTTTTATCATATGCTATTCCATCTTTATAAGTATATACTTATGGTACAACCAATAGGATGTTTCCATTTTTGTGTTTAAAAAGCAGAATAAACAGTTTTACCTATTATCCATATATATAAAACTGATTCTTAAAGTAGAATGACAGTGTATACTAGTAGCCTTACAATTAGTGTATTTTCAAACACAGGCTTATGATCTTCCTATTTACTGATGCTAAGTGGGAATTATAATCACTTCATGAATCCTATACAGATGTACATTAAACATACCAAATTCATCTAGAACACTTCCTGAGGGAAAACAGTATGTTTTTACTGTAATGTATGACAGCATTTTTTGAGTCCAAATTGCACCACTTTTAAATTCATGACACTCCATACCAAGGCATTATTTTTTCTCTGAAAAAGTGACAAATTTTATTATCCTAATTCGTATATTTTGTTCTTTTACTTAGAAATATTTTTGTCCAAGTAACTGGTTTCTTACTTCTGTATACACCAAGAGATATTTTTAAAGTAACATTTTTGCCATATTTGGATTGCCTAGAGTATATTTCATTTATTTATATTATCTGCAAAATATTTAAACTGAAATCACACTATACAATTTTATTCTAAATATGGCAGTTGGCACATTAATATGATGACCTCTGCTGTTGTGTATTTTAAAGACTGAGTGGTAAAATGAAGGAAATTGTGCAATATATTTTCTTACACTTTAAAAATCTTTAAAACCCTCTCAAATTTGTTATATAACTTTTTAAGATCATTCTGAGTCAAATTAAGCAATGTTAGAGCTAAGAAAAATGAAGCTTGCTTAAGTTTATGCCAAAATTAAGTCTTGGGTATGGGATTAGAACGTATATATCCATTATTTCAGCAAAATGATCTTTTCCACATACCACCATCATTAAATGCTAATCTGCTTAAATTTTACAATTTTCTTAGTTATTTTTTTTTTCATCAGAGAGATGACATCAAGGTATGGGAAAGTATAAGTTTCATGCCAGAAATCTTGTTAGACAAATCCTTAATCCCTCTGAGATTCAGTGTCAAATAATTCATTCATGAAAGTAGTATCTGTCAAGATGTCAGTCATTTAAAGATGAAAATGCAAGTTAACAGATCATCTATAAATGGTACCAGAGGTTAAGTGTGGTGGTGATGATTGGGATAATAATGTAATATTGGTTTCCAGTGAATTGCTCATGAAATTGGGTCTTCTTGATTTTAAGGCATATCTTGTCAAAATAAGAAAATAGCAACATCAGATACAAGAAATAGCCAAAATGAGGTATGAACAGCATAGAAAATATTTGAACTATATATCAAAATTTATATCACAGTGAATGTATATTGATGTGCTTTTTACTAGACTGCAAGTTGCTGCAGAACTCTAGGTGGCAGAGAACAAGAGTGAGGGCAGAGAGAGATCGTGTTGTGGACATAAGGGAAGGAACAGAGAATAACATAAATGATTAGTCAAAGAACTGAAATCTTCTAAATGTCAAACCCTATCCCTTTTAAACACTAGCCTTTTTAAAAGCTCTATGTCTTAGTATTTAGTGGAGTTCACACCATCCTTGGCAAAGACTGACTTTGACTTCAGATCCATAGGTTTAGTTTGCTCTCACAATCGAAGCTGAGAGCACTAAATTTCCTAGTAAGAGAAGTGAAGATAAATTACTAATAGGTTCTTTTGCTCAGCTATAAGTTAAAAAACTTGCAGGTCCCTGATATAAATATTCAGGATCATGTAATCTTAATCTCTGAAACATTAAGACATTTTATAAAGCACTTTATTGGTGCAAGTTTATTTAAGAGTATTTTACATCACAAAATTACCATATAAGCCAGGAACGTCACTCCTGGTATATACTGAAAGAATTGAAAGCAGGAGCTCAAACAGATATTCACATATCCATTTTCATAGCAACATTATTTACAGTGGCCACAAAGAAGAAACAAACTAAGTGTTCATCGAGAGTGAATGGATAAACAAAACATGTTGCATGCATACAACAGAGCCTTACTCAGACATAAAATAAATGAGATTCTGACACCTGCTGCAGCATGAATGAGCCTTATGCCAAGTAAAATAAGCCAGTCACAAAAAGACAAATATTACTCTACTCATAGGAGGTACCAAGAGCAGTCACATTCGTAGAGCCTGAAAGTAGGGCTGTTGTCAGGAGCTGGGGAAAGAAGCAATGGGTATTTGTTGTTTAGTGGGCCAGAGTGTCCATTTGAGAAGAACAAATTTTGGGAACGGATGGTGTTGACAGTTGCACAGGAATAACATACTTAACACCATTAAATGCTACACTTCAAAGTGGCTAAAATGTGAATTTTATGTATGTGTATTTTCCCACAATAAAACTATACTTTGTGCATTTCTTCTTTTGTCTCATATTTTCTTGTTACAATATATTTTAACCTTAAATTCATGTTATATTTCTTACACGACTTAAGATCTTTTTCGTAACACTAGTCTCAATTTCACTACACAGAGTTAAGACTTTAATTGGTGTACCGTTCCTGTGGTTTGATAAATGTAGTGCTATAAACAAACAAACCTAATACATTTTAAATAGCCTCGTTGTATGTTTGTGGTTTCCATTGAATGCACTTGTGACCCAACGAGCACAACTCTCACATAATAATTCTAAGAGTTTCCTCTGAGTTGCTTAGACAGTGACCTGGCTGTTATTGTGATAGAGCAAGAGCCCTTACCTTCTACCAGCTGGTAGGGCTGCATATGACCTCAGCTGACCGCTGCAGGAAAAACCAATCCCCCAGTTCCTGCCAGGGAGACTGTAAATTCCTTTGCTGCTGAAGTTTTCAGGTAGTAGGCAGCTATAGAAAATAGTACTCCCAATCCAAACTGACTGTCATTGAAATAGTCTATGTGCCCCACTATTGATAACTTTGTTCTTATCTTGTCCTATTAAAAAACAAAAGCAATGAGAGAGAAGTGAGATTCCTACACTGTAATGTGGGAATAGTTTTCTCATCCATCAGTGTTTACTGGTCCTGGCAAACAGCTGTATGGGATGATGGGAAGCTAGGGGAGTCTTGATTTATCTTCTCTGTCTGACCTAGGATGTGTAAGTTTTCCCTTCTACAATGAAACCTCTTTCCCTCCCATCCATGTCATGTGATGTCATGTATCACATCACAAGTCTGGTGCAAGGCAATTGGTGAATTGTCTGGACTCCCTGTTCACAACGGTGATGAGCATGAAAGATCAATGCTGGTCATGGCCTTCCCATTACTGCTTGACAGCTCTGGGCTTGTTCTTTCAAATGTTATAATTTGAAATATTTTAAACTAATCATGTAAATAATTATCTACTTTTGTTTTTACCTGAGATCTCCATGTTTAAAAATGTCAGTTTCCAACACAACTTACTGTTAAATATACATATAAATGTTCTTAACACTTAGTAGACTTTCTACCTGAGAATGTATTTCTCACTGAAAATCTTTCTTCAACACCTAAGCTATTTATATTTTCTGGAACCATCTCCATCTATCAGCTCATTGTCTCATAGTTCTAGAACTCAGAACTCTCTGTCAAGAAAACAAAGAGTGACTCAGAACTCTCTGTCAAGAAAACAAAGAAAAGCTCAGAAATGTTTATAATTTTATTTGCAGAGAAGGTTATTTTCCCTTTTTCCTAACTGTTTTAAATATAGAGTGAAAATTTCTCCTTAATAAAAAACTTCTAAAAAGGACTTCTAAATTAGAACTTCTAAAAAAGTTCAAAAGAAAGTTTTATTAAAGAGGTTTGCTAAATTGACAAAGTTTGTAGTTACAAACTGTACTTTATTAGCATAGAATTTGCTGTTTGCTGGAAAGTGCTCAGTCTATTACTAAGTCCATGGTTAATGGACAAGGACCCACTTCGCTGCAAGGTATAAGAGAGTTGATCTGACCTGGTACGTTAAGACAATGTTTTCTGGAATCAAAACTTAGGTATAAATTCAAGCTCCTGCACTCCCTAATTGTGAAATCTGAGCAAGTTTCTTAACCTGCCTCTACCGTATTTCTTTATTTATGAAATGGAGTTAATAATGTAACTATCTTTCATGATTGTTAAGAGAGATTGATAAATTTTAAAATGTTTTTCAAAGAACAGTGATTGGAACATAATACTCAATGAATATGTGCTTTTATTCTTATGGAGACACTTAAGATCAAACCTTCAGAATAAATTTTTAGTGCTTTCACAATACCACTTTTTATATGACAATGGTAGAAGGATCTTCTATGGCCATAAGTTGAGTTTGATCCAACTTCTAGGTGTCTTACTTATATGTTATATTTTCTCAGCTATGGACACACTTTCTGATGTGTGTACACAGGGGGCAATTGCTGACTCTAACTGCATAATTTGTTTTGGGGGTGATAGTGAGACAAGAAACAAAGGAACTCCATGAAAATTTCAGAATCTGAGCAGAGTTTTCAATACTGTTACAGAGCTGGGCACAAAAATAAGACAGAATTAAAAGAGAGAGGTTTTGATGTACACACCAGTTTTTTGGAGGAGTTCTAGATAATTACATTTCTAGTGTAGATACAAGATAAAACAACCCTTGCACAGATGAAAGCACACCTGCAAATCAGCCAATCACTAATTAGGGTGAGGAGCTCTGCCCCTAGTCTATCTGTTTTATATGAACATAAGTTATTGTCTTTGGATGAATATAATAGCATTTAATATTTAGATTATCTACATAGCATTTCATATGCAATATACAGTGAAATAAATATATGTAGTTATATTACAAGGTAAGCTTTAAGCAAAAGCTAATGTAAAACAAATAATGAATGCAACAGAGGTCTAGATAGAGTTTTGCACGCATGTATAATTATGACTACTGTTTCAAAAGAGATAGTAACACAGATATTTTTATGGTGAACTAAGGACTAGAAAGTAATTAAATGGAAGTATTAATATTAAGGAAAATATAATAAACAAAATTAAGAACTCAGTTTAGACATAGCTGAGAAGGTCACTAGTAAATTGAAATGAAGCTTAGAGAAAAATATCTAGGATGAAACTGTAAGATGGAAATTCAAGATAAAATTCAAAAATGTAAAAGATAAAAATATAGGGGAATATTGAAAGAACTATATGGCACAGAGTGGAAAGTTCTACATGCTTGTAATTTGAATCCTAGAATAGGAGGAAAGAGAAAATAGGACAAAAACAAAGCATAAAGAGAAACTAAATTATAAATTTTTTAAATTGGTGATGAACTTTTAGCCACGTATTAAAAAATGGCTAAAAAAAATAAAAAAAATACAAAATATCAACAACATAGCATCAATAACAAAAGAAAAAAATGAAATCTATAACTAGGGTATATCAAGAAAAAAATGCAGAAAATTAAAAACAAAAAAGTTTGAAAGGCATTCAGAGGAGAAAAAAAGGCGGCAGTAAAACTCAGGCCTGATTACTCAACAGAAATTATGGAAATTAAAATACAGTGGAATTAACTATATTTTTAACAAGCATTTACGTGTCAACATAAAGCAATAAAGGCCTTCTGAAACAAAAATTGAGAATATTTTTCACCAGTAGACTCACACTTAAAAACAACTAAAAGTGCTATTTCAAAACAAAAAGAAAATTATCCCATATGTTTACATGTGTTACACAGATTGAGTAAGAGCATATAAATGTGTAATTATGTGGGTAAAGCAACCATGAATATCGACGGAAGCAGAAAAATGATGAACAACCCCATAATATCCATCAACAAAATAATGAATAAATATATTACAATATATTGAGATGGCACAATAATATACAGTAATAAAAATGGACAAGTTACTGCTACCATAAAAAACAGGGATAGATTTTACACAAATATTGTTGATCCAAGGAAAACAGGTCCAAAGTAACAAACCCCCTTAAAGAATCCATTTATGTAATGTTCTAAAATGTATTTATGGTGTCAGAAGTCAGGAAAATAATTGAGGATATTTGACAGGGGACACAGGAAACCATCTAAGATGCTGGCACTGTTTTATGCATTGATTAATTACATGGTTGTGTTCACTTTTCATTAACATCATTTTGTGCAACTTTTCTTTTAATAGCTTTAGTGATTTGTTAATGTTAAGTTGGACATTGTTTTATATATATATAGATATAGAGACACACACACACACAAACACACACACATACACACATATATATCTCAGTTTAATCCTTAAAAAAATGTCCCTCCTCCAGCATTTTGTAGAACAATCAATTTTAAGAATGTTTGACACAGATTTTTGGAAAAGTTTAAAAATATAAAATTCATGGACTGAACAGCTTAAATCAGAGTCATATGTTAAAATGAACATTTCCACACTTTATTAGCTGCTTTATTAATTACATTGGTTGAGAAATAGATACGTAAAATAATTTTAGGGAGAGCAATTAGAAATATGCTAATCGTCTTGGAAAATTAATGTTAATTTAGAATTCAAATATTATGTTACTCAATTCAATCTCATCATCCTTTTATATTGTGTAACTTCTCCACAATGAAAATTTCACACTTACTCAGAATGCAACTTTACTGTGTATGGACAAAGATACTACACGAACATACTCTACCACTCTGGGAGTTTCATTCTCAGATATCTTTGTTATCAATCTCTAATATATTTGCATAGTAAATTACAACAGGGAGAATTATAGTTGTCGTTTTGTAAAATGTTAAAGAAATTTAAGGTAAGAGGCAATGCTGCTGGAGATCCTTTTTATAGTTGGAAGAGGAGTTAAAAAAAAAAAAAAAAAAAAAAAAAAAAAAAAAAAAAAAAAAAATTAAAAAAAAAAAAAAAAAAAAAAAAAAAACCAACCCCCAAAAAAAAAAACTACACTACATTGTCCCCAAATGTATCACAGCACTTCCTTTTGTCTCAAATTACCCACCAGTCAAACAAACAAGAAATTATGGGAGATGTAGCTGTCCGTGTTTAAGAAATGGACAGAGAAAGGCTGAAAAGAGGAAATAGACAAATGACTGGCATGTTGAAGGAGATCCAGCATTCCTGTGGGTAATGTCTCCTGTTGTCACTAGTATATAGCATAAAGACATTTGCCACCTGCCAGCTGCATGCCTGGATGACCCCTGAGGATGGAGCTCATTATTTTGCCTGTCTTAGTTTATTTAGGGCCTGATTATCTTACCCAGATGAAACCTGGCTTCATCTCAGCCCATCTGATTTCCTATTATATTCTAAATCCTCTTGTAAGGAAATAAATCTTGCCAAACTGGTATCTAAAGCATATTCATGGACCTTAACTCAACATGTACACCCCAGAGGTTTGAGGAAGCTCTGTCTCAAAATCTTTCTTTGCCTAATAAAGCTCAGATCCAAGGGTATATGATGTTGCTTTCTCCTGGGTTGGTTGAAAACAGCACTTTCATTGGTTTTATCTTCTCTGGCCTAATGCAATTTCCCATTTCCAGCCAAACCTAATAGCTTTATTTTCTTCACACCCTTCCTCCTTTTTCCCTTTAACACTTTCCATTGGGAGAGGAAAAAAGCAAGATTTTCCTTAATTTACTTTCATCAACTCTTTTTTTCTCCCAGAGCCTCAAGTGTCAGAAATTCCATAATCAGGAAAGCCTAAAATACTATGATATTATGTTCCTACAGGTCTGGGCCTTGTAAATTTCATCAATAAAATGTTACAATAATTGGGGTGCTAAAAGGATTTCTCAAATCATTTCTTAATTTAATAGTCTGGACTATTGGAAGGAATCTTTGTTCCTTTTGCTCACCACATTTCCTACCCACTGTGAACATAACTGTCTTGCTCAGCTCAGGCAGGTAGACCACATGCAATAATTACAGAAAAGGCCTTGGACTTCAGATGGTAAAGGCTTGTCTACTAGGGTAAGAAATAGAAAAAAAAAAAAAAAAAAGGTAGTCCTTTTAATTGTCTTGTTATGCAGTTTATGTAGCAAGTGTGCATCCCCAGATATAATCTCAAAATAATTTATATCAAGCTCTTACAGAAAGCCAAAGAGAAAGAAGTAATGCTAAAAGATCTCAAAGGTTATACAGCCAAATCACCAATCCTGGATACACAAAATCATAGCCTTTCATCAAGCTGGAGCTTCATGCCTTTTTTGACCAAAAAGTTGCCTTTGCTAGATTAAATTTAAATGTTATTTCCTGAAATTTTATCGACAAACACTAGATGAAAATGATTGTATCAAAATCACTAACGTACTTGCCATAAAGCTGTGTGGGCACTGTCCTCCCATCCTTTATGTCTTCTTTGTCATATCAGGATGTCTCTTGTAGAAACAGGCTAAGAGAGCTCATGCTTTCCTTGAGGAACTGGCTTTCTGCCTCCTGCCAGTTAAATAATTATGCAAATAATCATCTGTCTTCTTACTTTGTCTGCTAAAAAAGATCAGAGAAAAAAATTTGTAACTGCAATATAACAGTTTGGATTGAATCTGAATTTATGACGTATTCTATTCCTTGGTTTTAATTTTTCTTTTCTGTTTTGTATTTTCTTGAAAGTGTTTATATCATACAATTGATGAAGTTGGCAGCGTAGATATATGCATTTTCCGGAGGAAAACTTTAGAGATTTGTTGGTGTGATGGTTAATATTGTATGTCAACTTTATTGGATTGAAGGATGCAAAGTATTGTTCCTGGATATGTCTGTGAGTGTGTTACCAAAAAAAGATGAACATTTGAGTCAGTAAACTGGAAAAGTCAGACCCACCCTCAATTTGGGTGGGCACTGTCTAATCAGCTGCCAGTGAGACCAGAACAGAAGTAGGCAGAAGAACATGAAAAGACCAGACTGGCTTAGGCTCCTGGCACACATCCTTCTCCCTTGCTGGATGCTTCCTGCCCTCAAACATCTGACTCCAAGCTCTCCAGCTTTGGGACTCTTGAACCTTTGACCACACACTGAAGGTTGTACTGTCGGCTTCCCTACTTTTGAGGTTTGGGGACTCAGAGTGGTTCCTTGCTCCTCAGCTTGCAGATGACCAATTGTGGGATCTCACCTTGTGATCCTGTGAGTCAATACTCCTTAGTAAGCTCCTCTTCTTTTTTTGTTTGGAGACAGAGTCTTGCTCTGTTGCCAGGCTGGAGTGCAGTGGTGCAATCTCGGCTCACTGCAACCTCCACCTCCTGGGTTCAATCGATTCTTCCACCTCAGTCTCAGCTTCCCAAGTAGCTGGGACCACAGGCACGTGCCACCACGTCCGGCTAATTTTTGTATTTTTAGTAGAGACAGGGTTTCACCATGTTGGCCAGGATGGTCTCGATCTCTTCACCTCATGATCCACCCGCCTCGGCCTCCCAAAGTGCTGGGATTACAGGCGTGAGCCACGGCGCCAGGCAGTAAACTCCTCTTTATATGTACGTCTATCCTATTATTTCTGTCCCTCTAGAGAACCTTCACTAATACAGTTGGTTAAGCAACTATTTCAAATTTTCACTGTTACTAAGGCTTAAAAATGGATCTTTTCATGGAAAATTCTGTTCCCTTTACAGGAATCCAGTGGTTTTCAATGGGAGGAGTAAGGTAGCTCTCTTTGAGATATTTGCAGTATTTGGAGACAATTTTGTTTGTCACAATTTAGGGGAGGATCGATATTGATATCTAATGGGTAAAGCCTAGGGATGCTGCTAGATGTGCTAGAATATACAAGGCAATCCTGCTGTCCTTTGCCACTCCAAATACAGATAATTTTTCAACTCAAAATGTTAACAGTCCTGAAATTGAGAAACCCTGCATTAACATCAGCTCTTTAATACCATTTAAAAACAAAAACAAACAACTTCTGGGTAAGTTGTCATACCTCACCTTGTCAGTGTTCTTATATTTTATTAATTTTTTCACTGTTCCAACACTTTTATTACTTAATTTAACTTTTCATTGTTATTAATTCCACTTCTCTTCTTTTCTGTGTATATTGGGTTTCCTTTTCTCAACTCTCAATGTATATATTTCATTATTTGCTTTATATATTATTTAACAAGAAAATGAATGGACAACAGAGGAATATAAAGTGCTTTGGCTCTTAAAGTTGAGAATAATAGCACTGGTGATGGGAATTACACAAGCTCATTTCTGTTCTGAAATGGACTGGACTTGGATGACATTTTTCTAGTTCAGGGCTCCCACTAGATTATGCCCTTCCAGTTAAGCTCACCTCCTTCAGGTGGAAAAGAATTGCTTCTGCCTTGTTCTCTTATGAATAATATAAACTATTGGAAATGTCTTCCAATTCTGATTTCTTTTTCTTCACAGGAGTTTATCTTCTACAATGAGGGAGTATATATCCTTAGGGACCAAAGGTCTTTGCCTCTCTGCTCTGCTAGAGGGAGAGAAGGAGATTGTGTGTTGACGTTATAATAAGGCAAAGCATAGATCGCTTTTAGGCAGAAAGGTGGTAGATATAAAGATAGATGAGGAAAATCAGTTTTTAAAGAATAGGAAGACGCATCTTAAGTGTATGTTATCTGGAAAGTGCTTTTGGCAATGTGATTTTTAAGCCAGGATCTGAGGGTTGAGTGGGAGTTTTAGTTCTTTGGCTGATGGATGCCAGGAATTGCATTTCAAAAATTTGTGCATGGGAGTAAGGAATTAAAGCCTTTGAGGTAAGAAAGCACTTGGTGAAATTGAGGAATAGAAAGATGATTGGTGTTACCAGAGCATGGTATAGAAGCAACAGAAGACTGTAAGGAGACAGAGGGAGGTTAACAAGGGCCAGATCAAACAGGAATATTATAGCATTCTTATCCTAAGAGTAATGGTCAAAGCTTTATACAAGTAAGGGCATGATGTTTTTCAAAAGATCATTCAGTGGATAGTGAACTGAAAGCAAGAGTGGAAATAGGGAGACAAAAAAGTAATGCTGCAGCCCAGTGAGGGACAATGGTGGTTCACATCAGGGCACTGGAGGCAGACACATTGATATGAGCCAGTTTGTAGAATTGGCTTACCAAAACTTTGTGGAAGATTATTGAGACGGTAAAGAAAAGAGAAAAATTAGGAATGACTTTGAAATTTTACATTAAGTAACTAATTTGATACTGTTACCATTTATTGAGCTGACAAAAACTATGGAGAGACTTATCCAAGAAGGTCAATTAGTCAGCTTGGCATGTGTTTTGTTTTGTTTGCCTATTTACTTTATCTCTTCTGCTTTTTCCCCTCCTTTTTTAAAAAATTCTTTTCTTAGCTACTGAAGCAAATAATTCCAATAGGAAGTTGAATATGTGACTCTGAAACTCAAAGAAGGCAACTGGACTACAGATTAGTTTTTGTGTCCTTGACATAGAGATTCCATTATGGCCAGGGGAATGAATGGGATACTTCAGGAGAAACTTTTCCCTCAGAAAGGGATATCTTAAAATGCAGCCTCAAGGAATCCTGACATTTAGAGGTTAAACAGAATAAGAAGGAGAAAGAGAATTAAGAATTAAGAGAATAACTACAAGATTATGTTATCACTGAAGTCAAAATCAAGGAGCAAGAAAAGGAATATACCAGGTTTGAGTAAAACAAAGTTTTACTGCATAAGTCTATCTTTATAAAAAAAATAAAGCTTAGTTAATAATCAATTTATTTTTCTAATTGTCTTAATGCTATAATAATTATTTATCCTACTAGTAATAAATTGGTCAGTGGTATAGAGATGTAAGAATAAAGCTGGGCTGTAAACAAGGGAAAATGCAAGGACGTTGAAACTACATTCTGATAAAACTATTAGT
Organism: Cebus imitator; assembly: GCF_001604975.1. NCBI lineage: Eukaryota > Metazoa > Chordata > Mammalia > Primates > Cebidae > Cebus > Cebus imitator. The sequence goes on from NW_016107370.1 coordinate 7,590,896, forward strand.
GAAAAGCTGAAAACGAAAAGAAAAACATATGAAGATGTTAATTTTAAGTTTTACACTATTCACATATATTGGTGTTTGAAAATATTATATAGAGAATATATATCCATGTTCTTTATATGTATTCATATTTCTTAAAATACGGATGTAATTAAACACACACTTTTTGTTTTCTGTAATTTTTAATCTATAGTAACTTTTCAATATCAAACTATCAGTTCCATATCAATCCTGGCTGGTCCTTTGATGTGTTGTTGAAATATACATGGTTTGACTGGAGCTGTACTTCAAAGAGAAATTGGCCTTTTAATGGAAAAGAACTTTTCCCCTTGTTTAGAGGTAAGTATATGAAAGTCCCAGACTAGTATAGTTTAAAAAAAGAACCTCTCAAAGCGTCAGAAGATCAGACGGCAGGGCAAACTCTATGATTCAGAAGTCTAAATCCTAGTCGCATCTAAGAGAATGACAATTTTTACCACATCATTAGACAATTTTCTTAGGGAATAAAATAGCAAGAGAGGTTTTTTTTTTTGAGCTTGTTGTTACATTTTAATTTCTGATTATCCTGAAAAGATTTGGGACCACAGGTTTGAGCATTTGGAAGTCCTCCTTGCAATTTCACAGTAGACAAGGTTCACAACTCAGATGAAATGAGAATGGATGATGAGTAGAATCTAAGATTTTAGGAAATATTTATCAGCACTCAACCCATTTTTCTAAACATATGTAATGATCAGTTCTGAAATGTTAATACTTTTGTATGATTTTAACTTACAAAAGTCATTATTGCAATCACTCAATGAAAACCAAAAGTAATTTAATAATATTATTTTCTGAGCATCAGAGTACAGCAAAACATCTTACCACTTAGGTGAAGAATGTTTAGGTATCTTAGACTATAAGAAAGCAATTTTGTTTCTCAAGCAAAAACTACATATTAAAAAAACTAACCTTTTGGGGGTGAATCAAATGGTGTAATTATTCTGTCAGACAGGTACAATGATTAGGTAAGTTATTTCATAAATTGAATCATCTTAATATACTCTGTTCTATCAATAATTTTTCCATTATTAAAAAAATATAATCTGAATTGTTGAAATAGTTTAATACATGGCCATATAATATCTTCCAACTTAGTTACATGTTGGCTTAATAAAGATTTTGCCTTCATGACATAGCTACATCATCAGAAAAATACCTACACCCTAGGAACTAAAGTTGTTCTTAAAGAATATGAGATAGGCACCCTTTTTTACATTATTTTAGGTTTATTTCAGCAACAATATTTGATATACAAGACAAAACTTGGAATGAAACTGCCCATTAAGGCCTAAGTTGTCCCTGACAATTTTATTAATAAACCAGAAAAACAATTAAATAAGGTAATTTTGGTGTAAATTATATGGAAACGAAGGGAAAAATATTGTTGTATAATATTATGGGAAGTTTTATGCTGGTTGTCTGATTTGTGTTTCCAGTTACTATTTTCTCTCTATCAAGAAACCCAAACTAGGAGAGGCATAATTTGCTTTATACTGTTTATAACAAAAGCCAGCAAAGTTCACCTTGTTGACTACACCAAGGACATCAAATCATTGAAGCATTGTGACAATATTCGTCAGGGTTCCAAATTCATTATCTAAATCACACATGCCTCAGATTTTCCATCTAATGCAAGTCTGACTCTTGCCTCTGAACCCTTGGGATTACCAGATAAGAGCGAAATGCTCCTATCTCTGTACACACATATGTGCACTTTCAAATGCAGACATCAGAGTAAAGCAGCCACACCCAACATCAGCAACATCTTTTCTTCTAGTGGAACATGACTCTAAAGAAATTTAAATAATATTTTTAAAATAAAATCTTTATTCTCAGCGTATCTTAGGTACTTTGGAAGAATTCTCTCAATATTTTTGAAATAAAATTCTTTTAATATACACACATTCAATATATATTTGATTATAAGTATATATACAAAAATAAATAAATACTGTCTCTCTCTATATATATATTATGGTAATATCCTGACAATCAACAAAGGATTACATTTTGGATCAAAGCCTAGAATAAAATATAGAAAGGCAATAAAATGTTAAATAACATTTTTAATAAAAGTCATCTTCAGCCACTCTATGATCAAAACTCTAATTGTTTTATGAGAACAATTATGATCACAAGGAAATAACAGCATCAAATGAAAAGGCATAGCAGTACATTGCTTATGAAGAATCAAGTGCAAATATACTTGGGAACATTCCAAACTTTCACTTGGAGATAAAATTCGTTATGCCAAACAAATGTCTAACTTTCTCCTGCGATTTCTTTATAGGCAAATGGCCTGACAGCATGATGCTTAAATGGGCTCTCCCACCTGACTGTTTTATTTATTATGCAATAGAGTACACATCTTTAAATTTAATACCTTCTAAGTTGAAACAACAGAGAGAGATCTGTAAAAAGTAAGTCTGCAGAAGACAGACACTTAAGTTAATGAGGTATTATTTTACCACTTCTTAAGAAATGTGAACTATATTGACCCTGTGGAGAAGAATGAAAAGTAGAAGAATATTGAAACAAAAATGAACCAAACTGAATTTACCTGTTTCCCAGCGTCAGAGATAATAACTAGAAAATCACATTACTTACAAACATCTGGCCCTGAAATACTTTGGGGGCGCCTGGAGTAGTAAAGATCTGGTGTCAGGTTTTTGTCTTTAGTCAATTCATTAAGCTGCAAGGCGCCTAGAATATTAGATCACAGTAGTCTCCTAAAATTGCTACAAGAAGTCTGTTTGGATAGGAAAGTACACTGCTTTTTGCTGCTAGAAAATAAGGCATTTTCCTTTGAGAGTTGGTCTTTGTTCTTTGGTAGAGCCAAGAAATGTATACTATTTATCAAGCTATATTTTAAGAAGAATTTAAAAAATAATATAAAATGCTTTATTTTTCAGTAATGAATTTGTAGGTGTAAATTTTTTTAAAAGTGAAGATAATTTAAACTTACATTGAGCCTAAACAGGGATAATAATTGGTGAGAGAATATAGATTAAAAATTCCTGTGTAATATGGACTGACAGGTTATTCTCAGCTACAGAGATAATGCTTCACTATATTTAGAAAACATGTAAAGAAGTGGAAAAAGGCTTTTTATTTTCCAATTAATAGTACCATATTATTTTTATGAAGATAGTATTTTTAGAATCTTTCCAACATGTGATGAGAAAGCCCAATGTTGTCAATGTAATACTAGGTTTGATATCAACAATTTGAGTATGAACACTTAATCTCCAATTCAATGAACCTGGGGATGTAATTTCACTGCCACAAAGTAAATGATTAAGCAACAGGTCTGTAACCTATTTTTTCCTATCTGGCCAGTACCTGAGACATAGCTCCTAGAAGTTAGCAGTACACACTTCATAGTTAAGCTACGTGATGTCACTGATTACTACAGCTGTGCCTGGTAAGAAAAAGATTATACAGGAAGTGCAATAGGCCAAATAGGTGTTGTTTACTGTTATAGAATTAGCCACCAAATGAGTTCCTTTCAGTCCCAATTTTGAAATCGAACCAGGATAATGTGCCTTCTCACATAATGGGGGCTAGTGTACATTGACTGTTTTGCCACATTAATATTTAAATTCACCAGTTTATTGAAATGAGACTGCAGTTAATAATCATTATGAGCAACTTAGTGAACTATATTGATGATATCATGAAAATCTCATTCTCAAAGAAAGAATGGCACAGGAGTTAAGAACGTAGTCACTCACATGACAAAGTCTGCTAGATACATCCAGCTAAAATCCAAAGCTGAGTTCAGCCTGGGAAATTTCTGACACTTATGTGGGATCCTACAACCAAAAGCATTTCTCAAAAGGTGAAAAATAAATTGTTATATAAACAGACCTTATCCAAAAGCAAGATGCTCAAAGACTGGAAGGCAATTTTTTCACAGAAACGACAACTCTTCACCATTGCCTTGCTACATTGTCAGGCAAATGGTCCCTAAATACCTGGACAAAAAAGATCACCCTTGAATGAGGTCCTTACATGTAGAAATATCTGTCAATTTAGAGGGAGAAAAAAACTGGGCCATGTAGATGTTCACAAAATATGCATACCAGAGGGCTCAAGGAACAAGAATGCTAGGGAAGACACCTCAGTCAGATCCCTGGAGCCAGTTAATTGATTTCATGAAATGAACAGGCTTTGTGTGTGCTCAGCCATGCACTAAATAAGCAGAGTCATAGCACATTTTTGTTGTGCCTGACAAAATGGCTGGGGTGATAAGAAACTGCATCCAATGGCAACAGAAAAGAAATCACTTGGAAATGGCTGTGAGTACAACTCCCCGAAGACAAGAGCCTGCGCAAAGCTCACAGTGGATTATATTAGACCTCTATCAGGGAACACAGGAAGCTACAAATGGGTGTTAACTAGGATTGACACCTATTATGCTCTTGGATTCACTTATCCTGTAACACAGGCAAACTGTGAAGGACACAATGAGTGGCTTGGAACAGCGAATTATTTATCGTTAAAAAATCTGGACACACTACTTGTGAGCAAATTAGCATCTGTTGCTAGTATACAGAAATGAGCAAGGAGCTATAGTGCTGCATAACCTTGGCTCATTCCTTATTCCCCTTCAAGCACAGTGGACCATCTAAACACTTGACAGTCAAAGTATCTGGTAAAAATAAAGTTTTAATGAATTAAATGTGTGCCCTCAGATTGCTTACGGGAGGACTCTACTGGAAGGCTGGAGATGGAGCTAAGAAGAAACATTAGCAAGGCTGTAGTGGTTACTGGCACTTTGGTTAAACAGTAGATCTGAGCTGATAATCCCAACTACTGGGGAAAGAATGTGGGTCAAAACAGGTAATATGTAATGATAGGACTGGAAGTTAGCAAATGAAAGAGACCACTAAGTGGACTTCCTTCCCAGGAGAAAATGCAATCATGCTATTTTCCTAAGAACACCTTGGGGAAAGAGAACACTCTTCTTTGCTCAGATCTGGTTCTGACTAGTTGGTAATGTCGGGAGAAATCTTCAGCACTGATTTCAATGGAGAGTGGAAACTGGACTCCTGACTCTTTGTAAGCTTACAAAGAAATACTCTACCCGGATAATTCAGAGAAAAGAAGTGGCATAGCACACAGGCCCAACATACCAGGAGCTGACCATCTAAGTGAATGTACTACCTAATAAGTCAAAATTAGAATTCCAGGTTAATTCTAAAGAAAAAGGGAAGCCAGAAAATGGAAATATCTTCCAATCCTTAAAATCAAGAGGTCACCTTTAATTGTAAATACGGAAAACATGTTTTAAAAGAACAAACATGATTATACACATTTTCAGATAAAATAGGAAAAGGTTCACTACTAGCTGATATTTACTAAATAAAATTTAAAAATACAGATGGCCCTTGAACAACAGGGGTTTGAACTGCAGGTCCACTTATACACAGTTTTTCTTCTTCCTCTGAAAATTGTTACCACACCTGAGACAACAAGACCAACCTCTCCTCTCTCTCCTCCTCAGCCTACTCAAAGTGAAGATGATGAGGATGAATGCTTGATGATAAATTTCCACCTAATGAACAGTAAATCATTTTACCTTTATTTACTTATTATTTTTAAGACAGAGTCTCACTCTCTTGCCCAGGCTGGATTGCAATGGCGCCATCTCAGCTCACTGCAACCTCTGCCTCATTGGCTTAAGTGATTCTCTGGCCTCAGCCTCCCAAGTAGCTGGGACTATAGGTGCCTACCACCATGCCTGGCTAATTTTTGTATTTTTGGTAGAGATAGCATTTCACCATGTTGGCCAAGCTGGTCTCAAATTCCTGACCCCAAATAACATTTTCCTCCAAGCTTATTTTGTTGTAAGAATGTAGTATATAATATATATAGCATACCAAATAGGTGTTAATCAGCTTCTTATGTTATTGGTAAGGTTTCTGCTCAACAGTGTGAAGAGTCAGTACTCCTAACTCCTACATTGTTCAAAAGTCAATGTATATAGATTCCATGAACACTCAAATTTTCAACAGATTTGTTTTCTACTTTTCTTTTATGGAACTTGAAAACATGATTGAAATTTATGTGGACATACAAATGGCCCAAAAGTAGCTAAGAAACTCTGGAAAAAAAAAAACAGACAAATTGTTCAACAAGTGAATATTAAAAATTGTTAAACAGTTATAGTAATTAAATAAGTGATTTAAATGAAAGATAAAATACACTAGAGTCTAGACACAGGCCCATGTATACCTAGTCATTTACCACAATTGTGACACAGTGGGAAAGATTGTCTTTACTGTAATTTCCAACAAATTAAAATCCGTAAAACAGAAGAAAAATGATGCTTAAAAGTTACACCAAAATCAACTTCAAGTAGCTGTTAAATCTAATGTGAAAACAGGAAGGACAGATAAACGAAGAAATGAAGGAAGCAAAGAAAGAAAGAAGAAAGGGACGAATGGAAGGAGTGAGGGAGAGAGAGAGAGGGAGGGAGGGAAGGATGAACAGCAAGTATAAATAGGATCCATGTGGATATAAGGGAATGAACCAGGAAGAATGTGATATAAAAAAGGGTTAGTTAGGGCAGTTAGTAATCAGTCTGACTACTGTTTTATTTTCATGATTTGTTTCTGATTTGATTCTAAGTGTTGAGGCTGGTGAGAGGTAGAATATTGGGAAGAGGGAAAAATGGATACTGGAGGGCTGCTTTGTACAAGTAGAAGACGTTGTTGTTGATGGGCAGGTGACATTGATTGGCTGTCACCCAAGGGGCTTTACAGGCTCTTGGTGAATTTGATTATTTTGTTAGCACCTCAAAAGAAGACCATAGCTTCTAGAAATAGATGGTTTCACATGCAGTTGACTAAGGAAGAATGACAACATTACTTTTTAACTTAGGTTGACACTCATAACTATCACATGGAATGGAATACTCATTCCTCCACTCACTATTTTGTGGGGATGACTAAATGTACGCCTGGTTAGCCTAGGAGCAGAACAAAGGCAGATGATGTAAGTGTTAATAGCACCAGAATAAGCACACTGCATCCATCTCACAGAAGGAATAATGGACCAACCCAAAGACTCTAGAATGCCAACGTATGTGGATACCTGGATAAGAGTTTTTCTCTTCTGGCAGCATTCACACGGACTAGCCCATATTTACCTTTTAACTACCATTTTCAGTAACTTCACAGCTGACCACTTCCATTCTGATTAGAACATCCTTTAAATGTGTAGTATATTTAAATAGGGTATAGTCAACTCCTGGAGGTGCTGAAGCTTTTCACTGGCTTTATCATGAAATTGAAAATCTATGCTTTTAATTAATTATGCATTAATTTTACTGTTTGTATGTCTCATAAGACAAACTTCTTATAATTCAGTGTACTTAAATGATTCTTTGTTCTTGCCCAATAGGCTAACAACATGATACAAGCTTAGATTTAATTTAGTTTGGTATCCGTGGCATAAACATGAATCTGATAAAAATGTTCAATGAATTATTTTGAAGTGTTTGTTAAAGTGAGTATCATAGGGTCTTTAATGCTATTTATCTCCTTGATCTTTGGAGTATAATACTAATATATATCACATTGTCTTGTGTCACTCAGTGAGGATTTAGAAATTCCTCAAAACCACCTGATTTTGAAACTAAAATGCTTATTTTTGAAAAACATTTTTTAGTATATTCTGTGTGTACTTATGTCTTATTCAGTTTTTTAGGCGGGGAGTGCAGGGTCTAACTCTGTTGCCCAGGCTGGACTGTAGTGACATAATCTCGACTCCCAGCAACCTCTGCCTCCTGGATTCAGGTGATTCTCATGCCTCAGCCTCCTGAGTAGCTGGCACGACTACAGGTGCGTGCCACCATGCCCAGCTAATTTTTGTTGTAATTTTGGGAAAGATGGGGTTTCACCATGTTGGCCAGGCTAGTCTCAAATTCCTGACTGCAAGTGAACCACCCACCTTGGCCTCCCATAGTGCTGGGGTTACAGGTATGAGCCACTGCACATGGCCTAAATCTGTTTCAGATTTTCAGTTACATCATCATATTAAGCTCTATATCTGTACTCAGTTCTATATTTATGTAACTGGAATTTATTTTTTATCCTAAACTCTGCCAATTCTTCAGAATTCCCAAACAATAAAAGGATATATTCCTACCTAATGAAATTTTCCTATTTTCCATTTTCTTTCTAAAAAGTTTAATGTCAAGCCCTTTTCCTCTAAGATTTGACCTTGTACTCAGCTATTACATCAATATTCTATAATGTAAAGTTTACATGACATATTTTTAAGTCTTAATTTTAATTATGTAATGACAAATTATAGTTGCATATATTTAAATGGAGGTAAAGGGAGATATTACGATTTTTTAATATAATTTAGAAATAATAAATTAAGCTAACTAAAGTTTCTATGCCTCAAATATTAAACCTGTTTTTTAATGAGGGCATCAGAAATTTATATTTTTAGTGAAATGTATAGAATTCAATTATTAGTTATATTCTCCATGCTGTGCAATTGATCTCAAAAAAATTTTTTTTCTCTTGTCTAAATAAGTGTCCATCAGGGATGAACAGATATAGAAAATGTCATTCTATGTACACAATGGAGTACCATTCAGCCTTAAAATAAGAAGAAATTCTGTCCTCTGCGCAACATGGATGAAATTGGAGAAAATTGTGCTAAGTGAAATAACACAAACACAGAAAGACAAATACAACATGTTCTTACTTATATGTGGAATCTAAAACAATTAAACTCAAAAAAGCAGCAAGTAGAATGGTGTGGTTACCAGAGACTGGGCAATGAGAGGGAGATGGAGATGATGTTCAATGGGTACAAATCCTCAGCTAGACAGTAACATATTTAATTGAAGCATCTTTCTGTACTGACCCATCTTCTCTGCTTTTCGATATAGTTACCACCCATATTAAAAAGTGTTTCACTTTAAATCAGGTTTACCAGAAGTAGATCCAGGAATAAGGGATTGATGTGCTAGTGATTTATCAAGAAGGCACTCAGAAGACAAACTGATAAGAAATTGCAGAAGAAACAAAGGCCAAGCATGGATGTGAATTCAAAGTCCCCAAGCAGATTGTTTGGGCCTTTTCCCTTAAGGCAACTCTGGAGTGTAACCCTTGCCAGAGAGTGATTTCTTCCAGAGGCCAGGGCTTTAGGGTTTTCTTGCTCTTACACCTAGTTATGTTATGGACTGCCTGTGAGGGCCGGATGAAATACAGGGCACTGCAGTGCACTTCTGCTGTCCAAGCATGCACAAAGTGGATTCATTCACCCCAAAATAACTAGCCAAAGTGGTGTCAGGTTCAGGCAGTTGGAAGCAAAAGCACACAATAAATGAGGGAAAGTTCTCAGAGAAACAGGAAATAAAATCTAAGCACTTTGGGAGGCCTACATGGGCGGATCACTTGAAGTCATGAGTTCAAGACCAGCCTGACCAATATGGTGAAACCCTGTCTCTCCTAAAAATACAAAAAATTAGCCAGGCGTGGTGGTTGGCACCTGTAATCCCAGCTACTCAGGAGGCTGAGGCAGGAGAATAGCTTGATCTTGGAGGCAGAGGTTGTGGTGAGCCAGGATGGTGCCATTGCACTCCAGCCTGGGAGACAGAGTGAGATTGTCTCAAAACCAATAAACAAGCAAGCAAAGCTGAGCAAAACTGTGCAGAGCACTTCCCTTGAGCTTCTTGCGTTAGAGATCATTCAATTTCTGATTCGGCAAACATTTATCAACCATCTTCTATTCTTCCGACATTGGGCTGAATGCTGAGGACACAGAGGTGGTTAAGAACAAGTTTCTGTCACCAAAAATATATTGATTTGCAGGGGAGGATCTGCAAATCAATAAGGAATGCTCCAGCAGGGCATCTCACAGGTGTTGTAGAATCATGAATCAGGGGCAAAGTTTACTTGAAGAAATGCCCCTCATCTGGACCTCCAAGGTTAAACAGAATTACTGTAGTAGTTGTATCATTCTTTTCATTCCTTTCACTGTTAATGTTTTCTAGACTCAACAACTGAAATTTCTGAAATATGGTTTCCTTTAGCCCAATTCTCCTAAAACCCATAAGATAATTAATAAATGACCCAATGGCCTTCGTTCAGCATGTTTAAAATAGTTTCTCTGTAGCATTTTATATTTTTATTGCCGTAATCATCATAAAACCCTCCTCTTTAACTGTGCTGGCCCTGGCCCGTCCCCACTGTGTCATTTGCTGAGGTGAAATCTTCAGTCCTTGGCTCCGCTTCCTGGTGTGTGTTTTTCCCTTGAACGCTCTCCCTGTGTCACAGCTTCAGAAATCTTCATAATAATATCTTATTATTAATATTTTTTAATTTAGCTCTGTTCTTTCTCTGAAATCTCAGTTTAGTTCTAGGCGCTTCACTTTAAAGAAAGACACAGTTAAAGTATTGAAAGCACATCAAATGATGTTTAACCTAAAGAAGAGAAGACTCAATGGGACATGAAAAGTGCCTTCAAGTATTTGAAGGACTGTTATGTGAAAGAAGGATTAAATTTATTTTGTGTTTCCACAGGGAGAAGCTACCACCAAAGCTTAGAATTTTAAGGAGCATATTTTTGTATCAGTATAAGAGGAACATTTATAAAAATTGAATTGGCAAAAAAACCATTAAATTGGTGGAAAAATAAGAAATTTTCCTGTCATTAAAAAAAAATGTCAAACACAGGTGGAATGACAATTTGCTAGGGATGATGTTTAAGGAGATTGATACATCAGATGAAGACACAGCCTTGTAGTTTTTAAAGTCCATTACAACTCAGAGATAATATTGTGCTATGATCCACTTGAATTTTCCATTCTTTGCTCAACTCAGGCATATCTTAAACATAATTCATCATGTTCCTTTTTAAGTTCACTTTCTGGATGACTTCCCAGCTGCCAATACAACTCTCTCTCCGCAAATCATCAGGCACGTTTGAAACTTCAGCACCATCTCTGCCTCATTTTCCTCCTTCATTTCTCAAATGTAACCAGTCTTCCAGTCCAGCACATTGTCTATTGGTAACTTCTTTCATTCTTCCTTCATCCTTCCCATGATCAATCCGGCAATTGAGAACTTTATCCAAAACTCTGGCAAGAATCAAGTAAGTTTTGTCCCTAGCATTCTCTGGTTCCAGATTCCACTCCCATAATTTACCATGTAGAATATCCCAGACTACCTTTACAAACTTCACTTTCACATAATAAAATGCATGTAAGTAACATCTATACAGATACAATTAGATTTCCTTAAATTGATTTTACATTATACTAAAGGATCATCTCATTAATTTCCCCTTTAACCAATATTTCATTATGTTAACAGCACAAGTCTTTTATTAACTAATGCTTGACTGTTTCCTAAGATGAGCTGGCTTTTCTCTCAAAAGTTGAAAGTACATATTGTCCTGAATAAATCTTTCTAATTCCTTTATCTATGCGTTGGTTTCAACTGTTTCCCATACTTGATCTCTTTGTAAAAATACGAAAACAAATTCTTTTCTACTCTATCTAGGAAAACAGTTTTCACTTCTGAATTCCCCGCATGTAGATTTCATTTAGAATGTAACAATATCCTATTGGTTTTGCTGTTGTTGTTTTCTTTTTTGAGACAGAGTCTTGCTCTGTCTCCCAGACTGGAATGCAATGTGCCATCTTGGGTCACTGCAACTGCCTCCCGGTTCAAGTAATTCTCTTGCCTCAGCCTCCCGAGTAGCTGAGATTACAGGTGCCCACCACCACACCTGGCTAATTTGTGTATTTCCTGTAGAGAAGGGATTTCACCATGTTGGCCAGGCTGGTCTTGAACTCTTGACCTCAAGTGATCTACCTGCCACATCCTCCCGAAGTGCTCAGGTTACAGGAGTGAGCCACTGCACTGGTCACAATATGCTATTATATTTTACATAAATTTGAATTTATATACTTAATATATTCTAAGTAAGGCAATTAACCTTTTGAGAGATAAACTCTTGTGCTAAACAGAGTGCCAGTATTTCAAACTGTTTGTTTGAATATATGTATGTGTACTTTTTTCTTTGTTATAACTACGTATTTAGTACAATATGCATCCAGTGAGCTCTCAATGTTGTGAAAGACAGGACCAGATTCCCCATCCCCATGTGTGGGTGTATTGTGAAATAAATCTAGGAACCAGAGAACTGGGAGAGCCAGAACAGGTGAGGACACTATTGATGTGTAAAAATTGTATATTGTGTATGGCCTTAGCAGGAAATTTGTATGGAATAAATATTTTCATAGTTCAATATATTTTAGTAACAAACTGCATGGAAGAACACAGAAGACAGACAACTTTAAAAGCATGTACATTTCTCTAAATAATTCAGCTAGAAACAGAGTGAGTGTATGAATGGAATCTATTATAGGATAAAACACCACAAATATCACTTAATTTCTAGCAATAAGATATTTAGTTTCTTTAAAAGATCCCAATGCTGGCATGTTCAAAAAATATAAACGGATATATACTGTCATGAAATTTAAATGCTCGGTCTTGTCCACTGAAATATTTCTTCTTGCATTAGTGCCTCATGGTTTCATATTTATATTAAAATGTATGCATAAATCAAAAAAATCTTAATGTTTGATTCTATTTAGTTATCTTTTGACCCAATGAACAACAACAAAAAAATCTTCCTGATACAGGAGAAAGACACATTGTTTTAGTTTCTGGTTTGCTACTTGTTTATTTGTTTTAATAAAAATCGTTTCCTATCATGGTTTTGAAACTTAAGCACATTCTTTAGCTGAAATTCTTTAGGATAATTGTTATTTGATTGACATGCATAGCACCTATATTTCAAACAGGATTACCAAGTAGTACTCACTGGGTTCTGGCAAAGCTCCAGTAGTTGCACTCTAGAAATTCAGATCCCTTTTGAAGTACTGGGCAATTTCCCCTACCAGATGCTAGAAGAGATGCTTCTATGGAAAGTTAAAGAGCATTATGGCACTAAACTTTAAGGTGAGATGTCTGCACCACTCAGTATAAGGTTGCCTTTGCAGGCAGGTTTTTTGTTTTGTTTTGTTTTTTGTTTTTGAGATGGAGTCTCACTCCGTGGCCCAGGCTGGAGAGCAGTGGTGCGATCATGGCTCACTGCAACCTCTACCTCCCTGGTTTAAGCAATTCTCTCCCTCAGCCTCCCAAGCAATTGGGATAACAAGTGTTCACTACTATGCCCAGCTAATTTTTTTATTTTTAGTAGAGACGGGGTTTCACCATCTTGGCCAGGCTGGTCTTGAACTCCTGACCTCATGATCCCCCCACCTTGGCCTCCCAAAGTGCTGGGATTACAAGTGTGAGCCATCACATCCAGCCTGCAAACAGCTTTTGTATCTAGTCGCTTCCTGGTTACTTCAAGCCGTTGCCAGTGATATATTTCTTCACAGTTCATTACTTATCTACTTCTCTTTGGACTGTAACTCAGCTAGCAAGGCAGCCCTTTTGCACTAAGGAGCAAAAGCAACAGTAAGAGTCACGTGAAAGTAAGGAAGTATTGAGCACTGCATGCAAACAGACCACCTGCAGTCAGAAGGTATCCCAGGCTTAGCCTGTGCTTGAAATGAAACCGGCCAAACATAATCATCCATCAACAACAAAGTCGAAGTTCAGAATACTTACACAGCTGCTCTTGCTACCTGATTTTAAACATTTTAATTGAGCAAATATTGTTTAAGAGATGAAAACATGGAATGTGAAACATTTCAAGAGATAATTGCTTTGTGCAGACATAATGGATTCTTCTAGCTTCCAACTCTCCACCTATAAATAGATTTAATAAGAAGCCATATTTATTGCCTCCTGCGGTAGATGTGATGTATATTAAGTTGAAGAGAAAGTTCAATACGCACTTGAAGTAGATTGGTAATCTCTTTTCATTGTCTAGAGAAGTCATTAGCCTAATCTTCCATTTTTTGAAATGGTTTCAAATAAGAGAAAATTCTTTTGTGAAAGAAAAGATATTGGCCACACAGATATTTAGAAAAAGGATACTCGCTTATTGCAATTGGATTTTAATATTAAAGCTGAATTAAGTGTGTTGTTCAGCTCTCTAAAACTTCCTGTGAATAATTCATAGTATCTAATATACTTCCTCTTAATTTGGTGTTACCAGTACATTTACTTTATGGACTGAATATGAAAAAGTTTTCTTCTTATCAGATGAATGAATTAGTTATTAATGGGAAATGATCTTTTAACTTAGCTTTATGTTTTTTCCCCCTTTATCACCCAAAAAGAAGGCGAGGAAATGATAAAAAAAAACTTTATTTTTCCTTTTGGGCGTCATTTTCTTTTCTCAGAAATAAACAGTAGTATACATTCTATGAAATATTGTCATTTTGTGAAATGTAAGGACTACTTATTCTAACTCATCTTAACCTGTGTTTAGTTTTATTTTCCCTGAGGAAAACCTGTTAACCCAGAATATTTTAATTTCTTTATTTTTGTTGTGTTCATAAATGCCCATAGCATGCAACAGGTTCTCTAAGGGTGTACAGTTAAAAAGTTCCTTTTCTTTTCTTCACAGAAGTTCTTTTTGCAAGTGTGAAGAAAAAGAGCCTTAGGGGTTTTTCTTCTCCCTCTAAAAAATACTCAAAGTTCTTCGTTTGATTGTATAATTGTGAAGATGATTAACTTCACAGTAACAGCAGAACTTTAATCCCAGTACATGAATAGTACACTTTGATGTTATTTATGACTATAACTCACCACCCATTCATTTAAATATCATAGGAAAAATCAATCTACTCTAGGGAACATGTGAGTTTCCTTCTTGGCCTGATTATAATAGGTATGATATGAATTTAATGAGTTTTAAACATTAAACATGCTTTACGTAAAGATCTATTCCTTTGTTCTACTAATGGAAGTCGAATTTACAGTTTTCTTATGAAATACTTTTGCCTATTAACTTCCTATAGAAAAACTTCATTTTTCTCTTTGTTTGTTTACAAATGTATGAAATTCCCGAGAAAAACCTTATTCATCAAAATATATATATCATTATCATGAATGTTTTCTGAAAACTAATTTTTTCTTTAACAGTTTAAACTGCAATGCTTTCTACGAGTAAGCCAAAGGGATCATTATAAGGTAAATACCGTTAACAGAAAAGAAAAGAAAATTTTATACTAAACAGTTCTTATTGGAGATTTGGGAATCAGTAAATCTTAAAAGAAGCATACTTGAGGAAAATTTTCCATTAAAATGAAAACAGGGATATTCTGTCTTATTTTAAGAAAAGAAATATTGAAAATATTATAGTGAATGGTATTCTTTATGTAGTAGAAGCAAGAGACAATGATGATTTCTTATTGGTTCAATCTAGGAGGCATACACAGAATTAAGTACAATCACCAAAAGTAAAATACAAGTATAAATGACATTGAAACAATGAGATCAGATGCAGGTACTGATTGGAATTTGGAATCTGACTTATTTTCGTTTTATAAGAATTTATGTGTCTTTGCTGAGGCCCAATCAAACCTAATGAAAATTAGAAATAAGCATGTCTCTTCAGCCCCTGAGAAGATACAAAAAATAACTAACAGGTACCAGGCTTAATAGCTGATGATGAAATAATCTGTACAACAAACCCCAATGGCCCAAGTTTACCTACGTAGTTAATCTGCAGTTGTATCTTTGAACTCAAAATACACGTTAAAAAACATCAAAAAAGAAAGAAAGAAGCATATCGCTAGGCTTATATATCTATCTTTTTGTTGATGATCAATACAACATATCAATATAAAAACAATTAGAATAAAATGCCAATTCTGCTTGCCACAGATGATATGTGTATATGCATTTTGTATATATGCAACAGTGGCTTTTTCCAAGATGCTGTAAAATATTTCTTAAAATCAGGACCCATTGACAATATTTTGTTAATAGATTCTGGGTTTTAGAATAGTTTCAGGCTCACAACAACATTGAGTAAATGTACAGTGTTCCCATACCCGGGCTGATTCCCATACATATGCAACCTCCCCACTATCAACATTCTGCACTATGGTAGTACCTTTGTTACCATCAATGAACCTATATTAGTACATAATTATCACTCAAAGTTCATAGTTTACATTAAGGTTCACTTCTGGTGGTGTGGATCTAAAAGCTTTGGCAAATGTATGATAGCATATACCTACCATTACAGTGCCATGAAGAATAGTTTTGCTGCCCTAGAAATAATCTGTGTTCTACCTATTCATTCCCCTCTTCCCCTAACCTCTGGTCCCACTGATATTTTTTATGTCTCCATATTTTTGCCCTTTTGACAATGTCAGAGTTGGAATTACACAATAAGTAGCACTTTCAGAGGGACTCTTTCATTTAGTAAAAGTGCATTTTAAGTTCCTCAGTGCATTTTTGTTGCTTGGTAGCTCTTTTTTAAGAAATCTAAATTGTTTTCCATTGTCTCTATGTACTAGAGTTTATTTATCCATTCACCTACTGAGAGACATTTGATTGCTTCCAAGTGTTCACAGTTATGAATAAAGCTGTTATAAACATCCATTTGCAGGGTTTTGTGTGGACATGTTTTTAGTTCATTTGGGTAAATATCAAGGAGTGCAGTTGTTGGATCATATGGTAAGAGTATGTTTAGTTGTAAGAAACTGAGAAAATTTTTTCCTAAGTAGCTACACCATTTTGGATTCCCAGCATGAATAAATGAATTCCTGTTGCTCCACATCCTTCCTAGCATTTAGTGTCTTCACTGTTTTGGATTTGGGTCACACTCATACATCAATAATGGAAATTCATTGTTGTTTAAATTTTTTGTGTTTCCCTTTTAAAATATATATATTTTATTACTAACAGATCATGGAAATCTTCATAATAATATTGAGAGAAAAAGAAAGAAAGATAAAAATGAGCTTGACTTTTAAGGATTATGGTTTAGTAAGAATTCTAAGTTCTACTCTAAATTATTCTGTTTTTGTTCTTTCATGGAAATGCTAAGACCTTTAGCTCTGGATTCACGTGAATAATTCTCACAAAAATTCACTTAATCTCTAGATTCATACTATTGTTTTAAAAATCAAATAATCTTTACCTTGCTTATTTCAAAGAGGCATTGAGCTTTCTGTCAATATAAGTGATATACTTGTATAAAAGGGACATTTATCAATTGTAAATTATGTAGAAATATACGATAGTGCAACAGCCATTGCAAAAAATTGTAACTGAGGCAATTATGACAGTGCAAGAGATAAGACCTCACTAACACTATCTTGCCTGGAGACCCGTCTGCCTTTGTAGGACTAAAACATTAGCTACAAGATTAGAAATTACTGTTGAGGGTCCATGTGGCCTCTGGCTTCAAGAGTCCAAATTTCCCCAAGTTGTTCCTAAGAATAACATCACTGTTGTAAAATCTAAGATCTGTACTTGAGATATTTTGCAGACTCTGCATTCTGATGCACCAGTTGACACCACTCAGTCCCATAAGCTGGCTCAACCAGTTCTGCGATCCCACCCAGGAATGGAAAACAGCAAGAATAATTCACTTTGACCCCTCATGATTTCATCTTCAACTGGATCAGTCAGCATTTCCTACTTCCCAAGCCCCTTCCCACCAAATTATCTTTAGAAACTCCCATCCAATCCTCAAATTTTCTCTGGGAGACTGCTTTGAGTAATAATAAAACTCTGGTTTTCCACACAGACTGCTCTGCGTGAATTAATCCTTCTCCACTGCAATTACCCCCTCTCTTGATAAATTGGCTCTGTCTAGGCAGTGGCAAAGGTGAATGCAGTAAGCAGTTACAGTATTGCTAATTAAAGAGATTCTGATGACAAACAAACACATGTCAAGATGCCCAACGTCATTAATTATTAGAGAAATATAAACTAAATCCACAATGATATGCCACTTCACACCTATTAAAGTGGCTAAAATTGTTTTTTAAATGACAATATTGAATATTGGTGAGGAATAAACTCACATATTGCTGGTGAGAATGCAAACTGATACAACTACTTTGAAAAATGAACAATTTCTTATAAAGTTAAATATACAACTTATGATAAGACTTGGTAACCACAGCAATTTACTCAAGAGATGTGAAATTACATGGTTCTGCAAAGACCAGCATGCGACTGTTTATAGCAGCTTTATTTATAATTACTTACAACCAGAGATCCCAAATGTCTACCCACTAGTGGACAGGTAAACAAATTTTGTTATATCCCGTGCAAATGAAATACTACTCAGCCATAAAAAATAATGAATTATGGATATAAGTAACAATATGCTAAATCTCAAAAGCATTATGTTAAATGAAAGAAGTCAGATACAAATGGCTATATCATATATGTATACATCATTTCAGGAAAGAAAAAATATCTTAGTATCATAAATTGTATCAATGGTCTCAAGAGCTAGGAATAGTAAGGGTTTAATTACAAGAGGGCACAAATAAACTTTCTGAGATGATGAAATATTCTATATCTTGATTGTTTCCATAACTACACACTTACAGTTATTGAACTGTACACATAAAAGGGATGGGTTTTCTGTATTTAAACTATACCTCAATACACCTGACTTTCAAAAATAATATTGAGTCTCGGTGTGGTGGCTCACTCCTTCTAATCCCAGAAGTTTTGGAGGTCAAGGCGGGTGGATTACCTGAGGTTGGGAGTTCGAGACCAGTCTGACCAACATGGAGAAACCCCATGTCTACTAAAACTACAAAAAAAAAAAAAAATAGCCGGGTGTGGTAGTTCATGCCTGTAATCCCAGCTACTCGGGGTGTTGAGGCAGGAGGCTCTCTTGAACCCCAGAGGTAGAGGTTACAGTGATCCAAGATCACGCCATTGTACTCCAGCCTGGGAAACAAGAGTGAAGCTCTGTCTCAAAATAATAATAATAATATTGATATGCACAATGTTCACTAAAAACCCAAAATATGTGTTAAATGTGTTGTTTTATTCTAATTTTTTATTTCATTCTTATTTAAAAGTGGCAAAAAGTTATGAGTGTTAATAGGGATTCTAAATAGAATTGCCTATATGCCCACTCTTAATGAACCATATATACAGTTTTGTAATTATTTTCTTTATTGTTTGCTGTTTGCTTGTTTGTTTGTTTAAGCTGGAGTCTCTCTATGTTGCCTAGGCTGGCCTCAAACTCCTGGGCTCAAATGATCCTCCCACCTCAGCCTCCTGAGCACCTGGAACTACAAGTTTGGGCCACTTTACTTGGCTCCTGTTTTATTATATTAATTGAAATGTAATTTTATAACTGTTGATCTAATAAGCATTCAAATTTGTGTTTAAAGAAAATAATATCATGATTAAATACTTTAGGATCTCCACACTTGGTTTGTAGAAGAAAAGTATTAATTTTAAGGTAGATTCATTACCATTGAAGTATGAATAGCTACCAACGTTTATCTATGGTACTGTATTAGCAGATTCTTTGATTAAAACAAAAACTAAGATATTAACCTTTCATGGCCATGGTGCTTCTGTCTCGTGGCATTTATTGATGATTTCTATATTAAAGAGCCTGTTTGGTAATATTTAAGTCAAACCTAAAACCAGTTCCCGTTGTTGAAATGAATTTTCCATATAAGTCTTGTTTTCATACAAGAAAGTGTATTTTGTTGTTTCTGTCAGGGGTGAAAATACAAAACTCTGCTGGTGTAGCTACGTTTTATTTCTGATTTACTGTGGCCATATTTAGATTTCTCGTCACCTTGCTGTGGACTAGCTTATCTCCTCTTGCCACCAGTGGAGGCTTCATTCCTGCTTCCAGGCATAAACAACACATGCAGGGCAACAAAGATGTTCCACGAAATAAAAATACTAGCAGCAGAGAACTATGGGCATTAAATAGAATGGATATTGAATCAAATACCTGAAGTTCGTGATTTATAAACGAGCTCAAGATGTGATTTTAGCATTGTATTGTAAAAACTAAGTAAATGTTCTAACACCTGGTTCCTTAAACTTTCTTTTTTTGGGGGGAGAGTGTTGAAGAACATGAACTTATCTGTGTTTTTAAGCAGCAGTAAGAGTGTTTCAAAAAATGTTCATCCTTAAGCTAACTGATAATTTAAGTCATAAATCAATGAATTTATTCAAACTAGATATGTGAACTCTGAAATTAATTAAAGGTCTTATGTGTGACACTACCCTTGGTACTAACAGTAATGTATCTTATTGATGCATCATTTATTTAACAAGTATGTTTTTATTAATTAATATATATGCCAGGCACTCTG
Source organism: Cebus imitator (assembly GCF_001604975.1). Taxonomy (NCBI): domain Eukaryota; kingdom Metazoa; phylum Chordata; class Mammalia; order Primates; family Cebidae; genus Cebus; species Cebus imitator. The sequence continues at coordinate 7,611,210 of NW_016107370.1, forward strand.
ATAGGCTCATGTTCTTCACAGCGGATGAGAAACTTCCTGCATTGTAACTTACATTGTAGGGGCTGAAGGGAAACAGCAAGTAAGAACATGGGTAAGACAGATCATTTCACAGACGGATAAATGAGTTAAGGAAAAGAAAACAGCCATGACGTGATTTATAGGGACTGGGTATGAGTGGGAGATTCTTTATGTGAAATGTGGTTCTCAGGAACAAACTGGGAGAAGGGGACTCAGGCAGGCAGAGCAATAACAGCAAAGACCCCCAGGAAAGGACAAAACTGCATGATTTGAGGAATAGCAGGGTGTAGCAGCAGGGAAGGGGACTGTGGCAGCATGCAAACTGTGAGGTATTGTCAGGGTCCATATTAAGGACAGTGAACTTTACTCCAAATGAAAGAGGAAGACAGTATAATTAATTTCAATTAGTGAGGAGAATGATCTGATTTACATTTTTAAATTATTCCACTCTCTCTCCTTTCTCCCAACCCTACCCCTGATCCCTCTTCTGCGTCATCAGTGCATTCTAAGCGGGGATTTAAAAAAAATAAAAGTAGAAAAATCAATTACAACACTACCCCAATAGTCCTGAGATAGATGATGGTGGCTTAAACTGGGTCTTGGTGGTAAAAAACGGGGGAAAGCATAAACTATGCATTTTGGAAATAGACTTAATAAAACATGGTGAAGGTTTGGATTTGAGAAAAAGTAGAGGAAAAAATAAATTAAGAACAGCTGTTAGGATTTGGTTTGGGAAACTGAGAGAACGCTCGTTCCATTGACTGAGCTGGAAATGGCTGGTAAAGACGAGGTTTGAATTTGGAAGTCTGGAGTTCTGTTATAAATACAATAATTTACATCCATGTGGATATTTCAAGTTGGAACTGGAAAAAATGAGTTTGGGCTTCAATGGATAAGACACACTATTGTAGTTTAGATCAGGATTAAGAAGACTTTTTTTGTGAATACAGGTCAATAATCTTTCCCCCAAAGTTGTATTACTTTATCTCAGTCTACTATGAAAAAATAAAGACTTTGAAATGAAATGAATTCAGTTAAAGTCTTCAACAACAAAGAAGTTGTTAGCATTTGTCCATATATTATAAATTCATTGTTAATGTGCTGTTCAAGAAAACTAGACAAGAATATATTCACAGAAGAAAGATAAGATGTTTTTCTAAGAAAAATAAATAGTTGAAAGGAAAATAAAATGTACATAAGGGTGAGAAGTTCTTTTGATCCTATTGGCAATGAGATTTTTAAACAGCACCTCAAGTTTACAAGAAAGAGAAAATGTAGGTCCTACACATTGACTAGAAAGCATTTAAATGTGGATGTTACAGATTCATTGCTACCACATAGGCCAAACCTGCATAAAAAGAGATGGTTTCTTTCAAGTCCATTTATTTTCTTAGAATCGTGTCAATTTTTAAAGCTTTGAAGAGCTCAGTTTATAATGTTTGGGTTTAGATAAGAAATCCTGAGAATAAAGAAAAAATATTTATCACAGAATCAATTTCATTGAAAAAATGTTTCTCCTCCTACCCCCCTCTCCAAAAAAACCTAGAGATTTGTAGATTCTTTGAATATATATTGTTTCCAGTTCAGAAAGCATAATCCTTAAAAGCAATGACCCAGTTCCATCAAAACTACCCAAGTGTTACTCTCAAATGAGTGGTGATGCTCGAATGTTATTTTGATTTTTATTTTCCGGTCATAGAAAATTACCAATCCTCTGGAAACAGTAAGTCTTATCTTTATGACCTGCTTAACATGCATTTTGCTCTCTTCCCACTCTGTGAAAATGTGCCTTGCTAGGCTTCTAAAAGATGCCAGGTGCAGAAAGGCCAACCAAGGTTTGACATCCTCAACTTGAGCCTGTAGGGAGGTGTCACAGATTTTACACGTTATTGGAAATCAATACTAATTGGAATTCCTTTCGAAGCAGCAGACATATAACCTGGAGCAGCCTTGCAGACATAGCTAGTTTTAAATTTAAGAGTCTCCCCACTGAACTAACAATTGTCTGGAGAGACGGATTTTTGATTATGTTTATAAGTCAAATGAAAAGTCCTACTCCTTGAATTTTTATCATATTTCTAAGAGTCTACAAACATCAAGAACTAATCATTTCTGGTTGGTGGGACACAGAAAGCAGTAAGATTTGCTTTACAACAATATTCAATTGATGTTTTCTGAATCAGTGATGCTCAAATAACAATGCCTATTCAAAGAGATTGCATATGCATATTTGAAAGCATAGTTGACCTGGATTTCTACTACCACACATAGCATAAATCCTAAAATTCTTTACTGGAAGCACATACACTCACGCACACATGCATGCGTCTGTAGGCACTTCAGAAATTGAAGCTTGCCCAGTGGACATCGTGCCATCCCAAATTCAAGAGCTCCCTTCTTTGGGAGCTGAATCCATTTTGCAGTCAAAGAACGTTAAAAGAAAGAACTCTCCCCTACCACCAAAATTGCCATCCTCACTTTAAAACAAATTTTGAAAATTAATAATTCAGCGGCTCATAGGACAGACCTGGAATGACTGACTTTCAACTTCTGAAATAATTATCTGGTGCACGGTATCACTGTGGCTGTCTCTAGCATAGTGTACAATCTCCAAACATGTGAATTCCTTGGTTTTAAACAAAGCAGTCCTGTAGGAAGGGGATCCTGATTAAATTTAAAGGCATCCTAGAGTTGTGTAAGTTCTATGAATTATGGAAATGTTGCTGTGTATGTTTCATTCCTTATGACTAACAGAGTAAAAATGCATTGTAATTCTTAGGGTTATTCAAGTACTGTTAAGATAATATATTTACATTTTGGAATTGCACTGAAAGCCGTAATGTCTAAGTCGCCAGAATGAGAGGACTTGAAATACAACTTATTGTGAACATACTTGTAAAATTTTTTAAAATATCCACCAGCAAAAAGTAATTTTAAAAATTATTGCGCTATTTTAACTTATCTAGCTGCTTATATCCTAAGGTCTACTACAAAGTCTTATTTTATACACGGTACATTTAAAAAAATTAAGTTAAATATTAGCTTATGAAACTTTAAAGTGTTAGTATGAAGCATTTTCTAAACAGGTACTGCGATTCCTAAAGGCATTTCCTTAAGTATTATGGCAGAGATGGTTTGGCAATGGTCTCATAGCAAGTTTTAGAGGTTCTAGCTCTGAAATGACAATATGGTATAGGGTTGTAGGTTCTTGTCCTGGAAAACTATACCACGTAGCAAACCGAAAGCTGCAATTTCTCACTCCAGTCATTTAGTCTAAGGACAGCAAATGTGGCTGCACCAGAAATCTGTTACTACAAAAGCCAAGAAGATTGTGAAGTACTCCTTTCTCTCTCTCTCTCTTTCTTTCTCTCTCTTTCTCTTTCTTTCTTTCTTTCTCTCTCTCTCTTTCTTTCTTTTTCTTTTCTTTCTTTCTTTTCTTTCTTTCCTTCCTTCTTTCCTTTCTTTCTCTTTCTTTTCCTTTCTTTCTGTCTTCCCTCCATCCCTGACTCTCTCTTTCTTTTCTTTTTCTTTCTTCCTTTCTTTATTTCCTTCCCTCCTTCCTTCCCTCTTTTCTTCCTTTCCTTCCTTCCTTCTTTCTTTCTTTCACTGAATCTCTCTCTGTCACCCAGGCTGGAGTGCAATTGTGTGATCTTGGCTCACTGCAACGTCTGCCTCCCAAGTTCAAGTGATTCTCCTGCCTCAGCCTCCTGAGTAGCTGGAATTACAGGCATGTACCACGACACCCAGCTAATGTTTGTATTTTTAGTAGAGACGGGTTTTTGCCATGTTGGCCAGGCTGGTCTCAAACTCCTGACATTAGGTGATCCAAAGTGCTGGTATTACAGGTGTGAGCCACTGTGCCTGGCCATGAAGTGGATTTTCGTCCCGGCCCTGTTTCATCTGACATAGGCATGAACTTTCTGTAGATCTTAATACCCTATTTTATTTCTGGTATCACAGGATGCTAAGCAACCTGAATTAGCAGGAAAAAAGACTATACACTATTAAAATAATTTTATTTCATTTTCACATATTTAATAATGAGGTTGTGTGTCAGATCCTAAAACTTTCATGGTTTCCAAAAGCAGACACTATAATAATTTGATTTATTGAGATTTTCATCTGGTGGAGAAAAACTATTACTTAATCAGTTACTAAAATAGATATAAATTTGAAAATGTACTATAAGAACATATAATGAAATAAATCTTAATGGTGTATGGTCAGGAAAATCTTCCCTGAGAAAGCAATAAATAGAATTGTAATTTAAGAACAGGTAGGAATTAATATGTTAAATGAAAATACAAAAAACCAAAAGAGGAAAGGGAAAAAAAGTATGACGTTGATCTTCGTTTTGATTTGTAAAAATAATTATTTATATTAGAATTGTTTTAGAATCACAGGAAACTATGAAGATAGTTCAAAGGATACTCATATACAGATAGTCAGTTTTCTGTATCATTAAGATATTACATTAGTATGGTACATTTATCACAAGTAATAAACCAATATTGATATTCTATTTCTAACTGTACTTTACTTGGATTTTATTAATATTTTTAAATGTCTATCTTTGTGTCAGATCTCATCCAGGATGCCACATTGCATTTAGTCCTCATGTTTTCCTAGGTTTCTCTGGATGGGGACAGTTAACCAGACTTTCCTTGTTTTTATGATCTTGGCTGTTTTGTGGAGTGTGGCTTGAGTATTTTGTAGAAGGTCAATCAGTTGGGCTTTGTCTGAGGTTTTTCTCATATCTAGATCAGGGTTATGAGTTTTGGGGAAGAAGAATACAGTGGTGAGGGGCCCTTCTAACCACATCATTTATAAGGTACATGCCATCAACCATCAACATGACTATTCAGTGATGACATTAACCCTGATCACTTGACTCAGGTAGTATTAGCCAGGTGCCTCATCTGTAAAATTTTGATTCCCTCCTTTTTCCATACTCCATTCATATGAAATAAGTCACCATATTAGTCCATTCCCACAATAATATAAAGAACTACCTGATACTGAGTAATTTCTAAAGTAAAGAGGTTTAATTGACTCACGATTCTGAAGGCTGTACAGGAAGCATGGATAGGGTGACCTCAGGAAACTTACAGTCATGATAACAGGTGAAGGGGAAGCAAACATCTTCACATGGCAGCAGTAGAGAGAGCAAAACGGGAAGTGCTACATACTTTTAAACAACCAGATCTAGTGAGGGCTCACTCACTATCACGAGAACAGCAAGGGGCAAATCCACTCCCATGATCAAGTCTCCCTCCTCCTACTAGGCCCCACCTCCAACACTTGGGATCACAATCCAACATGAGGTTTTGGGTGGAAACACAGAGCCAAACCATATCAGTCACTAAGTACAAATAATGCTTGGAGAATGTGGCATTAATGTCCACGTCCATGAGTAGGAAGTAAATTATCTAAATTATTTGGAATTCTTCTATATGGTACATTTGTTTTTGACATATATATGTATTAACATTTTAAAAACCTCAAAGCTTAACCATAAAGCACAACACATAAAATATTGAATGTGTCTTTATCTGAGCAACATGTTATAAGTGCCTTTTCTTTGTTTCCAACTTTTGTATAGTGGCTATGATTATATTATACAGAAAAATATTTTAAATAAAGATGTGAAATATTCTAGCATATTTAAATCTAGAATCTACATACGTAAATACCATCAGATTTTTCTTTGAGGTGTGGCATTTTGCACTCGATCTCAGCCAAAAGTCCAAGAAGTGATGAGTTGTGGCATTTTGAAATATACATGAGTGTATATAAATTGGATGCACAATATAGAAAAGAGAAATAAAAATTACAAAAACATCAATGCACTCACCATTCAGATTAAGAAATAAAGGAGCTCCGTGTGCCCCCAAATTTCATTTTCTTTTATCGTTCTTTTTAATTTTTTAATTTTTTTATTGCATTTTAGGTTTTGGGGTACATGTGAAGAATATGCAAGATTGTTGCTTAGGTACACACATGGAAGTGTGATTTTCTGCCTTCCTCCCCTTCACCTATATCTGGCATTTCTCCCCATACCATCTCTCCCCATTCTTTTATCATTTATGAGCTGTATTAAAAGAAAAAAGCGTTAGAGAAATAAAATTTAGCAGAGTTCTCGTGAGCAAAGAAGGATCATAAATCAGGCAGCATTAGAACCAGAATGGATTCTTAAAGCTCCTCCCAGCAACATGAGCAATGAGCTTTCATAAAGAACAAGGAAGCAAACAAGAGAAAACACTTGGTTGGCTACCAGTTGGCCTCATTTGGAACTGGCATGATGAGGCATTTGTCTTATTTGGACATAGTCTGAACATTTGGCTGTTTGTGATTGGCTTAAATCTAGCTATGTGTTACAAAAATATGACTCCTAAGTTAGCTTTTGGTTTGTATATGTATTAAATTAGGTGAAGTTTGTTCCACAGTAACTCAAAGTATAAAGACAGCTTCATGGTAATGGTCTCCTGTTTATTTAATTCAACAATTGCCAGCCTAGTATTTGTGTTTCTTAGCTCCTTGTTTTGATTTATAGTTTTAATATTTATTTATGTTTCCTTAAAGTTTATTTTAACTTAATATAAATGGAAAAGCCCTTGTGTATTTTGCACATTATTTTTTAAAATGCATTAATGTGTGCACAACTTCAGTTTGTTTTTAGTGCTGTGATGTTATTCTGATATATGAGTATAACCACACACACACACACACACACACACACACACACAAATATATATATATATATATATATATAATATATATATTCTCAAATACTGATGACCATTTTAATATTTTAACTTCATTGATATTATGAACAATATTTCTATAAATATTCTTGTGCATGTGTCTTGGTATTTGTGCATAAGAATTTCTATAAAGTGTATATCTAGGAATGAAGTAGATAGATTTGAAAAAGCTGCATTACTAAAATATACTGAACTGATTTCCAAATTTTTCTCCCAATTTGTGTCTCCACTAACAGTATATGAGAATTATGATTGTACACACTCTTGACAATCCTTGTAATTCTTAGACTTTTAAAATATTCCCAATTTCCATTTGTGGAATGGACTTAAGCAGGATATAAATCTCTGATTAGTAATAAAATGGGGCATTTTAAAAAATTAGCCATTTATTTTTCTATATTTGTTGAATACTTTCTCGGCTTTAGTATAGAATGACTTTATTCATACTGACTTGGTGGGTTTCTTTATATATTCTAGACTCAATGGTTTTGTGGGAGTTATAGATTGCTAATTTTACCTCCCAGTTTTCATGTTTATATGCTTTTTATATAATTTATGACACTTAATAGACGCTCTTAAATTCATCAGAGAGCAGATGGGTAAGATTTATAATGCCCCTTCTCTTCTATGCATTAAGTATAAACATTATACCCTTTATGGACATTTTGGTAACAACTATATTCTTAAGTTCCTCATTTATATTTGTGTTCTTTGTTTCTGTTCATTTCTTACCAACACTGTTATGATTTTTGTACATTTGCAATGTTGACAATAAATTAACTTCAGATCTTAGTGATTGCTGAGACAGCTATGGTTTTCAGAACTATCACAATGACCTGCAAGCTAATGCATTTTCTTTCCATTTTTTTCTGTATTAGGTAATGTGTTAGTTTGTTCTTGCATTCCTATAAAGAAATACCTGAGGCAGGGTAATTTATAAAGAAAAGACTTTTAATTAGTTCATGGTTCTGCAGGCTGTGTATCTGCTCAGCTTTGGCTGAGGCCTCAGGAAGCTTCTAATCATGGTGAAAATTGAAGAGAGAGCAGAACATCACATGGCAAGAAGGGGAGAAAGAAAGAGTGAAAGACGAGGATCTGGACTCTTAAACAACCACATTTTGTGAGAACTAACAGAATGAGAACTCACTAATCACCCAAGGGATAGTACTGTTCCATTCATAAGGGAGGGATTCTCATTTCAACATGAGATATTGAGGGGACAAACATCCAAACCATATAAGGTAGGATATTTTATGAGATGCTATTTCAACACATTCTAACTACTTCATAGTAGTTTTGAATTCATAGATGTTTATACTATTTTTCATTGAGCACTAACACACTCATTGTAATCCACCAAATATAGCCAAAATCATTTGACATGCTAGGCCACTGAACACAACCAGACTTGGAGAGAACAGTTTCACACAAGGTATGGCTCATGTGAGCCTTTACAAAATCATCCCAAAATGTCTGCTTAATCAGTGATATAAATCATTTAAACTGATGTCAAAATTTCAAAATCTATTCGCAAGAAGAAGGTAGTACATGAAAGTCATAATAGTCCTTTTACCTGAAAGATACAAGTGAGAGATAAACTTCATGATTTTAATAAGAACATAACTATTTTGACATTTTTTCTATAAAGCAATAACCAGCTTTCTCTATTTCTAATTACACTTGGCTTTCAAAGATATTATGGAACTTCTGAACTGTTGCATCATACCTCTGTGAAATTTGGGGAAATAATTTTATATTACCCATCTAAGTTTGTTTTTTATTTAGTCAATAAAATAGAGGCTTTTAATTTGTGTTTTATGACTTCTTCTTCAAGCAGTGCTGACACTTCAGTTAGTGATCTCACTGACTAGATCGAAGATTTCTGGTATATTAAGGGCTATTTTTTTAAGCTGTTAAACTGTGTGATGCAATTGTGCACAGAGGAAATAAAAATTCAGAACTAATAAGGATGGCTGTGCATTATGTAACACTACAAACAATAATCCCAACAGTATGCAAACCGTTACATTCAATTTCTTCAATTTCAATAAAGACATGTTAATATCTCCAGTTTATTCTTCAAATGTATTACCTTCAAAACAGATCATCAGAGTCACTGTATTTCAGCCTTTTAAGAATAGGTAGCTGGTGACTTGCCCTAATTATATTTTCAGTCCCTGAAACACGTTGGTTGTTCACATGGTGGCTCTTCCACAAAAATTTTGAATTAATACACTGTGTATAAGTAAAATCTTCTCTACATACCATAAGGCTTAGAATAAGTAGAAAATGAATAATGTTTTACAAGATATTTGTGTAAAAGGCAACAGCAAACATTTGACAGGAAGTATGCTCAGTGAATTATCATGAAACACAGAAATACCTAATTGGGATATAATATTATCAAACTAATTTAGCAATAAGTCTCAAATATCTTGTGTTAATTAAAGCCCTCTGTACTCATCACACAAGACAATATTCTCTGTTTTATGTGCATAGCAGTCAATGTCGTTGTCAAATGTTTCTTAGTATTAGCCAAAATATGAAACAGAATCTTGAATTATTTTGACAAGTTTGTGCATATAGTCTATAAATTCAGATATGTCCCACCAAATAACACATTTACGTAATTTTATTTGGGAGAAGACATTTTACCCTTTAATTATTTTTCAATCTCAGCTGCACTCACTGATTAAATCCACCTGAGAAACTGCTCCTAGCTTTTGTCTCAAGGCTTTTGAGAAAAATATTTTAATAAAAAGAAACATTATTTTGCTAGATACAAGTTAGTAATGTAATAGATTATTGTGATTCTCGCATTATTTTGCTAGATACAAGTTAGTAATGTAATAGATTATTGTGATTCTCACATTCTTAGACACTTCTTAGGAAATGCAGTAAAATGAGATGTATGACTCTTACATTTACAGAAATACAAAGCAAATGTGCAGAATATACCTGAAACATCATTGTTAGTTCTCAGTGGACATGTCCTTCCTTAAGAATTAGACTTTCTTAATCATTTCACTCTTAGGGTTTGAAAATAGAAAACAATGCATTGGAGAACACATCAATATCTAACCTTTACACAAACATCTTTATATCTGCCTTATATTCTGCCTAAAGGCTCTTATGGTTTGCTGAGTAACAACCTCTCTATGCCAATTACCCACAAAATATGGTCAATATATTTGCCTATATTTTCCCTTTTTAATACATGGGTTATTTTCATTACTTTATTTTAAATATAAAATAGACCAAAAATGTAAACTTCATTAGAATGTCACCTTTGAACAGAGAAAACTAGCCCTACACTCTTATTAACTTTTAAAATATTTTGCATTTCTATGAGTTACTGATCAGGATATATTGTTTTATTCTCAGTAATTTTTACTTGAGATCTCCACGTCTCATAATTTTATTTGGTAATTCCTAAGAGATAGTTGTATTTTAAATAAGTTTTAATTGATTCTTAAGACATGATAAGATTAAGTGACAACACCAGAACTATCTAAAAATATCAAGGGATATGATTTATATATAAAAGAAATTATATAGTCATGCTGTCAAAGCGTGTCACCTAAATGTGAGTTAACAGTCAACATGTGTGAATGACAGAATACTTAAATAGCACTAACTCTATATGTCTGTGGGTGAAATCACTGCACACAAATATTCATGTCAGAAACATTGTTTTACTTTTGTAGCTGAGATTTCTTAGTGCCATTTGGTTTATTTTTCTAGTTTACCTGTATACCTTATGATTTTGAAAAGGAGGGATTTAAAACTTTGCTCATATTCTGGTATGTGATGGTATCTTGTTCTAAATATACATTTCTTCCAGTCTCTGCAGGCTTCATGTTGAAATGTACTGTCGAAAACAGCATTTTTCCTTCCCTTGCCTAATAGTGTTGGGGATTAAAAGTATGCAATTCCAAGTGAGGGACAGAAAGAGAAATGAAGTGTTTTTGAGCTGAGAGGTTTCATTAACTGAGACACTGCTGATATTGCAACAGTTCAACACCACCTTGTCACCCCCCAAAAAAAATAAGAAAAAAAGGTTGAGGTGCTGTGAAAGAAATCAGCCTTTAAAGGAAGGATGAGCAATGTCAGAAAAATTCATGAAAAATGATATAACTATTCTGGTTGATAGTATGAATCATGAATAAATCATATACTGCAAAGGAAGCATGAAAATTGGTTGGTATCTAGGACATTGGATGCTGCATTCTTAGAGGAAAAAAAAATGATACACATATTATCCCTTGAGTTTCTCATAGTAGCAAAAGGAACGGGTCATTTGAAATTTTTTAATTCTGTTTAACTCTAATAAATATATATTGTTTTTCGAAGACTATTTTAGCTTATTTCTTCATGTTTTAGAAATTGATCAAACATGACTTTAGTCAATGTCTTCCTTTTAATCCCAAAACTATTGTGTAATGGATTTCAGGATAGCTTCAAATGTTCACAATTTTTTTTTGTGGTTTACTCAAAGCAAGATTTGTTTTTAATGAATGACTACAAATATTAATTTCTAATTTTAACATGTCAACGTCCTAAATTAGTTTCATATTCAATTCTAGGTGTTAGATTTAATGTCCCCTGGTCCCAAGAATAGGAGTTTAAACTTAAAAAGTTTGAAGAAAGAGTATAAAGAAAGCAAAAGAATGTTCTTATGCTTATGCTTTGCGTGAATCTAAGAGTTGATGTTCGTCCTACCCAGTAAGGAGCAGGGACTAGGTGAGAGTCCAACAGGCAGGTGAGGTGAAAATTACGCACTACTTTCCATCTCCTGCAATTGCTAAATCCAGTTAGAATTTCTTAATTTTATTTGTACTTAGACTAATTTTCATAAATTCAATTACTCATATACACACAAATGTACAAAAATTTGAATCAAAATTATTATTATCTACATTAGCATATTTCTATGAATGTTACTGTCTTTTCTCTTGCTGTGTCACCTAGGCTGGAGTTTAGTGGTGTGATTATGGCTCACTGTAGCCTCAAAATCCTGGGAGCAACTGATTCTCTGTCTTAGCCTCCTGAGACTCTGGGAATACAGGTGCACACCACCTCATCCAGCTAATTTTTTTTTTTCTTTTTGCAAAGTCAGGGTCTCACTATGTTGCCCAAGATTGTCTCCTGCTCCTGGCATCAAGCGATCCTCCACCCTCAACTTCCCCATTTTCTGGGATTAGAGGTGTGCAGCATCTCACCCAGTTCTTGAAGTTCTTTTATGCTTTCCTTGACCCCTATTTTTAAGCACCCGACACAACAACCACTTATCAATAGACCATGTGTAACAGGTCTAATATAATGAAGACAGGAGCTGGAATTGTTCCCATGACTGACATAACTCATTATGATAGAACTGTGAAAATGTAGGTTTTTGACACAAATAAATGAAAGGTGAGTAAATTTCCAGGCTTTATTTGAAGACTTACCATCTTTCATCTTCTCATATTGTGGCATGGAGACCTGCAATTACCCTCTACAAGTTATCCTTAAACACTTTTATGTAAGTGCTCTTAAGATAAAATGAAGATTCACATATTTACTAGATTTGTAGATTTTGCATATGTACTAGATTTGTAGATCATTTTGTAAATACAACATGATTACATCAGTGAACACTTTTGGGTTGGATAGCCAGTTAATAAATGGTCTAAACTAAAAAAGTATTTCATAAAGCATTAATATTCTGGAGGAAAACTGTTCCATGTACACTTTATATTTTTTCTTAATCTACAAAGCAACATTAGAATTCAATTTTATATGTCCTTTCTTCCTGAAGTAGTAACATAGAAGATAATACAGTATTAAATGTAGTTTCTATTCCTCGCCTCTTATAATCATTTTTTTTTTATTTAGGCGGAGTCCTGCTCTGTACCCAGGCTGGAGTGCAGTGGAGCAATCTTGGCTCACTGCAACCTCCGCTTCTCGGGTTCAAGCAATTCTCCCGCCTCAGCCTCCAGAGTAGCTGGGACTAAAGCTGTGCACCACCACACCCCGCTAATTTTTAATTTTTGGCAGAGACAGGGTTTCACCATGGTGGCCAGGATAGTCTCAATCTCTTGACCTCGTGATCCGCCTGCTTTGGCCTCCCAAAGCGCTGGAATTACAGACATGAGTCACCTCAGTTGGCCATAATCATTTAATATAATTCGTCCTCCTGTAAGTAATCACATTCCTCTGTATCTCTCCAAAACATCATTTTGTTTTGGTGATTTTTTGAACTTGATGCCAATAAAAATTCATACATAGCAATTAGGTAATTGTGCCTTTAATCTAGGACTTCATTGTGATTGCCATACCCTTATTCCTCTGTGACGTTGACTTGATGATCAAATCAGAGCAGTTGACTGTTAGAATGTATGATATTCTGAATTTTTCATATTGGTGCTTGTGGTGTTATTTAATTTATTTATGTGTTACAAATATCTCCTCTATACACTAATAAATAAGTCACTGAAGTTTGATTGAATTAATATTAAACCAATTTGTCAAGACTATTTCGAACATAATTCCGCACACTTCTCGTCGTGTACACCTTGAACTACACAATGACCATAGTATTTCATTATTATCATTCATTAATAATAGCTTTGTAGGAATAAAAGTTTCATACTACAAAGTGGATATTTTAAAGTGTACAGTTTCACAGTTTTAGAATATTCCAAGTTGAGTATTCATAACCACAGCCTAATGCCAGAACATTTTCATCACCGAAAGAGAATACCTCTACACATTAGCAGTCACTAAAGTTCTCCTTTCCCCTAACTGTGGCAATCACAAATCTGCTTTCTGTCTCTATCATTTTGCCTAATCTGGACATTTTACATAAATGGAACTATATCATATGTAGCCTTTTAAGTCTGGCTTCTATCGTGTAGCATAATACTTTCAAGATTTATCCGTGGCGCAGCATGTATTAAAATTTTATTTCATTTTTATGGCCCACTAATATTCCATTGTATGAGCATGCCTTATTTAAAAAAATATATCTGTTCATTAGTTGATGTCCATCAGTTGATAGATATTTCCACTTTTTTTGGTAATTATGAATAATGTTCTACTACACAAGGCCAGAAAATAACCACAGGGGAGGACTAGGCAAAACAATTTCCACAAATAACACAAGCCTGGGAATAGTTTGTGTTCACATCAGACATCCTAATTTACATGACTTTTGGTAAAATCTTCAGAAGGCTATCACTTTAATAGGGAGGCTCAATTAGCATCAGATCAAAGGCTCCTCTAAACCTTTCCTGACAAAGCTTGAAAGCAAGCCTTAACAGGATCCATGCAATTCAGAACTTAACTGCTTGACAGAAACAATAGCAACACTATCTAAAATAATACTTTTTTAAGGTAATAATACAATACTGTACATAAAATAATACAAATATATCCAACAACAAGCAATGTAAAACTTACAGTATCTGGCATTCAGCAAAACCTTACTAGGGGGAGAAAGAAGGGACTATGACGCATACCGACAAGGAAACTCAATCAAGAGGAACAGCTCTGAAATGACAAAGATAATGAGACTAGCAAACAAACAAACAAAAAAGAAGTTAAAAAATGTTCCCCTTTTGGCCATGATGGATAACATAAAGTAAAATTAGTGTGTCCTTTAAAACACTAAATATCCAGACAAATTATATACATATAAAGAAAGTTTCAGACATTGAACATCAGGCAACATAGAGGAATAGTCTCTAAGAGAAAAAAAAATAATATATGAGGTATAACTTAAGATTTCCTGGTTTACTATCGGGACAGAGACGCCAGGATGCAACCCTGAGACCAGGATCCCTAAGAGAGCTCCAGAGTCTATCTGAAATTAGGGAAAAAGGGTAGTATTTGAAGAAGCCAAGGTGGCTAAAATCCGCAGGGCAGAGCAGCAGAGAGTACAGAGCTGCAACGAGAAGACGGAGCTATCTCAAGAGAAAAAGATGCAGCTAACTTCAGAGGGTTCCTCTCTATTTTTAGCTAAGCATCTATCAATCAGTGTAGTCTATAAGAAAGCCACCTAAAGCTGAAAAATAAATCACTGGAAATAAAAAATGCACAAATTATCAAACTCACGCGTTTCATAATTCCGAGAAAATTCAGGTTTTCTCAACAAACAACAACAAAACTTTAATGGCCATGTTTTTCATAAGGACTTAAACACTTTCACATCTATTAGTATTACTGGTATCTGGTCATAATTCTGTCTCATTAGTCCTCGCAAATTTTTAAAAATTCTTGTTACTTTAGTTTTCTTTTGTAGGTGTGTTTTATGTATCCTTGAAGTATGTATAGAAATATCTTTTCAATTTTTAATACTATTTGATATTTTTAATGTGGATCAAGAAGGTGTATAATAACTATCTCCTATAGACAAGTCTTCTATGTGCTACAAAACCATGGGATTCTTTAAAATGCTTTCTTTAAATCACATCTTTTAAAATTACTAGAATATTTGTGTCTCCCTTTTCATTAACAGAAGAAAACTTTAACATCTGTCTACGTCCAACTCTCAGTCATTGTTGATACAACCCAGTGCTTTACATTCAAATTAGTTTAATTAGATTACTTACTTTATGTTAGTTTTTTTTCCCCAGAATTGTCCTTGATGTCTAGTCAGGTAGTATCCTTCCAATTCTCCCCTACTTCATCTCCAAGTCTTTTGATTAGAGGCTGGTGAAACAACTTTCCTAGAGCTATGAGGTAGGAGATGGAAGCAATTCCACAAAACAGCTTCTGAGGCAATATTAAATGATTTCACAGTAACATGAATGTAACTACGAAGAGAACCACTATACTAAGTTGACCATAGAAATATTTTATACCAGAGCTTCTGACTCATTATCATATTATTGAGAAAGCTATACCATTTTGTCACCAAATTAAAATAGATAGGCTGATGACCAATTTAAAGTTAACGCTTTTAAAGTGGCTACTTGTTTTTCCTTTATGGTCTATAGATTACAGATTATAGTTAATACTGTATGATCTCATTAACATTTTCTTCCAAAAAAACCCTTTTTGCATTTTGAGCATAATTATTCTATTCATAAAATTGTAATTTTTTTTATACTGAATATCCCTTTTCGAATGATATCACACCAGATCCAAATAAGGTTGGCATTAAGTGTTTGTTGGAATGCTCAAAGTTCACAAAATAACCAATCTTATTTTTCTACTTGTAATCTACTATGTGACAAGCATACATTTCATGATTCATAATTGCATGAATTATGCTATTACTTTTGTATAAAACAAGTGTGACTTTTTTCAAATAAGCCTATTTATTATATCCTTCATTAACAGTGGTTCTGTAGCATTTTTGTTTTCACAAAGACCTTTAAGACATATTATTTTATTTTTTCTAATTATTCCCTGGATTGTATATCAATCTATTTTAGTTTTAGGAAAATCGAAGCTCTCAAAAGTTAAATTATTTGTATAAAGCCACAGTCCTAGTGACCAAGTCAGAGCTCAAATTCAGACTTTATCTGGAAGATCTCATTGCACTTCACTCTGCCACTCTTCCTTCATTACTAGTTTAGTTCTGGCTATACTCTGAATTAATACAATTCTCATAAGATCTCTTCATCTCCCAGCTGTCAGAAATTAATTTGGACTTCTGGAATTGGCAGGGACAAATCTCTTCTCTCCCAATATAAAGAAAGCCAGTTGATACTACATTTTTGAGCTTGAAGGAAGTGTGATACTCTATTAATCATCATATTGAAAACAAACAAGTTTTCCATTTAAATGATTGAATTTCACTAAGCTAGTAAGCTGAAGCTAATTCTCACCAAATACAAAATCCTTCAGCTACCCTGCATGCCCTACGCAGATAAGTGCTAACTGCTCAGCTGGAAAGGACGTTCCTTTCTTTCACACTTAATGTAAGAACATTCAAGTCATTGTCCAATAAGGTTACTTTTAAAGATCCCTATAAATCTTGAGTAGTACACTTTATGAAATATATTGAAGACCTAGAAAATGATTCCTGGCAAAAATGTAAGAGCTAAGTACAATTGTTGTGATTTAAGAAGAGCATTATCTAACCCCAAAGAAACTGCTTCTGTAATTGTTTTGATTTTTTTTGTTTGCTTGTTTGTTTAAAAGTCAAATAAAATAAAATTGCAAATGAGACAAATCTCTTAAATATTTATATTCATAGCTAATTACTGCTTAAATACATCTAAAATCATGTTAATAAAAACTCTGCTATTCAGAATGTTGTTAAAAATGTATATTTCAATTTCACCAAGTGTGGGAATAACTATCAACAAGGTTACTATGTATATACATACACACTATATATATTATAAAGTTACTATTGGTATATATATGTTAATCTTGTTGATTCAATAGCTCACTAACAACAAAATTAGTATATATATTCAATAACTCACTAACATTTATATATAACATCTATAAAACATTTATTTATATATAACATATATGAAGCATATATGTTTTATATGTATATATGTTAGTGAGTTACTGAATTTCACTAAGATAGTAAGCTGAGACTAAGTCTCACCAAATACCTAATCCTTCAGCTGTCCTGCACACTCTATGTAGATAAACACTAACTGCTCAACTGGAAAAGACATTCCTTTCTTTCACACATAATGTAAAAACTTTCAAGTCATTGTCCAATAAGTTTATTCATACCTCTAGCAGATTTAGATTTGTTTGTGTATGTATATATAACTGGATGAGAACATCATTTATTAAAAAGTTGTATTATGTAACATTCCAGTTTCTTTGTCACAAGACATAAGTTGTACTTAATTACTTCTTCATTTTGGAAAATGTAACTATTTCTAACCTTTTCTCCCAGGTTTGATATCTTTATCGTCTTATTTAAGATCAGTTGGAAAGAAGTAGACAAATATCTAGCTCTGGATCTAGAATGAAAGGGGTAACAGCTGGTTTTAAAATGTCTCTCTAGTCTCAGGAAAGCCTGAGGCTTTGAGCTTTGATCTGCTTTCCTTCTACAATGAATTCAGGAGATTATTGGGAGCATACCTATACCAGATCCAAGATCAATGAAACTCAGGCCAAGAAGGTACACCTGCTCTGTGGTGGGGAGCATTTTTTAAGTACTGAGAATCAACACTGAGATGCAGCTGACCTGGAGGATGGTGGGGATGGGGGATGTCTTCTGCGCTCCAGAGATTGTGAGGAAGGCCTCTTGTCCACACCTGTGGGTTTAAGCCTTCAAGGGACTCTAGAGCTCTGAGCTGAAATCGTAGGCACAGACTCAGCCTTATCTCTCGTGATTGAGTACATACCAAATTCAGGATGACTTGGACATCGTATCATGGGTCTAGGAGTCAGAAGACTCCTGCTGTGATGATTCAGGATAGGTATAGTATTTTGTGCTCTCCATGCTGCCTTATAAGTAAATTTATTTGGTGCTGAACACAGCCCCCTGTAACTTTTCCATGTGGTTATAAATCTGAATCCAAGATCACTGTTAATACGGTAAAACTGGTACTTCAAGAAGGCTAATACCCTTTATTCCTATATGTTGGAAAATATGTTTTCCAACATATAAATACCTTATATTTTCTTACATTATTTAAGTTTCTGTTGATACTATGACTCTTCATCTAATAAACACCACTCACCTCCTTCTCCAACACATTCACGTAAAGCCACACACATTCATGTCCACGCTCTGAGCACCAACATAACTTTGAGTTGACTAGAAAGAGAGTATATCTTGAGACTTATTCAAATGTGTTTAGTCATAAGTGTTATTGGAGAGCATAGCAGCTTTCAAAATTTAATGGACTCACATATCAGCAGAAGTTACAAGTTCAGAGACAGTGTCATATCCCCCCACTTCCTACTGAATAGATTATAGAGGAGGACAAAAAGGTTATTTTTTAACAAGCATTTCCTGTGATTTTAATAGCCTCAAAATGCATACATTTCCATTATTTTTAGTCTCCTAGTTTTATTATTTTTATGTGGAAAAATTTAAGAATTGGGGGAAAACACCCATGAGATAATCTCTCTGTATATTACTATTTAAGAGGTACATTGGGATTCTTTGATGCGACATAAAGATGTTTTTTATATATGTGGATTTGATTACTCCTCTTTCAATTTTTGACCTTTGTTATGAAATGTGGCTGATAACAATTATGGTAAGTAAAGGTGCTTTATCATTTTTCAGATAATTGCATGTACTAGAAACCTACAAGACTTCAAAAAGACATATTTATACCTCATGTCTCATGGGAAATATTAAAGGTCTTATTACCTGGTGCAATTGGTGGGAAGGGAATTATAATATGTTATAATATACGATATTATAATATAGTATGTTTTGTTTGCTCTCGGAAGAAGTCACAGATAAACTTCACCAGCATAAAATGAGGCAGCTGAACAGAGACCCACCAACTGGTACAGAGCACGCTGCTGTGGTGCACATAAACCAAGAGACCCTTCCCCAGCATCACGACTAAAATTATAAACCAGCTACATTATTCCAAATAGTATGTAAAGACCTATAGGAAATATTATTCCTAAGTTTTATACGCACAATGAGAGGAAGGATTTAGAATGGCTGATGGAAACGGTTGAATAACATGCAGTGTAACATAGCGTCATGAGCCACATAACTATGTTTTGGCCATTGACAGACCACACATACAAGGGTTTCTTAGATTATAGTGGAACTGAAAAATTCCTGTCACCTACTAATGTATTGATGATCTTTACCCTGCTAGGTGAATGTGTGTGCTTCTGTCTTAGTTTTCAACAAGAAAAAAAAGTTTAAAATAGAAAAAAAACTTACACAGTAAGGATGTAAGGAAGAAAACATTTTTGTACAAATGTACAATGTGTTTTTGTTTTAATCTAAATGTCATTACAAAAGAGTCAAAAAGTTAAGTAAAAGCTTACAAGGTAAAAATTTTACAGTAAGCTAAGGTTATTATTGAAGAAAGAATTTTTTATACTAACTTTAAGAAACCTAAGTGTGCAGTGCGTATAAAGCCTACAGTACTATGTAGTAATGTTCTAGCCTTCGCATTCACTCACCACTCACTCACTGACATGCCCAGAGCAACTTTTAGGCCTATAAGGTCCATTCATGGTAAGTGCTATATACAGGTACATCACATTTTATCTCTTATAACATATTTTATTGTATCTTTTCCATATTTATATATGATACACAAATACCACTATGTTGCGATGGCCTATAGTATTCAATATAGTCACATGCTGTACAGGTTTGTAGCCCAGGAGTAGTAGGTGGTGCCATATAGCCTGGGTGTGTAGCAGGCTATGCCATCTAGCTTATTGTCAGTGCACTCTAGGATGTTTGCACAATGACCAAATCAACTAATGATGCATTTCTCAGAATGTATCCCTGTTGTTAAGTGGCACATGACTGCAATAACAAGCTTTGCTTTTCAGTGTTTTTTATATTAATTGATAATAATTCAGCTTTTATCCTTTGTAAGCAGGTTGTTTTGACTGTTTCTGCGCAGAATCTTTTGGCATCATACATGTATATTAAATATACCTAAATTTCATTATCTGTCTGTGCAAGAAAAGAGATTTGCAGTGACGAATATTGTCAGGAAACAATAGGAAAGGCAAACACAAATTGGTTGTGTGAAGAAAGTAAAGAATAGCTAAGTTCTTGGTCAAATATATAGCCTAAACTCAACTTTAAACAACACCATGTTAAAATTACATTCTTGGAAAACACAGAGAGTACATGTATTCTTACCATAAAAATAATCACTGGGTAAAGTAATGTATTTGTTAATTATCTAAATACTCCACAGTGTATAGATCTTTCAAAATATATTGTATATATCTTTCAAAACGTTGTGTTGTACATGATAAATACAAACAAAAATTGTGTTGAAGAACTAAAAGTATTTTCTTCTTTATCTGTGACACAGTATTATTTTCTGTGAAATCTATTGCTGTATTGGAAATCCCCACAGTCCAGAGTTACAATTGGAAATCACTGGGGAGAAAAATAAGGGGACAATGAATATAATTTATTGACCACACACACACACACACACACACACACACATATGATTATATTATAATATAGATACATTAAGTGTGTGTGTGTGTGTGGACACCTCCAAACACATCTAATTCTTCATACAACCCTGGAGGTAGGCATTAATCTTTCTAGATGAGAAATCTAGGGTTCAGGATAAATAACTTGCTTGTGATTACTCAGCTAGGAAGTGCTGGACCTGGTGCCCCACGCCCATTTTTTGCTCTCCCCACATATAAATGTTGCTGAAACAGTAGGGGTTCAGTTTAGGTCCTGCTGCTTGCTTCACAGAAACCCAGTCACTGGGAAAATGAGTACTGCCAAGAAAGAAGGCTTTAATTGGGTGCCATAGCTGAGGAGATGAGAGATCAGTATCAAATCCATCTCCTTGATTGAGTAAAAATAGGGGTTTATATAGCAGGGAAGAAACATAACCACATGCGGCAAAACAGGAATTAAGGAGGCATAAGCAAGAGGAGATGGTCAGCAGGAAGCAGGTGGTCATGCAGGCAATTGTAGTGGGTGAAGGGTTTGGCATCTTACTGAATGCAATGATCTGGCACGTTTCAGCTCCTTGATTCTGTCTGCAAGTCTTGATGATTCGTTTCCTGACAAATGAACTCAGATAATACAAATGTAGCTTTCTTAAGTTTTAAAACTTGATGGATCAATTATTATGTTTATTCAAAGAAATAATACACATTAGCTCAATGGGACAATTGGTCCAGCTTCATAAACACAGATGGCCTAAGCCTTATTATTGGCAAAGAAATTAAAAAAAAAATACCAAACAGACATAAAACCACATTATTATTGAAGATCCAAATGATGCTTTAAAGTCAGATCCAATTAACTGAGATAATTTATTTGGCAGAAAGGTAAATAAGATAATTAAAGAGTTCAGTGAAAAATAAGTTGTTTCCTCCAATGCCTTGGAAAAATAAGACACACATAAACAAATAACTTCAATTCCATATTTCATAATGCAAGTAAGTATTCTGGGGTGCAGAAAGAGAAAAAATCTAAACACTGCCTGTGTTTGCCAAGGAAGGGTTTACAGGGGAGGTAACCTTTTGGTGGGTATTCAAGACAAGGTAGGGATTTGTTAGTTGTAGAGAGAAGTTCTTTCCTTGCCTGCACAAGAAAAATGACATTCTTTATTGATACTAGTAAGGATGAAAAATCGTGCATAATCTGAGTTCACATTAACTTTTATAATCCATTTAAATGACCCTGCATTTCTAGATAATTCTGTAACTTGTGAACCATGAAAGTTTAGTGATTAACAGTTCATTGGAAAGCATTAATTTACATCTCCAAGTGAGGAAGAGGAGATTCTTTTTCATTTATCAACTCCCTCCATCTAAATGGACCTCAGCCTGGCAGAAAGGACTTCATGGCTTTGTCCTTTCTCTTACTGATCCATGTTGGCCCATACTGATTTCAGGTAGACTCAGGGTAGATTAATTAAATTAACAGAACCCTTTGCAAAGTCATCCTGGGGGCAATTTAGTTTTTTTTTTTTCTGTTTAGCTGGTTGAGAAATAAAATTCAGGCACAACAGTATAAAACGCTGTTTTAATTAAATCCAAGGAGGAATGCAGCCTTGGTTTCTTGCTTAACTTCCTTCATTATGTAAATTAATTTTAAAAGTGATAGTAACTTTGTTTTATGAAAGTCAATATGTTTTTGTAAAGTTATTTTACACTGCCCATCAGGAGAAACTTCACAAGTCAAATTTTGCTTTATTCATATCTTTTGATCAGTAAATAAAGTCTCAAAGTAAGATGAGGCCATTTTCAGGAACTTCTTGAATTTAAAAAAAATCAGAAATAAATTTAAATAAGAAAATGTTACAATTTTTCAAAGCAGCATAGAGCACAACCCCATAGTTATGTATCCAAATACATTTCTGAAGAAACACATAAACATACATTGAGGTAAATGCTATAGTATGCTCTACTTCTTTCCTAATATATGTGTGTACATATATAGATTATACTTCTTGAACTTTTTTAACATATGTGTATATATGTAAAAAACTTTGAAAAAGTTTTTGAAAAAATGAACATTTTACATGTGTATATAATATACATGTATGTATATTATATATATACATATATAAGAAATTATATGTATATATAGTACACATTTATATATATACATATATATACACACACATATAGGTATATTAGGAAAGAGAGCATACTATATTATATATAAATACTATATATATAAATATATATAAATACTGTATATACATATATAAATATACAGTATATTATAAATATATAGTATATTTATAAATATTTATAAATATATATTTATAGTAACATATAGTATATTATAAATATATAAATATATATTTATAGTAATATATAGTATATATAAATATATTAGGAAAAAGGTAGAGCACAGTATAACATTTGCCTCAGTGAGATAGAGCAAATGTAAAAAAAGGAGCTCTACCTCTTTCTTAATATACCTATGTGTGTATATATATATATGTATACACAAATGTGTGCGTGTGTCTATATATGTGTATACACACATATATTAGGAAAGAAGTAGAGCAAACTTACTTATTAAAATTATATATATGCACATACACATACATATATATACATGGATGTGCATATATGTAATTTTAATAACGTGAAAGTATTATTAACAAAAATCAATAAGAAATAACGGGATTGCTTATAAAAGCCTTTTACATCTCTTTAGATATCTAAATAATTACTGAAATTGCCTTTCTCAAAAAGAAAGGCGAATGGCTTCAATCTTTGTCAACTTATTCTTTCACATCCCCACATATAACGTAGAAATACAGATGTATATGTCTCATAAGTTGCAAAATTTTAACTAGTTTATAGTTTCTGTATATAAAATTGATTTAATTACTCTTTAAAACTTTATGAATCTGGAACAATGTCACTATGCCAAGAAAATGTGATTGAATCAAAATATTTACTCTGATATATCTGTAGGCACCAGCAACCTAATTGAACAAGATCAGTAACTCTTGCTATTGGTGTCGACATTATACAGGACATCTAATCAGTGTGTAAAGGACCTGAAAGCGTTACTTTGAAAAAGATTAATGCATAGAAGAGACTGGGAAAGTAAGAGAGAAAAAAAATATGTTCAGACAAAAAGTTTGCCCACTTACATATCTGAATATTCTTTCTCCTCTCTGTCTCTTTCCTATATATGTAAATAACAAATATGTACATTTCTGTACTTTATTATCACTTTGCACGTTTAGGCTGCATTGTTTGAATAGTGCATGAGTTTGATGATTAATTAATTATATCTATGAAATTAACTGTTCACTAAATACATGTAGGTAGACAGATACACAGGCTACTTGAACTTGTCAATATGAACAGCGTTTGAGATAATGGATTTCCAACTCACTGTTCTGAATTTATCACACTTTCAACAATTTTACCCGCTATTTAATATTTTCATTTATAATAAAGCCCTGTCAAAAGAAAGCATAAGTAAAATTGGTTTTATGTCAACTTTGTATGGAATAGTGAAAGATCAGGATTTGGGATGTGGTTTAACAGCCTGTTTGGTGGAAAAAATATGAACCTCAGGGCCATATCTGCATTGAATATTTGCTTTATCACTTCGAGCTCACATAACCTAGAGAAAGTTGCTTAACGACTCTGAAATACAGCATTCATATCAACAAAAAGGGGATATCATGTGTGAGATGTTACCTTACACTCTATAAATATCAGTTAACTTTTGAGTCCTTAGAATTGCTTTATTTTGTTGAATACATGTATATTTATATATACACACATGCTTATGTATATGTACACACACATATATATATATATATATGTGTAACCAATGATATGGAAGTTTCACATTAAAAGAGATATATAGATATAAAATCACTACAATGACAATGATTTTTAAATTTTGTTTTGGCGTTTACATCTGCCTCACTGTTGAAGAGTGAGAAACTATCTACTTAATGTAGTCTGAGGAGATAGTCATAGCATATGAGAAACAAAATGTAAGTTTTACATCACCTTGTTTATATTACCAAAAAAGGATCAATGACAAAAATATCCGTTAAAGAGAGGTTTTCTTACTCTTTCACTGTTCATTACATCTACAAATTCTTTCACTGTTCATTACATCTACAAAGATTGAATTTATTACTTCTGTGACTAGATTTGCCTTGATATGTCTCTAATTTTCTATCTTGTCTATTATATATTTTGTTATCAGATTAGGACCTAAGCCCCTGTGTCTCAGGGTCATTATCTTCATAAGGAGAATTCACCTCTGTAACAGTGGAAAATTGTAGAACTGAATTCAGAAAAGGGGGAAAAGAGTCTCTAAGATCAAGCATTAAATTTTAATATTTCTTGCACAGAATAACTATAATATTCTTATCATTATCGCTGACCACATTCCAAGGGACTATTTGGTTCTAAGATCAATTAAAGCAATCACAATTTATTTTCTGAAGTATGTATAAGTTAGAAATTATTTATTCTTATAAAACAAGTCTACAACAATTGCTCAATCCAATAATTTTTGTCACATTTTTTCCATGCTTTTCTGGTACCAATGAGAAGTTAAACTTATGATAAGTGGGGTATCTAAACTTCACATACAGGCTGAGAGCAGAGCCTCATGCCTGTAATCCCAGAAGTTTTGGAGGCCAAGGCAGGAGGATTGCTTGAGGCCAGGAGTTTGATCAGCCTGGTCAACAGAATGAGACCCTGTCTCCACAAAAAAATGAAAAGAATTCACTGGTGTGGTGACACACACCAGTAGTCTGAGGTACTCAGGAGCCTAAGGCAAGAAGATAGCTGGAATTTGAGACTGTAGTGATTCATGACTATATCACTGAACTCCAGGTTGGGTCACAGAAAGAGAACCTGTTGTCTCAAAGAAATACATAAAAATGAATAAACTTCCCATAAGCCAAAAAAGGTTGTTTATCTAATTAACATCTTCCTATAAAATTGAAACCAACACCGTTTTTTCTCATTCTAAAAAATTTCCACTATAATTAGGCACGTCAGTGTATGTCAAAAGTATGTTAATAAATCTAAAGAGGATATTTTAGGCATGTTTGTACATCTTTTTTTCTGGAAAACACTGATGTCATCAAACTAGCAAAAATAATTTCATCTCATTTTCATAAATTCACATCAATTTATCTGCTTCATGCACTGAAAATCTAGTTATATGAATGTAGTCAATTAAAAATTATTCACATTTTTTAGATTTAATTTTTTAAAAAGTTAACTTTATATTTTGACATTTGCCAAAAGTTCACTTACAAACCGATATCTTGTGAGTAGTTAGAAAATAATAAAACTAGAGAAACTAAAACTATATTAGTTATAATTGCATATAAATAAATACATAAATATGAAAAAATAGATTGTTACAAAGTGGCAGAAACATTCTTGAGTGTAAACTTGTGCAAAGGATGCTACAATTCCACTCCTGAGGGCACATAGATTGCTTTAAAACCACTTCTAAATTTAATTTCAGAATAATGATATCTAGGTAAGTATATATATATATATATATAATCTATTTTTATTATACAAAATGTGTAAGAGAACAAATAGTGATGAAATGTTAAGTTCTCAACTTTCATAACGAAGCAGTTTACAATGCATTCTGAACGTCAACAAATGAAAGGTTACAACACATTTATTTAACCATTTAAGCAGCATATATTTGCAATGCTAAATAGAAGGCCATGGAAAATCAACACTAGTATATTATTTGTGCTTAAGTATTAATTGCTTGAGGATATAAAATATTAATATTCTTTACTTTTACACTAGCCAACTGAAGTGGAAAATTGAGATAATTCCCTCAAGCAGAATTCACATTTGCTTCAATTATGTGGATACTACAGATGAAAATAACTTTTATGTCATAATTACCTACATCATTCAACTTTACCTATATAATTACCTACATCTTCATGCAACTTTGGGATACCAGTTCCAATGATGGGGAATTTTTAAAAATACAATATGTTGTATTTTATGGAGATTTATGTTCTAAAAGTAAGTCCAGGAATCTTAGATATCAAAAGACATGCTTTCTTATTGGAAGAAATAAGGTAACTGTTTCAAAATTATCATAATAAGGTATAAGTTAATGATGACTTATAATAGAAGTAAGCATCTCAAAGATTGTCTTAAAAATTGATTCTTTTAAATGTCATTGTTGAAATACCTAATGCAACCAGATCGAATTTTGGAAGTAAATATCAGCAGTTACTTGCCAGAACATGTGGTTTGAAGATTTCTTACACAAGGCAACATGTTGTACAGCTTTACAAGGGTATAAATATAATTTAGAACACACAGTGATCTAAACCCTAACCTGATTTGCGACACAGTCTAAGTAGAAGAAAAAAGGCAACAAAGTTTCCCCCAGTGATTGGAATGTTTAATGTTAACTTTGTGAGCCTGATATTTTTTTAAATTTATCCTGTTTTATAAGAAGACTTTCCCCCATTGTTGTCCAATTTTTTTTTTTGCATTACATTTCAATAGCATTAATCTTTGAGACACATTTTGGATATTTAACTTTTCAATTTTTGGCCCTAGCTAAGATAAAGGACATATTTTCCACCAAATCTTAGGAGACTGGTTTACACTGATGCCCAAATGTGTGTGTGTGTGTGTGTGTGTGTGTGTGTGTCTGTGTGTGTGTTTTAATAAAGACAAATATGTTAGCCTAAGTGCTCTTTTAAAAAATATTTAGAACTTTGAGAGTTGAGAGTCTGTTTAAAAACACAATTGCCATAAATTACATTGTGATTTTATAGTGTGTTTATATATATACAGATACATACACACACACACACACACACAGAGTTAATAGACTGTGCTATACAATAAACGTTAGTGTATCAATCAAGTCACCAAAGAGAATTGCATTATTAACATTCATTAACTTTGTAACAGATAACTTAATTGTACAAATAACCCAAAGCTATGTAATTAGGATTTGATTATATTCGAATTTCTTTAAGGCAAGATGAACTTAAAGCAACTGGTGCAAACAAAAAGGAATATGTGAAATGAGGTTATACGTCAAATATTAAATATTTATTCTCCTTTGTTACTAAGTGTAAAAAGATCATTCAATTATCTGCGTTATATAACAATTTTCTATTAAATGGCTTTGTAAAATTAAGCCTTCATGTAGTTTTTTACCTCATTGTAGTCAAGACGTTCCACGTTATTTGGGGATGACAGAACTGGTTCCTCATTTCTTTAGTTATATTTACATTTAATAGGCTAGAATAACTAAAATGTAAGCATTGGTGTTTATAAATGTAATTTCTGGGGGAGAGGGTAAGTAACCACTTATGAAAGACTAATTAGTCATATATATATATTACAAAAAAAGATGTTGAGGATATCAACATCTGATAACAGCTGATGAAAGCTTAACTCTTCTTTCCAGGCGAAGAGCTAATCAAAGTAGTTTCTTTTTGATTATCTCTATACTTCAAACTACTGGGAAGAAACATCCATACTTACAAAGAAAGATTATTGGAAAGGTGATTTCATTTTTAGCACACCTTGTTTTTTTAGTGTGGTAGATAATTTTCCTTTCACTCAAAGTTATGCACAATTTAAAAATTTGTGTATGTTTTATTTTAAACAAAGTAGTTTTACAAATACATTCACATCAGATAAATGTATCTTAACCCTGATTTATTAACTATAATACAATAGAAAGTAATAGGTAAAATTATCTAACTCCTAAACCATTATGAGTTACGGCAGCACAAATCAGTGATACTACTGATAGGGTGGGCCTAGTCAGAAAAGGGTGGGTCCCCAGTGAAGCCCTACCCTCGAGCCAAAAAGCCTGAAATTGTGCCAAAAGTGAGAATGTGAATCCCTGATTTTCTGCTCAAGTGTTGCCTTTTCCTAAACTACCCACGGCCCGCCCCACAGCCATTCTGTGCCTATTAGCCACTACAATAGGCTAATTTTTGTATTTTTAGTAGAGACGGAGTTTCACCAAGTTGGTCAGGCTGGTCTCAAGCTCCCGACCTCAGGTGATCAGCCAGCCTCGGCCTCCAAAAGGGCTGGTATTACAGGCGTGAGCCATCGCGCTCGGTCGGGTTCAGGTTTTATAGCAGAAGTTTCCAGACAGGTTCCCAGTTAGTTTTGTTTATGCAAATAAAGAATTCAAATTCAGTTGATTGGTCCACACAACTGAATTCTGATTGGTCAATATAGCTGAGCTCTGAGTGGCAGGGGCAGGTGAGCTCTGATTATTTGGTTCAGGTGAACTCTGGTTCCTTTCCAATCCCCAAATCGTAAGTCTCTGTCAGATGTTTCTTTCAAAGACTTACTGTGGGGAGAAGTGGGTTCTCACTGTAATTTATTTGGCACTGACAACAGGAGATGGTTTGGCTGCTTGTAGACAAAGAGGCCCTGTGATAATTTTACAAAATCTTTCTGAGAACATAGTATGTGACTGCCTCCCTCACCCAGCTGTCTGGTTATGTTTTAACTCACTTTAGTCAGCCAGGGAGAGTCCATGTTGTCTGTTGGCTAGTGATGCTTAAACATTGTTCAGGACTCTAATCATATGCAAAGATTTTGGCAAGGTTTAGACCTTGGAGACACTTAGATTTTAAAAAATATCCTATTGAAACAGTTCTTCATTGCATTTTAACACTGCGGTGACACAAGTATGTCAATTACAATGTAAAGTAAGTTCCGTGAGACTAACAGGTTTCTCTGGTGAGCCCAGGTCATGCTATGTGGGTTGTTCACCAGGTATTCTGCGACTGAACGGTTAGGTAAGGACTCCTATGATATTTGAAAACTCACAGAAAGGTGCATGGCAATAATAATGGGGAACTTAAGAAACAAAATACTTGCAGACTGAAAATAGCATTTTAATGTTTTCTTTCAATAAACAAAAATAATGACGTGTTTCCGTGTCAAGCATTTATTGACTCATCCTTTATTATGCCTAGTACTCTTTGTTAAATGAACTGAGTGGTGAAGATCAACCAAATGGATTTTCAATGGATATACAGACAGGATCAAAATTTTAAAGGACTACCAAATTGCTACTCATTCATTGTAAAAGTATAATGCATATTTTAGGTTATTTACTTATTTATTTTTTTGGTTTTGGTTTTGCACTTGAATGGCAATTAAGGACTACAGTTTGGCGGGTAAAGGGCATCAGGACTACTCGTTGCTTTCATGGAGTTTATCAACAATTCTTTCCCTTCTAATTTCCATAATTTCTTAGTGTGTGCAGAGAGAATAAAATAAAGGAATAAACATATTGCCTTTTTTCACAATTGATTTAAATAAAGTCTTAGGGTTTTCTCTGAAAGCTTTAGCGTGGGGAAATGGTTTGAAAAATTCATGAATTTCATTGTCATGTGTTTGTTTTAATTTGAGGGTTTTCTGCTTCTAGATTATCTGTTACCTAAGGACAACAACCCAGCAGTTTTTCATTTATTCAAGTCTTTAGAAATGTGCTCATTGTTGCTCTGTTGCTTCCTTTTCTTCTATTTTTCAATTCCAAATTACATTCTTGGGAAATAGAGCCTAACTGTATTTTGGAAAAGTTTGATCTTATTGTGCAATTCTCAACTCATAAAAAAGTATGCATTTAGAACTATTACTGAATTTAGGAGGGTTATTCACAGAGGTTTTTAAAAATATGTATTCCATCCTTTGTATTTCTATGACTATTGTCTTATTTCAATTTCTCATTAATTTTCAAATTGGCTTATTAAAACACTTTGGTACCTGAAACAATATTACCAGTTTCTCCAACCACTGATGCGTTACTGCATTGCTTCCAGCTTATATTGTGTGGGTTTTTTCTTTTTTCCAGTTTAGATGAAACATTTAAGCATGAGCAATGTGTCATATGTGCATTTGCGCAAACCAGTTAACTCTGATTTTCATGTACGCCTTGTGGTTTGTTGCTTTATGAAAAGTAGTTTGGGTATGCTACCATCTGTGGGGCTTGCTTTCAGAAGATGTAAAAACCACTGACATCAGCTCCATTAGGGGTAGCCCTTTTAAGTTTAGAGGATTTTGGTCTTGCCTACCTCCTCATCCTGCAAGCTTCTGCTGTTGAAACTGACCGTAAGTTTTGTTGATTCTGCCAGAAGAATCATCTCTCCTTTGGATAAATCTCTCATTTGACGTTTTTGGTGGAGATTTGACATTAGAAAGGTGTTTGCTCTCATTTGCATTTGTTACCAAATACTGTCTGTCCTTGAGGACAGCGATGGGAAAAATTAGCACCCTCACCTTGTTGCCCTCGTTTCTGCCTTGCTTAGAATAGAGGCCATTGCCATGTACCGAAAATCTGACTTTTGTCAAGTTATCATTTTTGCTTTGCTAAGTCAGGGTTATAGGTTTGGCTTCCTGAAAAATATCACTAATCATATGTTATCAACTCCAGAACAATTCAAAGCTTATCTTGTTCTCTAACCATGTATTCAAGAATCTTCCCTATTCAAAGTCCATTCCAAACTCTCCTGTAATTATTTATTCTCACAGGCTAACCTTAAGCCAAAAAAACCCAACACCATTTCTTGACCATCCTTCTGGTGGCTTGTTTTTTTTTTCAAAGATTTACTCAGGTTCTGTTTTTTTAATTATAATACGTTTTCTCTCATGATCTCCACTCACCCAGATTCTACTACTGTTTAAGTCTGTCTTGCCACCTTAAAGGACTATCCTCTTTGTATTTCTTGTGCACATTTAAAAAAATTATACCACACTTTATGTCTTCTCATAGAAGACTTATTTAATATTTGACTACCTAAGTTTAGATAGCAGCATATTCTTTTGATAAATTCTATCACTTAGCCCAGCTTCAGATACATGGGGAAGTTCAATAAAAATTATAGTAAATTGTTTCTTAAGAGTTTCTTTTATCATTTAATTACATGTGAATGATTATTTTACAGTCCATGACATTTTGCAATCGCAGTGGCTAAATAGCAGGTGTAAACCAGTTGTCCTTGCCTATGCATGTGAAAACTCAGTCAAACTTGTTAAATTTTCATCACTGCAATCAAGTTGTGTGGATTGTTGTCACTTTTTGTGTTGGTTTAATTGCCATTTAAAATCTTTCAAAGATCTCAACATGTCTTGTCATTGAAATGAAAAGTTATTGTGTTCACAGGAAAAGAAAGGGAGCATTGGGGCATAACACTGATATGAGTGAAACAAATAGTCTTCATAGAGAGAATGACAGACACTCCATATTGTCTTGCAAAGCTACATCCAAGTGCTTTGTGGTAAGAAAGAAAAATACCCGCAAGCAGATAATGTTTAACTGTTGACATATATGTAAAATGATTGCCAATCCCATTCTAGGGATTATAAACTAAATAGAGATAAAAATCACAAAATCCCTTGAAATAGACAAAAGAAACCAGAAAGTAATGAGAGGATTATGTGACTGATTCATGTGTTACATAGGCTTATTAATTTATTCTAGACTTGAATTCACGAAGCTTTGCCTTTATAAGTGATTCATAAAATAATGGTATAACTTATGATTGATGACTTATTATAGTCAAAGCTTATGCTGAGTGAATAAAGAGATGAAAAGATAAATGATAAAGTTTCATCTAGATAATACAATTCTGAAATTATGTTCACAATACTGAAAATAATTATTTTGAGTCATGATTTAGGTTATACTTTCTCAGGTTAGCCAAAATACGGAAAACCCAACACATGTTGGAACTAAATAATTCCTTACTACCAAAAGAAAACAAGGTATTCTTTTGAAATCTAGTGTATACATGTGTCTATGTATGTGTGTGCATGTATACGAAATATGATTTTAGATGTACCATTTGTCTATCATTTGATGATACTGATACTTCACACCATGAAATGGAGATAAGCAAATGTTTTTCTTAGTATGAGCATATAGAATTCAGGAGATGTTCTGCTGTCAAATATACCTATTTTTCTATTGGCTCAACACATGGAAAGCAATCATTTTCCAAATTTCCCAATTCAATGTACTATCTAAATATTTAATAACTACAAAATACTACTGGTGGCTCTATCACAATCCAAGCTACAATATTACTTATAAGAAATACATGACATAAAATAACATTTACAAGTATGTGTCTTTGACCTAGGTACACTAAAATATATTTGTTGAGAAGCATCTCTATGTTTAAATGAATAATTTTAACAGTGGAAACAGTTGTGGGTTTTGTCTACACCTGTGCCCACCCTGAGAATTTCTTGACAGTATTTCCACTGCCATTTGTATTTTAGAAACATAGCATTCTCAGGTTCTTTTCTCCTTGGTTAATGTTAACATCTATCTGCTTTCCCTACTCATTTAGTATTAACTCCAAACTAGTACTCACTCCAAACATGTGGGGAATGATTACTTATTTATCACTTTAAAAGCATAACCAAAACCAAATTGTTTTATGATGTTATGATGTCACTCTTGACCTCCTGATGATCCACTAAAATTTAGTTTAAAGATCTTGTTGAAAAATAAAACCCTTAGATGAGGGCAGTATTAGTAAAACATATATATATATATATATATATATATATATGGAGAGAGAGAGAGAGTATATATATACAGTATTTTGTATATATATATATATATGTTTACAAGTATGTGTCTTTGACATGTGTACACTAAAATGTATTTGTGTACATATATATGTTTTACTAATACAATATATATAGTTAAATTGATAATATATAAATTGATATATATGTTTTACTAATATGATATATATAGTTAATTGTTATATATATAGTTATATAAATATTTATAGTTAAACTATATATATATGTAGTTAAATTGATCTGCATTTGGAATTAAGGGGAATTTTAGGTGTGAGGGAATGAGAGGAAGAAGTGAAGAGAGATTGCCAGGACACTTGGTGTGTGCCTTAAAGACTTTCAAGAACAGAGGTGTCTAATGTGAAGTTGGCTGTGGTTCTGAAGATAGCCTTCTCCCCATAAATATTTCTGCTTCCTTCCCCAAGCCTCTACTTCCTCTCCTCACTTGACCCACACTCCACCTCAGCTGTCTCAGTGATCTTCAGTAAACACTGTTGTAGAGAATTATTAAAAGAAAAAACTGAAGGATTCCATGTGTGTCTGGAGGTGCAGGACATGGCTAGGTTTTACATGCAGGTCTGAGATATAGGACACCCATGAGGGACAAAACATGTAGGAGAGCTGATCAGCCCATCAGAGAACCTGATTCTGCAGAAGAAGAAAAGCTCTAGAGGTTTTCATGAAAATGAAAGCCCCTGAGGAATCCAAAGACATCTGAAGGCAGGCATGGAACTTCTACTAGGTGTGTAATTCCAATGGTTCAAAACAGTTGAGCCGACAGATTGGAGCTGAGCTTTTTTATGTCTCAAAAACAATAAAACCTCAAAAGACACATTGACTATATTCATATGACAAGAGCAAGGAACTGCGCTGAACTGGCCTACCTAGACCACCAAGTTGTCTAGTCTATACCAATTACATTTTGATAGAAGATTATTCATGCAAAGATCAATTGTGTCAAGTGCATAAATATAAGAGTAGAATAAAACAACAATCTGGAAAGTGAATCATATTTTTAAAGAATAACTGTATGTTAATATGTTGATTTTCAAAGTGATGATGAACATGTTTTCATAGGTATAGTGAAAAAAATTAGTTATAAAACATGTAATACTTAGATGTAATGCATTTAGTCATCAGTCAAATTCTCTTGACTTCTTTCGAGAACTTGCCATTCAAGATGAATGTTTGTATTAGATTCAAAGAATAATCACTTTTAAGAGGAGCTAAAAGTATATCCTTTCTCTATTCCTGAAAATCCCTATCAATTATCTGTCTTTCTTTTAGCTGTCTCTGATGATATTGTTATGGCTGGCTGTGTCCTCACCTGATTGATATGGTTTGGCTGTGTCCTCACCCAAATCTCATCTTGAATTGTAGCTCCCACAATCCCCACATGTTGTGGGAGGGATTAAGTGGGAAGTAATTGAATATTGAGAGTGGGGTTTTCCCCTGCTGTTCTTGTGACAGTGACTAAGTCTCGCAAAATCTGATGGTTTTATAAAGGGCATTTCCCCACACATGCTCTCTTACTTGCCACCATGTAAGGCGTGGCTTTGCTCCTCCTTCACCTTCCACCATGATTGTGAGACTCCCCAAGCTATGTGGAACTGTGAGTCCATTAAACCTCTTTCCTTTACAAATTACCCAGTCTCAGGTATGTTCTTATGGCAGAGAGAAAATGGACTAATACAGTAATAATAAGATAGTAAATAATGTATACAATTTTCACATTACAGACTAGATGCCAATTGAATCATACCACTCCCCATTTTAGTTATAAATTTTATTCTCTCTTTTCAATCCTGTCACTTTCTCACTTGCTCAAAATTTCAAATATTTAAGGATCAAAATTTAATTTTGGTTCATAATTTTTTATGGTCAGTACTTTTAGATATAGGAAGGAGAAACAATCTTTAAGTGGTCCAAATTAAATGTGTGTCTGCGTAAAGTCATCTTTAGTGTGCAGTGAAAAACATTCAATGAGTTTGACATGTTAAAATGAATGGATTTCTCTGTGGAGGCAGTTTATTCAGAATCTATTAATTGATTTAAGATTGACTGACAGGATGAGGCAGCTTCTGCCAACCAGTGACTCTCAGGTTAATTTTAGAGTTCCATTATTCATGTAATCTCAAAATCACCATGTAGCTTTATCACAACTCTTCTGTTTGTCTTCACATATGAAATTAGTGTCCTTGTTGGTAGTGATGCACAGCTGGTACATTTTCTATTGTCCCTATAGGCCTCTAATTAATTTAGACTTACTATGCAGTAACTTATATTGTAGTTTGTGAAAGTCAAATTAATTGAACGATTAACGTTTTTCAGAATTCAGTGCTATTTTAAGTAACCTCTTTCTGATTTTAACATCAAATTCTTATTCAAATTTAAAAAAGATCATTATATAAAGGAGACTATTTTTAGTATTTGAAATGAAATTTGATGTTATAAGATTTTATTAAGGAACTAAATATAAACTAAATATAAATTGGTTAATGTACATATTCTAGTTTATTTTAAATACTACAAGTTCAGACTTAAATGTGCAAGGCTAATTCCTGTCCAGTGGCCATGAGTTCGCCTATTATTGTTTATTCCTTTGTATGCTTCCTCAACTGTACCTTACTCTACACTATTATCCATATAAGAGTATATGTATGCATTTGAAGAGTCTACATTTGTTCTTCCTTTTTTCCTCAGGCTAGGATAATCATAGTGTGATCAAGGGAAGAACCACATGAGAACTATCAATCCACTGCATGCAACACATAAATGTACTGTGTTGGCACCTTCCATTAAGCCAAACTTTGAAAGCACTATTCCTTCCAGGAAGTCAAATGCTATAAAATGGTTTTTCACCCTTTGAAAGACATAACAAATAATCATCCAAATTAGCAGCATATGTAGTATTTTAATAGCTCTTATGTATCTTATTGACAATAGCTTAGCATGCTGTAGAAATTTAGGCTTCAAAAATAAATAGCAATGAAACTCGTGATTAGAGATTGCATATTAAGAAGATATTAAAATAGGTCCTGTAATTATAACCAGTAAATGTTATTGTGTTGGAGAATATAAGAATAGAATAAAACAATAATCTGAAAATCAATTTAAAAAAATCTATTGGGCTGGGCGTGGTGGCTCAAGCCTGTAATCCCAGCACTTTGGGAGGCCGAGGCGGGTGAATCACGAGGTCAAGAGATCGAGACCATCCTGGTCAACATGGTGAAACCCCGTCTCTACTAAAAATGCAAAAAAT
>NW_016107370.1:7648055-7679485 GCF_001604975.1 Cebus imitator
CCAGCCTGGGTAACATGAGTGAAACTCCATCTCAAAAAAAAAAAAAATCTGTTAATATTTTGATTTAAAAGGCTATGATGAACATGTTTACATAGATAGATAAAAGAAAAATAACTTATAAAAACATCTCATATTTAGAAGTAGTACATTTAGTTTCCTTATTCAATTTGAAAAATATATAATCATTTCAATATAGTTTGTCAAGTGAAAGTTTTGTTTTTAAAGCTGCTTAGCTTGTTTTTAAATAATTACTGTAGAAATATATAGCGTGCGCGCGCGCGCGCGCGCGCACACACACACACACACACACACACACACACACACAAACACAGGCTAGAAAGTCGATGGCACATAATATGCTATTTCTAATGTGTTTTCTCTTTGTAGAATGAATATACAGAATTCAAGGCACACAAAGAAATATTGGCCCTTGGCATCGCATATAGAAATGCTTCATTGTAGTTTCATTTGGGCACATAAAAATTCCTTTAAAAGGTATTTATTTTGTTCTTTTGATTGATTTACATTAAAAGAACCTGGATTATCTCTTTTAAATATGTGAATATTTCTCTAAAATGTGAATATCCTCCAAAAATATATGAATAAATAAGTATATTTCATAAGATGAATATTTAAATATATTTAAAGTATGTTGCGTCTATTTATTAATAAATTAGTCTATCATTTTAATATTTCTTGAATAGCATCATATAATTTAACAAAACAAATAATATAAAAATAACAAATCAGCAAATAGAAAAATTTAATCATATACATTGAGAATTTTTTATTTTTGTTAATGAAGAAAGTACAATGTTTTCAGGAATACAAACATATTTAAAATATTAAATTTTACTTCTATAACAGTCAGCAGCTACTACTGAATGGCCTTTAATTATTTTTATTGATATGAAATAGATATACCAAAATTTACCATTCTTATGCGAACATAAGTGACATTTAGTTCATTCACAGTATTGTGCAACCAGCACATCACTTCTATCTGATTTTGAAACATCTCTTCACCCAAAGAAAAACATGGAACGGATTTATTTTAACGTAGATCTTAGAGCAGATTTGTTGTCTAAAATCTACTTGCTTACTCTGAGATCATTCAGAAAACAAACCTTTTACTGATAGTGTGAGAATAGACTTGGCTGGGAAGGAACATATGATTATACTTGTAGGCCTGACCTACAGTAGTAACCGCAGTCATTGAACTTTTGAAACCTAAAAGGAATGGGCGTAACTGGTTCTTATGATAGTAGGGGCCAGGTGGCAGCATTTAACAACCAAAGGCAAAGGTGTGGTCACCATGATGCAGAATGGAGTTAAAGCAGCAATCAGAATGATCTGACTCCCTTTCCGTAAAATGTTAGCGAGTTCATCATGGCGATACTTTAAGTGAAATAGATAAGAATCTTACTAAAATCTTACTTGTTCTATAAAAGCAGAAAAACAGTAAGTCAAGTGAAATAAAATTCTTACTTGAATCATAAAAGTGGAGTTGAGAAACTTCAATCAGTTCCTAGACTCAAGTGAGTTTGCAAACTCAGAACCCCTTGAATGAAGGGGAAGCTTGGTGTCCTTGAGGAAGGATCTCATCAATACTATATCAATTTTATACTGTTAATCTTTCTCCTAGTCTTCATGGCATTAGTAATGCTACTTTTCAGGGTGACTGCATTAGGAAAAATGAAATAATCTATTCTTTCTGGCACTAATGGACATTGGCTTTGAACTGATACTAATTCCAGGAGATCCAAAACATCACTGTTTTCCACTAGTAAGAGTAGGAGTTTAGGGAAGTCAGGTAATTAATGGAGTTTTAGCTCAAGTCTATCTCACAGTGAACCTGAACTGCTACTAGAAATATTTTTACCCAAGAAAATAGTAAACTAAAAGCAATCCAGCACTCTTAGGGGAATTGCAGAGATCAGTGCTACCCTGTAGGGCTTGAAGGACGCAAGGATAGTGATTGCCACCACATCACCATTCAAGTCTTCTACTTGGCCTGCAGGGAAGACAGATGAATCTTGGAAAATGACAGTGGATTATCATAAAGTTATCCAGATGGTGACTTCAATTTTAGCTGCTGTTCTAGATACAGTTTCATTGCTTGAGAAAACTAATACATTCCTTGGTACCTGGTATGTAGTATGGATCTGGAATTTTCTTTTTTCTCATTATATGTTAGTAAAGACCATTGTAAGCAGTTTTGTTTCTGTTAGGACAGCAACACACCTTCACTGTCTTACCTCAGGGATATATCAGCCCTCTATAATTATATTATAATTTATCTCAAGGGGATCTTGATCAACTTTCTCTACCAGGAGACATCATACTGGTCCATCACATTGATGACATTATGTTGATTGGACCTAGTGAGTGAGAAGTAGCAACCACTCTAGACTTAATGGTAAGACATTTGCCATTCTACCTGGTGTGAGGTGGTATCTCAATGTGGTTTTGATTTGCATGTCTCTAATAACCAGTGATGATGAGCATTGTTTCATGTTTGTTGGCCTCATATATGTCTTCTTTTGAAAAATGTCTGTTCATATCCTTAGTCCACTTTTGGATGGATTTGCATGTTTTTTTTCCTTGTAAATCTGTTTTAGTTCTTTGTAGATTCTGGATATTAGCCCTTTGTCAGATGGGTAGATTGCAAAATTTTTTTTCCCGTTCTGTTGGCTGCTGAAGACAACAGATGCTGGAGAGGATGTGGAGAAATAGGAAAACTTTTACACTGTTGGTGGGAGTGTAAATTAGTTCAACCATTGTGGAAGACAGTGTAGAAATTCCTCAAGGACCTAGAAATAGAAATTCCATTTGACCCAGCAATCCCATTGCTGGATATATACCCAAAGGATTATAAATCATTCCATTATAAAGACATGCACACATATGTTCACTGGGGCACTCTTTACAATAGCAAAGACCTGGAACCAACCCAAATGTCCATCAATGATAGACTGGACAAGGAAAATGTGGTACATATATACCATGGAATACTATGCAGCCATAAAAATGAGTTTGTGTCCTTTGTAGGGACATGGATGAACCTGGAAACCATAATTCTCAGAAAACTGACACAAGAACAGAAAGTCAAACATTGCATATTCTCACTCATAGACGGGTGTTGAACAATGAGAACACATGGACTCAGGGAGGGGAGCACCACACACTGGGGTCTGTTGGAGGACTGGGGGAGAGACAGTTTTGAAGGGAAATTTTTCCAGTGGGCAGAACTTCCATAGTGCACCTGACTGTTCACTTTTCTTTTAAAGAGAAATGGATAGACAGTGATTATATTGTAATTTTGGTTGTGGCAAGTGATTTGTCTGGATAGTCAGAAACTTGAAAGAAAACTATTAGGAAAATTGATGACAAGGGAACTTGGGGAAAAGACGTGTAGATAGCCCTTTTGCATAATGTGAAGGTATTTGCAATCTGTGTAATGTTCATCAAAGGGTGATCCCAGCGGAGAAAGATTTCAATAATCAAGTGGATAGTATGGCCTATTTGCTGCATTTCAGTCAGACTCTTTCCCCAGTCACCCCTGTTATCACCCAAAGAGCTCATCAGCAAAGTGGCCATGGTGACAGGGAAGGAAGTGATGCATGTATTTTCACTTATCAAGGTCGACCTGGCTACAGCCACTGCTCAGTATCCAATCTGCCAGCATCGAAGATCCTAAGTCTCTGATATGGCAATATTCTCTAGGGTGATCTGGTAGCTAGTTTGTGGCAAGTTAATTACATCAGACTACTTTCTTCATGGATGAGGCAGTGGTTTTTCCTTACAAGAATAAACTCCTTACTCTTAATACAGATTTGCCTTCCCTGTGTGCATTATTATACACGAGCATGCACACACAAATGTATTCATAATGAAATAAGGAGAAGATATTACTTATGTCATTACAGTCTTCATTTCTGTAACTGATCATGTTGTCATGGCTGGTATTAGAGCTACCTTTTTCTACTACTCACTCTGCAATCCCTTTGTCTTCAGCAAGCGTCTCAGCTAGTCGTGGTCCTTTTTGTGGCAAGGTAACTGAAGATTTCATTTCTGAAGCCTGGGTCATTAGTAGCGCTGTCACAATGGTGTAGTTGTAGTTTTCTATTGATCTTATTTGTAGCTAACTTTTATGCCTCAAATATATTTTTGTCACCTGGTACTTTTGCATTCAATCTCTCTTTTGCTCCTCACAGAAATCCTTTTCAATAGGTAAAAGACGAAGCCTCCTTTATAGCTAAGCCACCTGAATTCAGAGCTTTAGGGGTTGACTCACGGCAACTTACCTGGTAAGTTGAACAGCTGGGTTTTAAAGTCAAACTCCTGAGGTGTTGAATATGTTCACTAACTTGAGTAATGGTGTTATATCTGTATAAATATGTCAGAATACTTCAAAACTTACACATTAAATAAGTGGTGTTAGTTGTATGTCAGTTATAAAACAATATATGTATGTACATAGAGATTTGTATATTTTTGCATTTAATCGTTAACAACAAATATATATTACACAAGGAGAAAAAATAAAATGATTCTCTTGAAAATATAAAATCCACACATTGCAGAAAATACTACTATGCATGAAGAGAAAATTGAAATTAATTTGTGCACTAAAGTTAATTAAGTCAAAGTCTTGACCTCACATTATTTGTTAATACTTTTTGGAGTTGCTGAACAGCATGTTCAGTTGCATAGCAAATATTTATTTGATGTAATCTATGTGACAGGCATTGTTCTAGGCTGAGATGTGGCAGTAAATGTAAAAGACCAAAGATTCTTGGTGAGTACGTTCCAGTTTATGGTAACATATCAATCAGGAAGATTAACTAGGATGAAAGGTGGTTCTAAGCCTAGCAAGGGGGGTGGAAATTAGGGAAAATATTAGGGAGTACAGGATGAATAGCTACAATTTTAAATAGGATTTTCAGAGAAAGACTCACTGGAGAAGTAAGATTTCATTTAAGAGGAAGACCTGCAGTAAAGAAACAAAATAACTTACAAATAGGCAACAATGTGTAAGGAAAATAGCTGGTATAAAATCCACAAGTGAAGAGCAGGGCTTGCTGATGATGAAAGTGTAACTCAAGTCTTTGTCAGTAAATAATTAGCTTTCCTATGTTTAGAAACGTGACACAAACCTTGATGGTTTGTTAAATAACATATTGGCAATTTTGGATTTCACCTTATACAATATATTATTCCTCTAGCCAAAATTAGTGCCAAAATTAACCATAACATTTGCCAAAGCAATTTCACACTCAACAGGTTAAATAGTTCATGGAAGTGGCATAATTTCTGGTTTGTGAAACCAAAGTCTAATTCTGAGGCATTTATGCTGGTAATCACTGCTCTTCTCCATTCTAAGTAACAACTCCAGTAGGTTATCTCAGGAGAGAAAGTAGTTTATAATTTTTCAATATAAAATATATCAAATTTTCATGGTTCGATAGTTGTAGATGTTATGTGAGTAAACAGGCTGTGATGTTTATGGCATACTCCATTTTTGAAAACATATTATTGAATGCACTCATTTAAATAAATTTTAGATTAAATGAATAAATCATAGGAATTATACATCTAATTCATCTTGGGCCCTATTATATAGCACTGTTCCTCCTGACACATTATGAAAATCTAATTAACATTCAAAAATATGAATGAATAAGTAATTCAAACAGAAAACATATAATATACTTTTTTGAATTTATTGCTCTACTTATTGAATGATAGATATACGAAAGAATAAAAAAACTCTATGAATAACAAACACAAAAAGCCATGCTTATAAATGAATAATGCTATTAATTAATCTTTAATTTTTTATGCAATCTATCTTTTATCTTTAAAATATTTTAGAATACAAATTAACATTATGTTTCTCTCATCATTGGTTAGTGCTCCATAACCCTAATAAGTATTAAATTTACTTTTGTACCTTTAAATGAGTGATTTTTTAACTGAAGACTTTTATTTAAAATTTTTAACTTCAGATAGCTTGAACTTACCTTCTGACTGATGTGTGAGAGAAATTAGGAGACATGATTAGATAATGATCAACTCTTAGTTACCCGGAACTACCAAATAACCACCATCCATTACTTTCTAGATGTAATAAATTATATAACTTTTCTTAATAAATCTTAATTCACTAAAACTTGTATAAATTCTTATACTCTCATTTTATCTCTCCAATCCATTTTTTAAGTTATCTAACTTCATAGGACTTCTTTTTCATGATGAACAGCACATTACAAGGGAAAGTTATTTGGGCTTATAACAAAGAAAATAACACATAGTTTTATAGAAAAATTGTTAAAAATGACAAAAAGTTGGCAAAGTAGGTAACAAACAAAAATGTAAGACATTCCTCACTTTTTTCTGATGTAACACTTACTGTGAAAAATAGTATGAATAAAGCTGCATAGCAAAGAATTGCATTTTCAAACTGTAGTAAAAATAGACTGAAACTTTATCTTTTGTATCCCAGATATTAACATCTTCTCCTTCATCAGACAACTGTAGGATCCTTAGTACATTATTTAACCTCTCTGGGCATTAGAAAACCAAATTTGGTAAACTTCTCTGAGACTTAGTAAAAACAGAACACTGAGCTAGAGATCTCCAATGTCACTTTCACTTACAATATTTCAATATCTTAACTTTCCCCAAAACACTAAATTTCAGAGCAGTACAAATCAAACACAGATTTTTACTATTTGCCTGCGTTTACTACTTTATTAGATTTGATGTTCTGAGTCATGAGTTTAAAGCACTATAAAATTCTAAATTAAAAATTGTATTTTGGATATATACTCAGAAAAGGGATTACAGTATCATATTTTAGTTCTCCTTTTAATTTTTTGAAGAACTTTTATATGGCTTTTTATTATAACCTAATATAATAGAAATATAAATTTCTATCATAGATAGAATGTAAATTTCTAACCCAATTTACATTCCCTCCAAAAGTGTGCAAAAGGGTTCCCTTTTTTCCACTTTCTTATCAACATTTGTTATCTTTTGTCTTTTTGATAATAACCATTCTAAGTAGTGTGAGGTAATATCTTCTTGTGGTTTTAATTGCATTTCTCTGATGATTAGTGATGTTGAAAATTTTTTAATATACCTGTTGGCCATTTGTATTTCTTCTTTAGAGGAATGTCTATTCAGGCTCTTTGCCTGATTTTTAAATCAGGTTGTTTGTTTTCTTCCTATTGAGTTGTACCCGTTCCTAATCTAGATACTAATTCCTTATCAGTTGTATGGTTTGCAAGATTTTTCTCCCATTGTGTAGGCTGTCTCTTCACTCTGTAGTTTTCTTTGCTATGCAGAAGAATTTTAGTTATCAGAGGTATGGTTTGCAAAATTTTTCTCCCATTGTATAGGTTGTCTCTTAACTCTCTTTACTCTGTTGATCTTTTTTTTTTTTTTTTTTTNTTTTTCCATGCAGAAGCATTTTCGTTTGAAGTAATTTCATATGTCTGTTTTTGGTTTTGTTGACTGTGGTTCAGGGGTCATAGCCAAAAAAAATCACTGCCCAGACCAGTCATGAAGCTTTTTTCATATGTTTTCTTCTAGCAGTTTTACAGTTTCAAATCTTACATTTAGGTCTTAAATTCGTTGGAGATGACTTTTGTATTTGATGAAAGATAAGGGTCTAATTTCATTATTCAGCATGTGATTATCCATTTATTCTAACACCATCTAAGTGTTCTTTGTATTTTTGTTGAAAATCAGT
Organism: Cebus imitator; assembly: GCF_001604975.1. Lineage (NCBI taxonomy): Eukaryota > Metazoa > Chordata > Mammalia > Primates > Cebidae > Cebus > Cebus imitator. The sequence goes on from NW_016107370.1 coordinate 7,655,815, forward strand.
TAACTATAAATGGGTGGATTTATTTCTGGGCTTTGTATGTAGTCTGTTTCACTGGTCTATGTATCTGTTTTTATGCCAATGTCATGATGTTTTGATTTCTATAGGTTTGTAGCTTTGTGGTATATTTTGAAGCCAGGTAGTGCGATGCCTCTAGCTTTTTTTTTTTTTTTTTTTTTTTCTCTCTCAAGATTTCATTGGCCATTCAGAAACTTTTGTGGTTCCATGTGAATTTAAGGACTGTTTTTATCTATTTCTGTGAAAAATGTCATTGGAATTTATAGATTCCTTTCAATAGTATGAACATGTTAATAATATTTAGTCTTCCAATTCATGAGCATGCAATATATTTCTATTTATTTGTGCCTCCTTTAATTTTTTTCATTAATATTTTATAGTTTTCAGTGTACAAGTCTTTTATCTCCTTGGTTAAACTTATTCCTAAACATTTATTTTTAAGTATTTTACAATGTTTTTTAAACTATTGTTAATAACCTTGTTTTTTGATTAATTTGAAAGATAATATATTCTTAACATATAGAAACACTACTAATTTTTATATGTTTATTTTCTTTCTTGCAATTCTGTTGAATTCTTTGATTATTTCTACAACTTTTGGTGGAGTCTTTAGGGTTTTCTATAGAGAAGTTTATATCATCAGTGAAAAGAAACAATTTAACTTACTCCTTCAATTTCAATGCTTTGGGTTTCTTTCTCTTGACCAATTGAAGTTCATTGGTCCTTTATTCTGTATTTACTAATCAATTGGCTGTTTGTACAATGCCATGTATTTTCAATTACAAATATTTTAATTTTCTGATCTAATATTTGCAACTGTTTCTATTTGTCATAGATATCCTGAAATTTTCTTTTTATTATTACAGACTTTCTTTCCTATAGTTTCTATATGGTTATTTAAAAATTCTTATCTTTTGTAAATAACATAATAATTCATTGTAGTTCTATATTCCTATTTATTCCATGTCTGATTATTTTTTATTTCTTATTTGAAATTGTGGGTGTTGCTGTGAGGAGAACCTGGATACTTTTACCTTTCTCTAATGTGTTGATATTTTTCTCTAGCAGGAATTACTTTACTGACAAATCACCTTCATACTATAAAAGTTTAGTTTTAGACTTGGTTCAGTTGGCATATTTCAGTTTTTCTCCAAGATATTAGTAGTGTAATAAAATCTTTATTCCTAAGGCATGGCTTTTTGATGGTTTCAATAGAAATTCTAAGGTATTTATCTAGCCCCTAAGTTTTTTTTAGGTTTGAACTTTAAAATATAGCTTTCCTGGAAGTGAATAGCTATTGAAATCTCTGCTCAGTATTTTTAGCCTTTCTACCTATTTCTTTTTTACTCTGGATTCTTAGATTTGTGTCTTTTATACATGCAGTTCAGAAGTCGGCTAAGTGTTAGAGTGAATTTTATATGTAGAAAGATTAGGCTTTCCCACTATAGCATCTTCTATTTGGATTTTCTTGTCTGAATTTGCTGCCACTATGCTGGGCTTAAATCTTCATCTCTATCCTTCAATGTAATAATACTCTTCCTTTCTGCATAAACTGTGTTACCTAACTACCCTGTATATCAGTGAGTATCTCCAGAGAGAAATTAGATAAAAATTCAGTCTTAAACACTGTGAATTGCATCCCTGAAGGACTATCTATCTTTTAGATTCTACCTGTTATTGTGTGGTTTCTAGTACTTTCAGAGAATGGATTTTTATATTTTTTTCAGAATTTGTCCTTTTTGATGGCAGAAAAGATAGTCTCATATAAACTATTCATTCAGTTATTACCAGAAACCAGAATATAATGCCCACATTTGGAGAAATGAAACACATGAGATATGTCTACGTGCTTTGAATCACTAGCCATTTATTATGTTGAGAACATTTTTACATATGATTGATTAATGGATTTAAGAGTGTGAGATTTGACTGGAAATTTTATTTTAATAATGCATTTTTTAAAAAAATTGTAATACTATATGTAGAAATGACAAGATAATGATTTTCTTTACCTAATGACAACCTCGTTTACACATGATGATTTCGGTATGTCTTATAAAATATCGTGAAGGGGATATACAAATACTTAAAACTATTGCAAATAAGCTTTTATGTAAATTCATTTAGAAAGTATAATAATTATAATGAAAATGTGATTGAAGATTTTGGTCATATTCTTGAACGGAAGCATCATATTCAAAACAGATGCTTATGCCTAATTTCAACTTTAGTTTTTTTGGAAGTATTTATTAGTAGACATTGGACAAAAAGTCAATTTACATTTTACATGCACCCTTTCACAGTCTGATAGTGAATAGTAGTTCTCAAAGGGTAGTATAATCTTGAGAGCTGGTTAACAACGAAAATATATGTGGAGCTTAGGAATTTAAGTTTATGGTAAGTTTCTCAAGTGATCTTCATGTATAAAATTTGAAGACAACTAATTTCAAAATAGATTATTCTCCAGTTTGGTCATAAAATCATGATTACCTTTTAAATTTCTTTCTCTAGGAGCTTCAAAAATTCTAATTCTCACATCATGTTGATAAAATTATTACAAACAACAGAAAAAATACAAAACTTATAAGGAGAAATTGACAACAGTTGGTTCACACAGAGTTAAAATAATAATTCAAATAGTAGGTCAAAAGGAAGATTAGCAACCTGCAGCATATTATACAAACTGCGACTCTTGCTTTCCATGAAATGCTTCTCTTTATATTTACGACTTAAAGGACTATATTGGCCCAATCTTCGACATAAACAGCAAAATTGACAATATTTTAAACATTTACCTAAACAGATGGTGATGAAAAGCAGAAACCATATTTACGGTATTAAACAATAGAAAAATATTAAATATTAATTCTTTAAATGTAGTCACTTTTTGTGCTTTTAGAATATTCTGAATAATATTCAATGAATGACTTTCATTCACCTTTTTAAAGAAATTAAGAAGGTATAATTTCTTTGCATAGAATGCTTATCTCTTTATTCTTTGTTTAAACATAACAATGGTTTAATATAGAATGGATAAGTTCACAATATATAGAAGTGAGATGTACAAGTTTCTTGCTTGTGTGGTAAAGGCGACAGTTTACCAGGATGTGGTGAAGCTAGCAACTTCTTAGGATCCATATTCCCTGATATGCCACATGCTGTATCCTCAAGGGTTTATGGCTTTCTTATAGGTTTTGGTCTGTGGAAGATACCTCTTCTACCTGCTGCATAGATGTAGAAAAATCATGTTGATGTTTAAAAATTTGATTTATACGATGGAAATTCCTTGCTTATTTAATTGTATTAAACAAAAGTAAATTTCTTAGTTTTGACAAATGTACCATGTTTGTGTAAAATGTTAATATAAGAAGAGTTGGGAAAAGGTACATAGGAATTCTCTATACTATCTTCATGAAACTCCTCTCTAATCTAAAATTATTTCAAAACTTCAAAATTGTTTAGAAGTGTATCATATGACATGAAAGTAAATTTACTTGGGGGATTTTCTGATAATTTTCTTCAGTATAGATGGGAACAGATTTTCATAGCTGTACTTCATTCCGTTTTTATTTTGGCCTTTAGGACTCTTTAAATCAATGATTTTTTTCCCTGGTTCTATTGATCCTTGTGGAATAGGCACAGGATAAATGCTTACTGAATGAATCAGTCCTTTTGATGTATTTAAAGAGCCCTTTTTATTGGGATTTGTATTGCCTTGAAAGGTGCTCCTAAAATTTTCTTTTGACTCACTTAAGTTTGAATTGCCCCTGACCTCCCACTTTGTGTGCTTTTTGATTCTTTTCCTGAAAAACACCCATGATGATTTTAAAAGATATATACTGCACTCAGCCTTCTTCCATTCAGCTGTCATGATGGATTCTTTTAACTTTGCTAGTTATCTATCCCTACATGCTTTTTATTTTACAATATGGCCTTTGGTATGAAATGTACATATCAATACAGATCAAAAGAGAATAAATCAGGTCACTGACTGGAGAAGATAGAATAGCTTACTGAATGCAATAATACCTGATCTTAAAATTATTCTTGAAATGCTCCCTAGGTTTCTGTAGGCTTTTCCAACATTCTTTACCATCCAGGTGAATGCTATTTTTCATGCTTGATTTTCATGTTTATATGTACAGATATTCTCCTTATATTATTTGTGTTTAGGTCATTCTGCTCTTTAAGCCTAAACTTTTTCTTTCTGTGTTCTTGACTCAACCACTTCATTTAGTGATTTCCTTGATATCCTAATTTTTCAACGATTTTCTCTTGCATCTTGAAAAACACTTCTATCCTTTCAATCTTTCTATTCAGCCATTTAAAAAGCACTCAAATCTCACCAGTTTGGGAAACACACATTGTCCTGTCTTGTATTTTCCACGACAGATACAAATCTTAAAAGGAGTATACACTCACGATCTCATCGTCTTTACCAACTAACCCTTCTTTAGTTCTGTAGCATCTTTATCACTATTCCATTGAAGTGTCCTTTAAAAAACCCCAATTAATTGGGTTTTAAAGTACCTTTAAAAAACTCCAAGTGCCAAATTCCTGAGTTCTCCTGCTCATTGATGTCTCTGGCTTGTTGACATGATTGAACTTCCCCTTCCTAGAAATCCTTCTTCACTGATTTCCATAATGTTTGAATATCCTCAAACTATTCCATCCTCAACTGCAGTCTTTATCTCCTCTGGTTCTGCTTTCTCAACCTCACTTTTCCCTTCTTTTTCTGACTCTAATTGTTCTATTACTCCTTATATGTACTAGTTTCTTTATCAATACAAGTATGCACATTGGCTTTACCAATCACGTATGTATGATGACTTCTATCTCTATCCCTGAAACGGCTCCTGAGCAGCAAACTTAACTTACTAAACATACTTTGCTGCACATTTCTACCAGGCTCATCTGTAGCATTTCACACTCAGGTTATCCAAAATTGAACTCATTCTTTTCATTCCATGAACTGCTTCTGTATATTTCTCAATGTGAATGATACTAACTCACCTTTTCACAGGAGTTCTTTACCCTTACACACACACACACACACATATATTCCAGAGCTGTCTAATTTGTTTATAGTTTTTGCTTCTTAAAAATCATAAATCTTATCATGCTACCCCCTATTTTAGAACGTGTTGGGTTCTTTTTGTCTCTTAGAATGAAGAGCGAACGTACAGAACTACATGCATCCTGTCATAACTGACTGGTAAGTCAGTTTTGAATTCTCTTAACAGCTTGCATCAATTTCCCTCTGGTTCTGTGGTTTACAAACAGACTGCTTTGTTGCAATACATTTAAAAAGTGTTGCTTTCTTTCATCTCAGTGCCTTGCATATATTTGTGGGGGTTGGGAAGATGAGAACGCTTTCTGTCATCATGCCCCAGCAAGCTCCCTCCACTCCTTTCTCCTCATTGCCTTCCATCTCACTTCTCATCTTAGCTCAGACAGTACTTTCTTAGTTAACTGTTTTGATATTGTTCAGACATAATCAGGTTCTACTCTTTTGTGTGTTTATAATGACCTTCAATTTCTATACCATAATAATTATAATTTATAATTATAAATTTGATTTGTGGTATTATTAATTTCTTATTATCCCCTTGTTAGCTCAAGAAGTCAGGGTTTTGTCTGTTTGTTCTGACTGTATTATTTTTAGTACCTAGTAGAGTGCCTAGCATTTAGTACATGGGCAACAGAAACTCATTGAATGAATGCATGCTTGCTTTAATACCCTAGAGCTCCTGATTTGAACATTTGGTTACATTTATATACAGCATGGCATCTTCCATAGGATTTTAGTATGTGGTAAATCATAATTCAGTAATTGTCAACTGAATGACAAGATGTTTTTGTAATAGAAAACTCCTGCTTTCCTGTAGACAGTTACTCTTATCATCTGTTCATTTCCCATAAGTAACAATGCTAAATGATCTAATTTTTAGGTTGATTCTTTAAACAAAGTATTTCCAGAAAACAAACACTAATAATCATGTTTAAGTCTTTAGGAATTTCACACATTTTCCATGTCTGTTTTGATGTTTTTAATTTTATGTGTCAAAATAAAAATAAAATTTGACCTGGCTAGGGGTGCTAAGACAGTTGATAAAATATTATTTCTGGATGCTTCTGTGAGATTATCTCTTGAGATTAGCATAGGAATCAGTGGACAAAGATCCATATTCACCAATGTGGGCAGCAGCATCCATTTCGTTAAAGGCATGAATAGAACAAAAAGAAAGAGGAACAAGTAATTTGTCCTCTCTGCTTGAACTGAGACATCTGTCTTCCCCTGCCCTCAGACATTGGCACTCCTGGTTCTCTGGCCTTTGAAATCGACCAGGACTTATACCACTTCTCCCACCGTGCAACCCACGAGCCTCCCATTTTCAGGTTTTAGACTTGGACTGAATTATACCACTGGCTTTTCTGGTTCTCCAATTTGCAGATGATAGATTGTAAAACTTCTCAGTCTCTATAACTCTATAATTTTCATTATACATATATACATGTATATTAAATTTATTTATTTGGTATATTGCACATATTTATATATTTTATGTATGTACGTTTATATATTTTACATATATGTATAATATATATATATATATTTATTTATTTATCCCTTATTGATTCTGTTTCTTTGGGGACCCCTAATATACTCCCTAAAGTGTTTGTGCACATGAAATAGCTTATCATTTAATATTTTACATTCCCTAGTCAACATGAGTTGATATGCACAGTGTATAATGAGACCATATACATTTCTGCACATGTTAAAGAATTATATGCATGTGCCTCATTGTGTGTTAACTGAAATATGAAGGCTGTAAATTTGGATGGAAAGCACTTAATTGCTTAAATCATCATCCTGGTGCAGTGAGCCTTTCATAATTCTTGATAATATGTTTCTGATTTTTTGTTGCCTGAGTGATGTATCATAAGAACTGATGTGAATGTACGTGCCTGTCTGTACTTAATGGTCATATGCCATTTTATGTAAATGAGCTATAAAACAGCAGTATTACTTTGGAATTAAATAACAAGAAGTGATACATAAATACAGAGAAATAAATGTTTTCTCAGTTATGCCTCTTCAACATTGTCACACATACCATTTTTATTCAATAGATGCCTTTTACTGATAAGATTGAGCTTTCTCAGAAATCTCCATAAACTTGTACCATCTGAATAATTATTTCTTGTCTCATAAAAATAACTTTAAGTATAATTTGTATTAGAGAAACAATGCAATGCATATTGATAAATCAAAGGGTATATAAGAAAGTAAAGCCCACAGAGATGTTTTGTCTATTTTTATAAAATAAAATATAAAATTGTAACTTGTCAATGCCTAGTGGCTAAACTCAGTATCCCAGGATCTATGGAAAAAAATTAAAAATGAACCTCTAGCAGTCACAGTACCACAAGAAGACAGTTGTCAGGGTGTGAAAGCCTCGTTTTGATGGTGGTTTGTTGAAAGTTACCCATGAAGGCTGTGGCTTTATTGAAGAGCCCCATATATGCATGATCATTCAATTGAGCTGAGAATTGAGCAGTATGATCACTAGCCTGGCAAAAGGAAATACGCCCGCAGTCACACCTACTCACCAAGCCGACCCAGGACAATCGAACGAAACAACCAGCAACAAGGCAAACTGAACAAAGACAACGCAACGCAAAGATAAAAGAGTGAAAAAGCAAAACGAAAACACAAACAAAAAACAAAAAAAACAAAAGAAAAGCTAAAAGGTAACGAGAAGCAGAAATAGCAAAAAAGGGCAACAAAAAAAAAACATAGAGCAAAAAAACAAAAAAAAAAAGAAAAAAAGACACTAAAAAAACCAAACAAGAGTAGCAAATAAAAACACAAAAACAGGCGCAGAAAAAAGAGACAAAACAAACAGAAAACCTCAAAGCAAAAAGAATAAAACCAGAAATATAAACCAGGCGCAAAAATAAAAGGCGAACCTACAAATCACAAAAAAAGGAAACGAGACAAAACCAAGATGAAAAGAAAGGAAGACAACGAACACACGCTAATAGGGAAAACCACACCACAAACGAAGGCGGAGAAAGCACAATAAAAAAAAAAAAAAAAAAAAAAAAAAAAAAAAAAAACATAAACAGAAACCCATAGAAACAAAAAACAAAACAAAAAAGAAAGAAGACAAGCCAGTAAATCCACTTAGCATCAAGAACCCACAACCATCAGCAAAGACAACCTAAAAGTTCGACACAGAAAAAAACGAAAAAACCAAAACCACAAACCAGCCAAAAGCGAACAGTAAGACCCCCCCCCTAAAAAATAATAATAAATAAAAAACAAGAAAACAAAAACCAAGGAAAAATAAAATCAAAAAAAGGAGACAGCACGACAAAAATTACACCAAATCAATAGCCAAAAACAATAAACTGATCTCGAAAGCACGAAATAAATACAACAAACTAAACGAAACCAGAGCACAAACAAGCAAAAGAGCAAAAAGAAACACAAAAGGAAAACATAATACAAAAAAACAAATCAACATCCATAATATAACTAAAGACAAACAGAAACATTATCTAACAACATCCAGAGGAACAAATGTGAAATGGACCCGAAAGCGGATAAGATACATTTAAAAATAGCACAATAAAGCAGTAAAACAAAAAAAAAAAAAGCAAAAAGAAACCAAAAACCATTCAAGGCTATAAAAAAGCAAACAAAGAAAAAAAAATACAAAAAAAAGCATGATTGATAATCCACAAAGGAAACCTACTAAACGAAAAGAGACAACATAAAAAAAATCTGCACAAGGCATAATGTAGTTACCAAAGTGCTAAGTTAATGATAGCAAATTTGTCTAAGTTTTATTAAGTCTTGGTAGAATAATGTTATCATCAAAATAATTTCACTGAGAAAAGTGACTTTAATTTTTTGAATGTGGACAGAAAACTAAATACAGAAAAGGCATACCAAATGTATTCTATTTAACATGGTTATAGATTAATTAAACCCATTGATTCCATAAATTTGAGTGCTCAATAAATACAAATAGAAATACACATGCAGAGACAAATATTGATTTATTTAAAGTAATTTACAATGTACATTTCAATTGTTAAAAAATAACGATTGAGCACTCAACAGTCATAGTCATGGTATGAGGATGTATAATACTGATTCATTACCTATTCCAAGGTAACTGAGAGACAAGAATCTTTCTGATTCTAGAGAGTAGAAGCAAGTATTTGGAATAGCATATACTAAAAACAAATGTCTAAATCCCGTTTCAATGTTATATAAGGCAAAAATTTCAAATGACAAATTCATAGTAAAATTTGTGTTATACTAGAGTTATGAGAAAATATAAATATTGGTAATATTGACATTTATTTTAACAGATTAGCCAATTAACATTTTCTTTTTTTCTTTTTTTTGTATCCAAAATACACGTTGGAGCTTCCCAGCAAGATAGCTAACTAGACACAACCAGGAGAAACATCTGACACTGAGGGTTGGGAACATCAGAAAGACTGGTGCACTCCAAGCAGAACTTTGGAGGGAAGACGTTGCAAGTGAATGGAGGGAAGACATTGAGGGTGGATGGAGGGAAGGCACTGAGGGTGGATGGAAGGAAGGCACTGAGGGTGGATGGAAGGAAGGCATTGACCGTAGATGGAGGGAAGACAGACAGAGAGGATGGAGGGAAAGCATTTTGAGGGTGGATGGAGGGAAGACACTAAGGGTGGTTGGAGGGAAGACATTGAGGGTGGATGGAGGGAAGGAACTGAGGGTGGATGGAGGGAAGACATTGACGGTGGTTGGAGGGAAGACACTGAGGGTGGATGGAGGAAAGACATTGAGGGTGGATGGAGGGAAGACACTAAGGGTGGATGGAGGGAAGACATTGAGGATGGATGGAGGGAAGGAACTGAGGGTGGATGGAGGGAAGGCATTGAGGGTGGATGGAAGAAACACATTGAGGGTGGATGGAGGGAAGACACTAAGGGTGGATGGATGGAAAGCATTGACGGTGGATGGAGGGAAGGAACTAAGGATGGGTAGAAAAAGTCATTGACAGTAGATGGTGGGAAGATGTAGAGGTGGATAGAGAGAAGACATTGATAGTATGTGGAAGAAAGACATTGACAGTAGAGAAAAGGAATTAAATACCCAACCAGAGTGCCTCCTCAGGGCTCACATAATAGCTCCTGTACTGCTAGACCACACCTGACCAGCAGCAAGCTCCAGTAGAGTGGCCCCCAAAGTGCACCAGCCCACCAGCTCCCTCTCCCCACCACAGCCTCCCCTCAGCCACTTGGCCAGCATCAACTTGCCCACAGCCACCCTTTACTGTTTTGCTGGCACACTTGGGTGAACCTTGCCTCCTCTTCCCTAACAGCATGCATGTGGGTGTGCACCCAACTGTGTCACTGTTTCTAGGGTGAGCACACCTGCCCGACTGCTCACCTTTTCCAGTTCAAATGCATGCATGGAGGCCAGTAGGCCTGTGCCCTCTCCACCCTCCCCCTTCTCCACCACTGCCACCAGCACCAATGAGTGCAGGGAAGCCAGCAGCCCCATGCTGGCCAGTGACCCACCCATGTGCCAACACCACTGCCAGTAAAAATGTGCACACAGATGCCAGTGGTCCTGCCTTCCCTACCCAATGTTTCCCATGCTGCCACTGGCAATGAGAGCACAGAGGAGGTAGTACCGTGCCTGCCAGCTCCCCACCCTAGCTGATAAGTATGCGCCCCAATGCCCTGCTGGCTGTTGCTGCTGGCACATGTGGATGAGCACAGATCCAGTTAACATCACTAAAGAAGTACTTTGGCTGGCACCACCCATTGGAGTAGTGTGGTTGGTGGTCTGTCGACACTTTGGCCCTCCTAGCACAGCAGGTTCCTGACATCAAGGGACCAGAGAACAAAGCCAGATCCCTGACACAAGACCCACAGCATTAGAGCACACCGCTCAGGAGTGCTGACCTGAGCCTTGCTCCCCTAAAATAAAAATAACTTTTCCAGAAGTAAAAAGTCAGTTGACTGAACCCACCTTATATCATATCATAACATTATATCATAACCAACCCCCCAAGGGAATCAAAAAAGGTAAAAGCAAAAATAAACACATCTAAAGGATAGCAACTTCAAAGATTGAAGGGAAATCAGCTCACACCAATGAGAAAGAACCAGTGCAAGAACTCTGGTAACTCAAAAAGCCAAAGTGTCTTCTTACCTCCAAATGATTACACAACTTTCCCACCGAGGGTTCTTAACCAGACTGAAGTGGCTGAAATGACAAAAATAGAATTTAGAATGTGGATAGGAGTAAAGATCACTGAGATTCAGGAGAAAGTTGAAACCCGATCCAAGGATTCTAATACAATAAAATGATACAGGAGATAAAACACAAAATGATCATTTTAAGAAAGAACCAAACTGATCTTATAGAGCCGAAAAACTCATTTCCAGATTTCAGAATACAATCATATGTATTAACAGCAGAATTGATCAAGCTGAGGAAAGAATCTCAAAGTTTAAAGACCAGTTCTCTGAAATACACAGACAAAAATAAAGAAAAAAAGATTAAAGAAGTATGAACAAAACTTCAAGAAATATGGTAGTATGTAAACAGACCAAATCAATGACTCGTTGGTGTCCCAGAAAGAGAGGGACAGAAAGTAAACAACTTGAAAACATGTGTGAGGATGCTGTCCATGAGGATTTTTTCAATCTGCTAGAGAGGCAAACATTTAAATTCAGAAAATGCAGAGACCGCATGAATAATACTACAAAAGATGAACATCCCCAAGACACATAGTTATCAGCTTCTCCAGGTTAAAATGGAAGAATAGATGCTAAAAGCAACTGGAAAGAAGGCAGGTCACCTACCAAGGTGATTGGTATTTTAATTTCAGATTAAACAGATTTTAAAGGCATAAATATGAATAAAAACAAAAGCATTACATAATGTTAAGGATTCAGTTCCACAAGAACCTAACTATCTTAAATGTACATGTATCCAACACAGGCGCATCTTGTTCTATGCTTATTACCTGGGTGACAAAATAATCTGTCCACCAAACCCTTGTGACACACAATTTAACTATGTAACAAACCTGCACATGTACCCTGAACCTAAAATAAAAGTCAGTACATGTCATCTTACAAACTCAAATAATAATAATAACAAAATACATGCTGGAAATATTTGAAGAACACTAAAAGAGAAATCTATGAATAAATTCTTTTATTTTTTAACAATCACTAATTTATTCTCACATTCATAAAATTGAAAAAAATGTGTTCATTTCTGTAAACCACTTTAGTCAAAGTTGCCCTAAATTATTAATCTGCATTGCTTTGGAAAAACAAAACACCATTTTGAAGACCTACAATTTCTTTTCATTATGTCCCACGTTCGGGTTCCTGCCTTTGAGCTCTTTGGTGGCCTTGAGCACAATGTTCATTTTGTTTTCCTTTTGTTCATTTGTATGATGAATGCCATAATTGGGTATTTGATGATGTGAATCTACACTTGTGGGTAACTGCTTTGTATCTTCTTGTTACCATGTCTGTTTTCCTGAACAGATTGCAAATTCCTAAAGGTAACGTTGTTTTATTATTAAATTTTTTCTCTGGTGCCCTTTATTATAATCTAAGATATCTTTCACTCTCTTAGGTACTTGATGTATTTAATTTCATTTACTAAAGTTTTGGGAGGCAGGAAATGTATTTCAATCTTGTCTAATAGGGAAAAACACCTTTTCAGTCATTTTCTTTGGATGCTCTAAGACTATGTCAAATGCGTGACTTTGGTACCCTTTTTTTCCCTGTACATCTGTTTATCTTTGGTAGCAGCTCAATGTAACAAAAATGTCATGCATAATTCACAAGCTATATAATAGGATAATGGATCTCTTCTATTTTGTTTTAGCCAAGTTCTAAGTAATCCATGACCACAACAAATATTTAATTAAAGTTACTCACAGATAGAACTATTGAAGGTTAGATATAATTTAAATACACCTGAAAAATATGCCTTGAAGATTAATAATAGCATAAACCTAAGAGTCCCTAATATTTGCAATCTTTCACAAATTAAAATTTTACCTAATTAGATTTCAAAATAATTATCAAGCATTGTCTATAGAGGAGATCTGACTAATTGTTCATGTATATTTTGCTATGACTTTCCCATCAGTGCTTATTATATATTTAAATGTTAAAGAATTAGGGAAATACATAGATGTAGTGTTTATACTTTCCTTTTTGAACATGATTACATCAAACTAGGAACACATATTTCTCAATTTCCTGATAACTTTCCTGTATTATGGCTTAGAAATTAAAAACTGTTCAGTAACTCCCTTCTACTAATTCAGAAAAAGCCACAATTAAATTTTGGCAAATGTGATACTTGCTAAAGCACCAAGAATTACTGAGCAACTGCTTCAATACTTACTTTTTCTCGAAAACTACATTTTCAATGAGTAAAATGGATTTGTTTGTCCTCGATGACTTTGTGTGTTTATCTGTATAGTATAGTGTAATTTCATGCACTTGATCTGTGGTTTAAATAATGATAAACTGTGTTCTGGGAATTGGGTTGAGATGAATACATCAAATATAGTTTCAATGGTGTAGTATGTGAAGCTCTTCCACTTTTTCTTTTAGTTACCGGAGAGCAAGACAATGCTTACTACAACTATCCCTGCCATTTGAGAAAGAAAAAAAATAGGGTGTAGGATTATGAGAATACTTGATATTACTATCTGCTAACAGTGTTGAATCCATGATTTAGCATTAATAATTCTGCATATTTCTCTCTGACCTACACTCTTAGCATGGCACCTGTAGTGCTTACTTTAAGTGTAGTGACTACAATTCGCCATTAAAAAGCAGAACTTCTTTATGAAAAACATATATGCCTAGTCTCCTTCCCAAAGCTACATATTATGTAATCTAATATATTAGATATAATTCTTGTTCATAATGACATTATTCTCTAATTGAGGAAATGAGACAAACATAAGAAAATTAATAAACAGATGGAAAACATTAAATGTTACAAAGCACTTAGGAGAACAGAGTACTATGAGATCATGCTGTTAACTGTTCTTACAGATTTATGAAAGGGACAAGGTATGTGCCTTTTAGGTATGACAGCTGGCTGTCTCTGCTGGCCTCACAGGGTGTAACTGCCTTAAGATCCAGGGAACATGGATTACTGACTTTGTGTATCTTTTCTCTGATATTTGAAGGCTTATTAAGTTTGTATTGGAATACACTGAATTCGTGGTACTGGAAAGTCTGATGACAAGATGAAAGACATCTTTAGTCAAAATAAGTCTGTGAAATAACTTCATGTTAGGTGTGTGTGAGTTTTTCCTTATCATAGGCTAATGTTCATTAGACCATTTAAAAAGTAGACATGGTTTACAGTAGTATGCACAGTATTTTTGAACCTTAAGACTGATCTATGAAATCACAGTGCCAACACTTTAATGAACAATGATAAACATGACTTCCAGGGAGATCAAACACAATCCTCTTTGTAGTGTTTTCTCTCCTTGTAGGTATGCAACATGGGAAAATAAGGTATCATTAGAAGGCTAACTGGCGAGCAGAGAAACAAAACAAGATAAGAAGTTCTAAGTTTTACATTACACAATGTGCTAAAGTACATTGATTATGATGTTGATATCTCCTTTAAAGGAATATGCCCAAGTTAATCTCATATAAGGTGCACCCTTGTTCCTTAGTATACTTTCTCTTGGACATTATTTTAGCTGCACTCTCTAAATTCTATGAGTGATTAACCTTTCCCCTTTATGACTGACAACTTTCTTCCCTTTCAATGGAACATTCTTTCATTACCTATGTTAATTATTTGATTAAATCATTTTCTAGTCTTGCTGAACTGGGGATCTATGCACTAATTTTTATATCTTTGCTCTGATAGGTGAAAGTAGAGTAGTTTGTTTTGGGACATATTGAGTTAGTGGCACTGCAAAGTATTATTATGATTTCCAAAAGGAAAATGGAGAGATGAGACTCAAGAGCCAGACCGAAGTAAGAAACACATATTTCAGAGTCTTCTGTATGCATATGGTTCAATGCTCTAAAAGTGGATGAGATTTCCACTAGAAAGAATATAGCAAACAAAAAGCAATTCGCAAAGGATATAATTTTGGAAAATAACTTGTGTTTTATACATGAGATAAGAAGAAGCCCCAGAGTACCCAGAAGAAGAAGAATAAAGATACAAAAGCATTATCCTGTGACATGGAATTTGTGAAGAATATATATTTTTATTGTATTCATGTCTGTGTATGTATATGTGTGTATATATTATATGTGTGTGTGTATATATATACACACACACACGTATATACATACATATGTATGTATCTATCTCTCTCACTTTTCTGTCTCCCTCTCTCCAACTTCTTTTTGGTCTGAGATGATACAGAATGTCACCTTAATGTATCAGATTGAATAAGCAAGAGCATCCTCAGCACAGTGGGATTAAGAAACACTTCTTTCTGCTTTATGATTGGAAACAGAACAAAATATAGAAAGCCAGAGTGCCTGTTAAGTAATCAGTCACTTCACTTAATCTTTACTGGTCTAAAAGAGATTTCTTTTCCTCACATCTACATCTTTTGAGGAAAGGTGATAAGGAGGAAGAAGGGAAAGAAATAGGAACAAAAATTAAGGAGACTCCTACAAGAAGTAGGCTTGAGATTATCTTTTACCTTTTGTTGGGATTCGATAACATTAAAAGCTCTATAGGAGATGAGAGATGGCATGTTCCTGACTGAAAACAGATACCCCTGCCCTCACCCATTCACCCCCATACAAAAGATCTTGAGTATTCAAAGGAATCATATCCATAAGTGGATATGATTACACTAACCCAAATTAGTTTAAGAATATAGATGCTCATGGGGTCCATCTAGACTCAGCCACCCCATCAGAGTGTTTGCGCTTCAATAACAATAGATAAACAGTGTAGGTAAATTAAAAACAGCTGAGGCTGTCAGTAAAAGGATTAGATTAAGATGAGCAATAGGACTTCAGCAGGATGAGGAGGCACTCTACCTATTCCTAGTTGATGCTTGAAAGCAAGCCTATGTCTAAAGACCACCAGGGTGTTTGATAAGTCTTGAAGATAACTACAGAACTTTGGAGAAGGACACTACACTACACACAAATAAGCATTATGCAATCACTTATAAAAATGAAAGAATTTTGTCCTTATCCTTTTTATAAGATATGGCAGAGATTTATACCAGTCATAACAGTGCTGTATTTGAAACCAAGAGAGAACAGCATTTTAACAAGAAAGGCACATTTGCTTGGGCAATTTTTTTAGAGTAGTCACAGAGAATGAGACCCAAAGAAAATGTCAGTTTGAGCCTTGGAAGTCAATGATGTATTACAGGATTTATTAAATTGGTGGCAACAGAGTATCTAGATAATCCAGAGATTAAACTATTAGAATGTGAGAGAAGGGACCTCTAACAATTAGAGACCACTCTTCGAGATATTTTGTTGGGGTTAAAAGGGAGAACTTTTTAATATGGTTATTGCTCTTCAAATGACAAATTAGGCAATGGGAAGCAATAATGTGACTTTTTCTAAAAAAGTATCCTGTGAATTTCTGAGTTTTTAATATACATTTGGCACTGTGGGATTTGTTAAATATAAATGTCAAAAGAATTGACATGAATGAAAATGATTGATGAAACCCATTCCTAAAAGGTAGGTTGGGATGATATCGAGTTGATATTATTAGAATTTTTAGGTAGTAATCAAAGTCCAGTTGAATTTATAAAGAGGCATTTATAATTGAAATCATTGCAGTGAATATAAATAACATGAAATTTGAAATCAGATTTTTTTGAAAACCGTTTTAGAAAATTTTTCTAACACAGGAGAAATTTCACAGGGCACATTTAGACTCCCAGGACCAAGAAAAGAGAAGTATGGTGTTAATGCCAACTAACAAACGTGGGATATGTTGGTTTTTACTTTTCTAATAGGTATGAGAATACAGGGACAAAGATTCCCCATATGGAAAGGTAAAAAGCAAGTAAACAAACAAAATTTTTAAAAATAACTAACTTGTAAGGAAATATTTTGTTTATGTTCAAAAAAGTGTTAAGTAAAATTTTGAATTTTCATGCTGTAAATAGGCCAGAGAACTTTGCTTTATTTCATGACTGAATTATGACATTTTATAATTTAGTAATTTAAATCATTTACAGGATTAAAATGCACCCTAAAGAATCATTTTATTCTTTTTATGCATACAAGAATGAAGTACAAAACTCTCTGTATAACAAACAAACAAACCAAAGTCCAAAAATTTTGCATGACTTCTTCTAGTTTATTTATTTATATTTGTTCATTTTTATTTTAGATTCAGGGTACATGTGCAGATTTGTTACATGGGAAAATTGCATGTCATGGGGGTTTGGTATACAGATTATTTTGTCACTTGGGACATCAACAAAGCACTCTATGGGTAGTTTTTCATTCCTCATCCTCCTCCCATTCTCCAAGTAGGCCCCAGTGTCTGTTGTTCCCTTTTTTGTGTCCAGATATATTTAAAGTTTAGCTCCCACTTATAAGTGAGCATATGCAGTAGTTTATTCAATATGAAAGAATCTGGCAAATTTGGTTTGGAGTTCAGCACTCTGAGTTTCAGCCCACTGTTCTTTACTGAAGTGTCAGTGGTTTTCTTTTTTCTTTTCTTCTTCCCTCCCCTCCCCTCCCCTCCCCTTCCCTCCCCTTCAGTCCCCTCCAGTCCCCTTCCCCCCTTGCCCGCCTTCCCCCATTCCTTCCTTCCCCTCCCTTCCCCTACCCACCCCTCCCCTCTTTTCTTCTTTTCTTTTCTTTTTTTTTTGATAGAGTCTGTTCTGTTGCCCAGGCTGCAGTGCAGTGGTGCCATATTGGCTTATTGCAACCTCTGCCTTCACCTCCCATGTTCAAGTGATTCTCCTGCTTCAGCCTCCCAAGTAGCTGGGATTACAGGTGTGCACCACCATGCCTGACTAATTTTTGTAATTTTAGTACAGACGGGGTTTCACTATGTTGCCCAGGCTACTCTTGAACTCCTGGCCTCAGGTGATCTGCCTGCATTGGCATCCCAAAGGGCTGAGATTACAGGTATGAGCCACTGAACCTGGCCAGCAGTTTTATTTTCTTAGTATAACATATTAGATTGTTATTATCTATGGTTATTTTTGGAGAGGGACATGAATGGTATACAAAGGAGAATCACTATGTTCTACTTTTGTCAACTTATTTGTTTATTTGTGTTGATTCTGCTATTTCCATATCTGAGACAATTTATTTTCAGAATACATAGTCACATGCCAAGTGTGGTGATTTTTCCTTGACTAATTTTTATACATGATTAGACTATCTCTTCAAAATTCTGGTGGACCCTGTCAGAAATAAATAAACAACCTCAATTGAATACTTAGGTTTCTTTTGAGCTCTTTGAATTAGATTATCCCTTTCTGCAACTTTCAATTCAAAAGGAAAAAAGCCATAAGAGACGTGTCTGATTATTAATAGTAGAGATATCTGATTCAGGTATAATTGAACAATCACATTATATTTTAAAAGTTGACCTTGCAAAATATATAGCACATTTTATGGACAAGTATTTGTGCAAGTTTGCTATTAAACACCTATAAAAGACAATTGTCCACTTAAAGTCAGACACATTTAAAAAGTGTAATTCTGTATTTATGGATCTTAATTGCATAATGATTCAATAATATAAGACTGAATTATTCTGTGATCATTTTATTTTTGTTTTTTTTCTGAACAAATTTAGAAATAAAAATTTTCTTCTAAAATTATTTACTGTTGTATGAACAGAATCACAAATAATCTACATGAATATTTTACTAGAGAATTTAAACAATGCCACCCCATTTGTTTGTTATCTGACACATAATTATTGGATTGCTTTACTAACTCTGAATATATCATAAACTTCTGACCATTTCAACATATAAACTGAAATTAATTACTGGACTGACCAATGCTATATTTAAACCACTGTAAGTAAGAATTGTGAAGCCCAACTTTACAGTTTGCATAGTTACCAATGTTCATTGTACATACACATTTTTCCTCAATGATGGTTTCTTCGTAGAGTTTGCATCAAATCAGGCCACAAACTTAAATACCAGATAATGACAGTCTTTTGAATAATGTGTATATAAATATATGTGTATGTGTATATTTACATATATATTTTCTGATATGTATCTTATTTAATTTGAAGAAATGTGTATCTGATGTCCATATGTATCTATATTAGACTCCATAAAATAGATTATCAAAGATATAAAAATGATTCCAATATTATTTATAATAGTTTATTGCTAATTTTACCCGTTTGAAAAAAGTTTACTGCTAATTTTACCCAATATTGAAGATGATGACATACTGCGAAAGGGATC
This sequence comes from Cebus imitator, assembly GCF_001604975.1. NCBI lineage: Eukaryota > Metazoa > Chordata > Mammalia > Primates > Cebidae > Cebus > Cebus imitator. Next base: position 7,675,320 of record NW_016107370.1, read on the forward strand.
TTGGGAAAGATTGACTTGATGTTATAGATTGAATTGGAACAGGTATTTTCTTTGTTCAAATGTTAATGAGAAGAATTAAAATAGAAGCACTTACTGAGCTGTTACTATATTTCATTCAGCTTAACAGATACTTCACGCATATTATGTCATTTCATATTCGTTACTATATTAATTTGGCATTATTTTCAGATTTTCAAAAGGAGGACTTGAGATTTAGGCAGGCATACTCACTTGCCTAAAATGAGTGATAAAACCTCAGATCCAAGCCTGTGTCTCTGTTTGACTAACGGATCAACCGTCATTTCACTTTAATATATTTAACTCATTTTGTATGCTGATGACTTAATGAATCTGTTGAGGAGGCTATTTCCTTCTACTCTTTGTTATTGATACTTTTATGCTAAAATGACTGCTGCACTAATTTTGTAAGTATCTTAACACTTCTTAAAACCTGAAACATTAACAAGATTAGAAATACTTTTTCAATTTGGTTGGCAAAGAAGATTCTGACTATAAGTAAATTCCAAAATGAATGTATATGCATGAAAATAAAGAAAAACTACCTAAGGCAATGAGAACAGTGAAAAACAAAGTGTGAAGGCAAAGAAAAAGTAAACTCAGCAATGATTATTGATGGGAAGCTCTTTCAGAATGTTCTGGAAGAATTAGGCTTTATAGCTCTCTCAAATTCATCCATATACTCGCTTTTTCTGAGAAGGATATGTGAATCCAAAAGTTTTGTGCCAGGTTATATTCACTGTGCAAACATTCTGCCCTGTTTGAACTGGACAAATGTAAAGAGATCTAACTTTTGAGGACAGATAATGAAAAGGATCTGGTAAAATCCTGTGCTATAGTGCAAAAATCAAAGCTTTATAAACGTTACCTTACTCGAGAAAATACACTATACTTTCACAAAAGAACAAATATGTTAGACCAAAAATCACAAAAAGCAAAGCTGTCATTGTAAAAAGAGTCTTTAAACCATATTAATAAATGCACCATGAACTTCCAATAAAGAAAAGGTGTCAGTCACTTCAATGCTGTTCTTCTTTTCATATTTTAGGCTCCTGGACCAGTTTTTAAGTGGCTGTGAAATTTTAGTTGTTGATGACAGTTATTGCTCACCTTCCTAAAGTTGGTCTTTAAAATGACTTTGTGCTTTAATGCAGTCGGAAAAATCCTTCATTCTGGTGATCAGTTCCACAGCCTCAGAAGCAGTGCAATCAATCACATGTAGTGCCTGATGGATGTGTCAGGCAATAAGCACAGCTATAGCTGTTTCAAGGCCACTGACTTGAAATCTGCAATTTCACCTGATTCCTTTAAGCCTATGGCTTTGAGGCAACCCAAGGGTCAGCAAAAGTGTCCTCTTCTGTACAGATCATTTGAAACACCAAGAAACAAGTTAAGCAGATTGAATATTGATATAGAAATCACCTTCAAGTTATTAATAATTTCAACAATTCCAATAATAGAAAAATAAAATTTCCTTAAATGAAGGCATTTTAACCTTGTTCATTGTTGAAGAGTCTATTACAAAGTATTTCTGAGAAGGACATTGTATTTGATTCTTGATAAGTAGCTTATTACACTGAATTCTTTATTTTTATGGACAATGACAGAAAAAAGCTCTATTTATATTGTTAAACCAAGGCTAAACATATTATAAAATGCAAAATAAAATTAAAAAAAGAAAATGCAACAATAAAAGATCTATGCAAGCCACATCTTGAGTGTTAAAAATCCAAATAACTGATATAGCAGTACTATATTTACTTGGATTCCCACTCAATTTTTTTTTGTTTTTATACATACTTCTAACATTTTAATCACATTTTATAATAAATAAAATAATTTTGTTTCTTTTGCTTGAATTTTTGTCTTTAGCTTTCATCATTTTATTTAAAATATTTATTTTATGTCTAGTATATGTCAGTCACATTGAAAAATTACATTTTAGATTCTGAGGCTAAACGGCCAAATATTAGATTTTTTATTTATAAAATATTGCTATTCAGAGATGAGTCAGAATTAAATATGACAAACATATTTTAGTAACAAAAAAATCTAGTCATTACTAACAAATCTCATTGTTATTTTAAATCCAGGTGAATCAATAAGAAGTTTTACATTCATCTATAGAAAGAACAATAACCTTTAAATTGATCTTTGAATTGGTGCTTTACATGAAGAAGTAATTAGGTGCTCACTTTTAGAGAGGCCAACTTTCACCAAAGGTACAAATGCCCGTCTCTGAAGCTGTATTCATTAATGTAGTAATGAGCTGTTGAAATAGTAATGCAGAACAAATCTACAACACAGGGAAACTAATCAGCTTAAGCATACGTTCAATCATCCTGCTGTTCTGGAGACAGACACTTTTTTATATACGATGGATACTTTAAATTCCATTATTGTTGAAACACGATGCTCTCTCTGTTCACAGATCCCAGACTCATGAATTTCTGAAATCTTAAATTTTAGATCTCCTGATGTTGTTCGGCAATTTGAGCAAAATGCCCCAGAAAACTTTACAGTTTTCCAGGGAGATCTTGGTAACAAAGCAAGATCTTTTTGAGTCTCATGTTTACAGAGGACCCTGCTCACAGAAGGATCTCATCTGTTTTGTCTTCAGCGGTGACTAGTCAGCTGATAGAGCCTACTTCAGTTACTTTTGCTTTGCTGTATGGCCCTAGATCATACTAGCAAACCATCAAGTAAATATAGCTCATTGAGTAAGAGTTTAAAGATAAAAAGTCAATAACATTTCTATATTGACCTTGGAGAAAAGAAGACATCTTAGAGCACACAGCATTCTGATGGTGGCTGAATGCCAAATGCCACATTATTATTACAACATGTATTGGTAACAAGTAGCAGGAGCTTCGTTTTGGTCTTGAACCAACTCATCTGCACTCATAGACATAAATCCTATTGGATTCATAAGTTTCAATTATAATTTATTTCCACGTGCTTGGCCATTTAGAAACCAGCCTGCTAGAGGCTGCTTCTTTACATATATGGACTTCTCTTCATTCCTATGCTCCTTCCTTCTAAATCGAGAGCTTTCTGTGCCAATGACGTTTTTATTTAAGGATCAGATAATTACTCCTTATCCTTTATCTTCCATCCCCACCTCAATACATACAACCATACAAGCTTTCAATTCCTTGATATCTAAGCTGATTTCACAAATATTTAGTAATCCATACTCTACGATTTGCACTGTGTTACAAGCTGTAAATCCTGACACATATAGCATGATCTCAGTGTCTGAACAATGTATAGCCTTGTTCTTTAAGTGCAGGTGGTTATAATAAACCAGTGGTTATTCTCACAAAATCTCTTAAATATACATTTTGTTAATGAATTAATGCTCTTCTGCATTACCAAGAAGGATGACTTCCTGTACAAATGTCCTGATAATACAATCTAAGTTTTTCAGATTTGATAAATGTGGACCTCATCCAATACCTAGATAGGTCATTATGACTTGTGTATAATGAGAATATTGAATGCAGATTAAAATGTTTAAATACCTACATTGTGTTATGTGTCACTATTAAACTTTGATGTAGCCTTATGTTAACATGTTTCTTGCCATTTTTGCTTTGTATTTTATAGCACAGCTTCTCATGGTTTATTTTCCTTGTAAATTGTGCTATTTGTTAACTTGATGAATGCTAAAATGAACTGAAGATTAGAATAGATAGAAAATTAAATAGAGTTCTAATCACAAAAGTCTTCCTTCTGAATTTTACTAATTAGCAAACTTTCATATTCTTTAGAACGGTGTCCCATAATTAAAAGTCAAGCTTGTTACAGTATTTTTAAGAAATAGATACTAGTAATGAGAATATAAAAGTGGCAAAATAAGAAATAACAACTTCTAGGTGTAATTCATCTCTTTATTTTTCATCTCTACCCAGTTAAATTTTAATTTGTTGAGTTGTACATTGTAGTGAAAACATTGGCATTTTAGTGAGATGTTCCTCCTTTTTTATCAATTGTTTTTCTGTCTATATTTTTACTTTTTGTCTATTAAATCCCTCTGATAATGAGGTATTGTGTTATTTAAAAACACCTTTTATATGGACCTCCAGCAGTCCTACAGCAGAGGGACCTGACAGAAGGCAAACGAAAAAAAAAAAAAAAAAAAAAAA
>NW_016107370.1:7679560-7730799 GCF_001604975.1 Cebus imitator
CTTCTCTCATGAAGTGACCGTGTATACGCAAGGCTCAAATCAAAGAAAAAGAATCACACTATTTGGGAAAAAGAAAGGGGAATCATAAATTGTCTCTATTGTGGCTTTCGAGCATAAACTCTAATCTCAAGGTAAAGAGACCTAGATGATGATATTCTCTTGCCTATGGCAGCTAGTTTTAAAAATACCTACCCTACCTACACTTCCCTATTCAACCAACCTACCTACTTGCATGCAAGACAAGCCTTATGAAGACAGACATCAACTTACTTTCTCCAATGAGGAGCATTTTCCCTCTTTGTCCATTGAAGTATACTTTTATATGAGTTGAGTAATAAAAATACAAAGTGTTTTTTGTATTTATTGTGACATACAGGCCACTTGTTTCAAAACACAGTATCTCTTCCCCCAAACTGTCAATTATAAGAATTAATGTATTTCTAGCAAGAATTGTAAAATGAGTGATGTATCATTGAAGAAGGTCTTTTAAAGATCGGTTTACAGAACAACAGCAGCAATAGGGTAAATTAACTTCTCTGAAGAAGAACAAGGTTAAATTGATGTGAAATGCAATAAACTCTGCTCCCTGGCTCTCTTACGGTAGTAGTTTGCCAAACATTTGCATAGAAAAATATTGTCATCTACTTAGTTTCCATTCATAGGAAAGCTGTGTGGCTGTGATTTTAAATATTTTTATATTATAAAGTTGGAGCGGATGAAGGTATGAGTTGATTAACAGCTCTTCCTTTCTTCACTTCTAAGCCACAAACTGAAATTCTAGTTGTAATGGTCCCTCAAATCTGTAACTCTGTAAATCTGCCATGATAGATGAGCTGAATTATCAGTACATGCAGATGATCAAGGTACCTCTGATTTTAAGATAATAGAGATAAAGGATGAAAGTTTCTATTTTGATTTTTAAAAGCACATTATTCAATCATTTTTATAACCTGTGTTTTTTTTTTTTTTTTTTTTTTTTTTTTTTTTTTTTTTTTTTTTTTTTTTTTTTTTTTTTTTTNCAAGGTCTTGTTCTGTTACCCAGGCTCTGGAGTGCAGTGGTGCAAATACAGGTCACTATAGCCTTGACTCCTGGGCTCAAGTGATCCTCCCATCTCAGTCTTCTGTGCTCAGTCTTCTGTGTAGCGGGGACCACAGGTGCATGCCACCACACCCAGAAAATTGTTTATTTATATTTTTTTGAAGAGACAGAATATGCTCATGTTTCCCAGGCTGGTCTCAAACCCCTAGCCTCAAGCAACCCTGCCACCTCAGCCTCCTGAAGTGCTGGATTACAGATGCGAGCCACCATGGCCAGCCTATGATTCCTTTTGACTACGTTTCGTCCTCTGCTTTACTTCCTGGGTATCCCCGATCTTTCTTTAATGATATTTGATTCTGTTCCCAACCTTACTCTCACTCATCCAGCCAGTGTCCTAGGATCTCCAGCTAGAAGCTTCCTTTAGAGAAAAACTGAAACCTGGCCTCCATTACACTCATAATTATTGGTTTTCATTCTGTACATAGGCTATAATATTATTTCTCAATAGTATTATAAAAATTAATAAAACAAGGCACATGATTGTACTTTATAATATATTTAATGTAATATAAAATTAAACGAAGTAAGTCACATGATTATATTTTATAAGCTAAAAAAGTTCTAGGAGATACATTTCTATTTCTTATTGGTTAATACGCTTATAGTTTTCTACCAGCAACCACAAATAAATGTCTTTAATGACATAAATCTGCATAGCCAGATTCTAAATCTTTATTATTACGTCCATTAGGTAAGATCATGTAAATGCTACATCTTACTCATTGTTTTGGAGACCTGTAATTCCCTTTTTACTTTTCCCACCTCTACCTGTCCCACTTTCTCATCTTCTTCCTGAGAAATTTTTAAAAATAGGAGGTAGTGAAAAAAAAACTCTAAAAGTTTTCTTCTTGGGAATGTATGTGTAAAATGATAACTCGTTAATTTATTTTTCCTTAAACTTCCACTGTTAGTTTACCCGATTCATTCACATATACTTTACTATAATTTATTTAGCCTTATTTAGAATTGCGTTTTCCCCTCTAAAAATATTTCCATTTTGTAAATTTTAATTCCTCTAAATAAAAATACTAACAATTCCCCAGTGCTTCTAATCTGTACAATTATTTGACCACACATCTACAGTATTTCCTGTTACAGAAACAGGCTAGACATAATAAATGCTACATAATTTTCTCACATCAAGTTTTACTAATTTATTTTACTACTTTAATAAGTCATGCCTACCACCAATGACAGTAGTATTAAATCAAATACAAAGAATGGTTGTGTGCTGTGATATTTTCCTTTAACATTTTATAATGAAACATATTCTGCAATTTAAGTACACTTCTCATTACTGCCAAAAGCTGATTATTTTATTTTTACCACTATCTAAAATCTCCTATTTGCAAATGTCATTTCAGACAAAATTAGCAAACAATTCTTGTTCCATGAGAACAAACAGAATAAATAAAAAGGGCATATTCATAACTCAACTGCCATAAAAGCACAATAAAATAAATTAGATCAGAAGACATTGTATGAAAAGGCTTTTGATTTAAAAGTCTAGAGACAAGTGTTCTTATTTGAACTATATACTTAGTAATGTAATATTGGGGAGCTCATTCAACATTCAGATATCCTAGCGTATTATTTATTAAAAGCATACAACTTGAGTCAAATAATTTGGTTTTGAAGCTCAGCTCCAGCCCTTATTAGCTTAAGTCACTTTCTTGAGGCTCAGTCTTCTCATCTGTAAAATGGGAAGAGTGATAACTACTTTCTGCAAATATGTATAAGTACAATGTGCTATACTTTATTCTAAATTTATGATTAATTTATATATGCAATTTTATTACTATGAAATTGTTAATAAATGTAAAATAATTTTTTCACCAGTAATTATACTCTTTAATTTTATGTCTTAGAAGGTGCTATTGAAGCGAAAAACAGCTTAGTGGTTAAATATGACATTGTAGGTCAGGTGTGGTGGCGCATGCCTGGTACCCCAGCTCTTTGGGAGACAGAGGTGGACCGATTACATGAAGTCAACAGTTCGAGACCAGCCTGGTTAACATGGTGAAACTCCATTTCTACTAAAAATACAAAAATTAGGTGGGTTTTGTGGCAGGCAACTCTAATCCCAGCTACTCAGGAGGCTGACACAGGAGAATCGCTTGAACTTGGTAGGCAGAGGTTGCAGTGAGCAGAGATCATGCTACTGCACTCCAGCCTGGGCGACAAGAGCGAGACTTCATCTCAAAAAAAAAGAAAAAATGACATTGTAAAAATCAAAATGCAATTATTATGATAATGGTGTTCATGTAAATGACTATCTTCATGCACAAAAGTAAAAAATCAAATGAAATTTAAAAACCTAAGTTTATGTATATAATGCCATGGGTTATTTGTGGTTAAATTGTAAGAAAACACAATCCACCACATTAAACTGATGTGTAATTTAATTAATGACTTGAATGCTTTTAATTCAATAGAATTTAGTTTTATTGAAAATTATGATCATGATAATTATATTAATCAACTTAATATAATTGATTTTGTAGTTTTACTTGTATTTATTTCCTAATTATTTTGTTTTCAAATATGTGTAAGAGCTGCATTCATGAATATCTTATGCCAATTTTTATATATGACTATTTTAAATAAAATAATTTAACTTATTTTCAAGTCTACACTAAGGTTTCACAGAAAATTTTTTGATTTTCCGCAAGTTCTGGAATATTACAATAGCATTGCGGAGCCTTTATCTTAGACAGTAATCTCTTCAAATCTTTGGATATCAAGGCAAAACTCTTGTTTTCTAGCTCAAAAGTAGTGTTTTTCTGCTCTCTACAGAAATTGCTTGATACATATCCATGAATTCACTTTTTTCCCCTTGCAAACAAGCATCTAATATTCATTAAAGTAGGTATTAGAGACTCAAAAAAGGGATAGAATTTCCTCTTTCACACAGTTGCTTTCTAGTTGGTGAGAGAGAAGAATAGCTAACAATCATACTCCGTGATGAAATAAAAAATAGTGCAGATGTGCCCAGGATATATGCACAGCTTTATCATGTATTACAATTCCTTTGGTCTCAGGCAATTAAATATGTCCAAGATACAAATATTTTAAAGAATGTTTTGGTTTTGTTTTTAATCACCAGGAAGTATTGCTTGGTGACATTTTCCTTCTATCAACTCACTGCATTTCTGGATATTTGTCTTCTAAATTATTATCAGCAAAAAGATAAAGGGCAAATGAAGCATGATACCAGAGGTTTTGCTCCATGAGAAGTTGGTGTTCCAGATGAGACTGACCTCTTTTGTATTGCTTAGTTGGAACTGTGCTGTCATTGCCAGGGTATTTATACAGCTATGAATGAAGATAGAATCAACCAAACCCTGAAATTACTTGTCCTTTGGGTGAGAATGAACTTGTTCTCATAGTAATTCTAATGCTCTTGTGGTTATTTAACACGCCCAGATTTACTGGCCTCATGATCCGACATAAAGAAGAGGCTTAGCTATAATTTTAGGACTTTGAGATATATTTTAGACAATACAGTCCCATTTTCTGATTCCAAAGAGCATAGAATATATGTTTAGATTTTAATGAAAATGAGTCATATGTGGTTAAACTTGTCCTAATAGACTCAGTTTAACTAATTCCCTCAATCAACCTGCCCACTCCGTTTCTTCTGTGAAGCATATGGAATTATGCTCTTGGCAGGCTGTGTTTTCACTGCTCGTGGACCACTCTCTAATGTGCTAGTGAACTCTGCTCTCTGCAGTTGAGCTGCATGTTTATGGAGAGTTAGTCACATTTGTTCCCAAACTGGTTTGTGCCTTCTGTTCTTGTTATTGAAATTACATAACTTAATTAAATCTTATATGAAACCAAATTTAAAAAAATAAATATGTCTATTGGAAAAGTAAATCTTTTGAAAATTCTTAATGTCATGGCACTAAATTTAAAATTTTTGAACAACTTGTGTCATACAGCTATTAAAGGGTAAAATGTGTACACTTACACAACACTTTGAATAAATCTAAATTTAAAATTGTAGATGATGAATTTTGGGTGATGTTTTGCTAGAACAATGTGTCAGAACCCCCATCAACACCAATATTGCAAATGAAAAGATCCTCATATTACATATTAATAAAATTATGTTCTGTTGAGTAAATACAGAGCTAAATGTTCAGAGTTAAAATATTTGAGATCACTGTATAGTCATTATTCCCAGATTTAACCTGATTTTGATTAAATGATCTATTACCAGCCCAAACAGTTTTTATAATGATCAATCTTTATAGATGGAAAATGATAAAAAAAAGAACAATATTAGACTACATAGAATAATTACAACAATATTAAATAAAACCAATGCTTTCTAAAATATAATTATGGAATTGGAAAAAAAACTATGGTTTCATCAGTATGAACTCCACGATGTATGTACTTAAAGTGGAGATTGATATTTTGAGATTGTTTGCACCTTCCTTCCAAATCTCTGTGAAGCAATTTATTTGTAGACCTGGAGCTTTCGGGAGATTGAATAGCAATGATCATGTCTTTGATAAAATCATCCTGCTGATTTTATTTCTTGCTTTGCTTATCAATGTACATTTTGTATACATAATATCAAATAAATATAAGTAATATACGTGTGTGTATATTTTATGCTTTATTTCTTTATTTTATTGTAACAGAGGTATTAGTTTACTTCTTATTGAACTCAACATTTAAGTGTAAGATAATCTCATTCAAAAGCCTACGAGATATCTAAAGAAGCATTTTTTTCAAATGATATTCAGGATTACATACAAAGACCTTAAGAAGTAAACTCAATAAAATATTGTTGGTTTTTAGGTTATAATTTATAACAATACTACTCAGTAAAACATGAATATATCCATCACATCATGAAAAAGGTAGTCAGTGAAGTTATGGGAAATTAATTAGAAATCAGATATAAATTCATAAAATATTAAACAGTGCACTATAGAAATATTTGTTTTCTAATTAAGATGAGGCCATTCTACTATCTTAGAAATCAACTGAGTGGGAAATGAGAAAGACATTTTTCTGCAATTCAACACATTTAAATGAGTATAATTTTGTTTTCTTACTCAGAATCAATGGAATGAATACGTATAGTATAGTCCCTAATTTCAATCTATTTGATTCAGCACATCAAAACCAATCTTAACAATTGAGTGATAATTTTTATTCTGACACCAATAATTTGGTAATTAATATTACTTTTCTCAGCATTTTTTTCTTTATCTTTTTAACAAATCAAGGGTTTTCTAAAAGACAAAGAAAATGAATGGCTGCAAAAATGTATATTATTCCTCTTAATTGGTAATAAGTTGTTTTCTGTAATTTGGAAGTATTACTGAAATAGCCTCTGTCTTCACTTAGTGCTATTTCTATGTAGTGGAATAAATTTTTAAAATATACCATGTATGCAGAGAAGTACAAAGATCAGAAATATACACTTCTGTAAAGAAATAATAAATTTTATAAAATGTAGCAAATATACGCAGAGAAGTACAAAGATGATAAATGTAGTGTTCTATAAAATTTTATAAATTGAACATACCTGTGTAACTAGCATTTTGGTCAGGGAAAAAAAATTCCAATAACACATAGTGTCTCCTGTTTTCTTGAAGTGAGTTCCCTCTCAGAAGTAAGCATTCACTAAAGATGAGCTTTGCCTATTTAAAAAACATAAATGGAATTATGCAGTTTTTAACCATCTATTTAGACTTTCCTGCTTGTTTTTTGAGATGATATACATTGCTGTGTCTAATGGTACATCACAATTCTCATTACTATAATGTATGCTATAGTACTGTTAGAAGACATTTTCTTAACTCTATCTTCTGTTCATATAAACATTTTAAATAGTTCTTTTCCATATCTAATGTGACAATTTGTATTATATATAAAAATAATGACTGGTATTATGACTGGTACACCAATTTGATAAATAAAATAATATAAAGTATTTGATGGCAAAAATTGTTTCCTTTATGTAACTCTGATTATCCATAGTAACATGTAAATGATACATTGCAATGTTAAACTTAAAAATACTTGTTGAATAGAATTAGACATCAAATCATCAATGTTATTATTCAAATTAGTATTGTAATTCTATTATCATGGGAAGCAATGCCTGAAAAAAATCAGAGCACATGTCATAACTTATTTATAATAATTAAGAAAGTCTCAGATCTGTCTAAGTTCCTTGAAAATGACAGCCCACTTAGGGAATTACATCTATGCCAAATGCTTCTTTTCTTACATGAAACATTGATTAGAAAAGATGTTTTGCTTCTTGGTCAAATGTATTAATATGATATTTCTGTGGACTTCCATTGTTTTATGGCATTATCAAATGCCTGTATTTGAAACAGCTGTTAAAAGCACCAAACATTCATCAAAAACTGACATGGTCAATTATGCTTTCATTTGCAGATTATGAAGATAAGAAAAAAGGAAGAAAACAAATGTTACTTAACTAGTTCTCTTTAGTTATCACTCCAGTTGAAATTCAAAAAATATTTTATAATAAGCAATGTTGATATGGTTTGGCTCTGTCCCCACCCAAATCTCAACTTGAATTGTAATAATACCCAAGTGTCCAGGGAAGGGCCATGTGGAGATAATTGAATCATGGAGCAGTTTTCCCCCATACTGTTCTTGTGGCAGTGAGTAAGTCTCACAAGATCTGATGGTTTTATAAATGGGAGTTCCCCTGCATAAGCTCTCTGGCCTGCCTTCATGTAAGATGTGATTTTGCTCCTCAGTTATCTTCTGCTATGATTGTGAGGCCTCCCCAGCCATGTAAAACTGTGAGTCAATTAAACCTCTTTCTTTTATAAATTACCCAGTCTTGAGTATGTCTTTATTAGCAGTGTGAGAACAGACTAGTACAAATATGTATGTCAGGAGAGATAGGCCTGAGAATGTCATGTATAAACAGCCAAAAATACTGAGAAAATGGAACTGATGTCAGTAGTGCAAAAAAGCAAAACACAGTGCAACAAATCTGTTGATACATAACTGGTGATGCTTTTGGAGCATCTTACTTCATAGGAAGAGTTTAACATAATTAGGGAAGCTATGCTACAGATATTTTCATCATTTATTTAATTGTTAGGTCTTCCATTATTTAATAAAGGTTTCTTTTTTATTTTCTCCTCTTAAGCTTCTTAACATTTACAGTTTGGTCAAGGTTATAAAAAGACTATTATTTGGATTAGGTAAAGTCGGCTTAAAAAAAAAAAAGCTTAATTAGCCTTTTAAAAAAATGTGTGAAATAGTTCAGGAAATTATCACCTGACATAACAGAAATTAGTTATCCACTGTAAATCTCTAGAAAAATAAGTAGTAGTTTATTTCCGATGTAATGAAGCTAAATACAAGCTAGTGAAAACATATTTCTATAATAACTAACATTTTATAATTCACACAAAAATATAGTGTTTTGAAATAGAAAAATATCTGTGTTAAAAAATTTAAATTACACACAAACACACACACACACACACACACACACACCCCTTAGTAAACTCATCAGTTATCCTGAAAACTGATTTCTGATACTATCTAACTAGCCATCCAGTCATTCATTTATGTCTCATCATAAAATATGATAGGTATGCAAGGTAATGGATATGTTAATTAGCTTGATTTAACTATGCCACATTGTAAACATATATCACAACAGCTTATTGTACCCCATAAATGTATACAACTATGACTTGTCAATAAAAAATAGACTGCTTATTACTTGAAAGTTACTTCGTTATGTGATGGGAGTGCAAAGAAAAAGAAATAGTGCTTTTATTCCCTCGGCTGAAAAATATTATTGGCAGAGATAGCTACTTAATGTAATAATTATAGTTCAGTTTCTTTTTTTAAAAAAAAACTTTTTATTTATTTGTTTATTTATTTAATTATACTTTAAGTTCTGGGGTACATGTACAGATCATGCAGGATTGTTACATAGGTATTTACATGGCATGGGGGTTTGCTGCATCCATTCCCCTGTCACCTACATTAGGTATTTCTCCTGATGGTATCCCTCCCCAATTCCCCACCCCCTGCTATCCCTCCCCTACCCTCCCCCACCTGCCAAAAGGCCCCAATGTGTGATATTCCCCTCCCTGTGTCCATGTGTTCTTATTGTTCAACATCCACTTATGAGTGAGAACATGCAGTTTTTGGTTTTCTATTCTTATGTCAGTTTGCTGAGAATGATGATTTCCAGCTTTATCCATGTTCCTGCAAAGGACATGAACTCATCCTTTTTTATGGCTACATAGTATTTCATGGTGTATATGTGCCACATTTTCTTTATCCAGTCTATCATTGTTGGGCATTTGGATTGCTTCCAAGTCTTTGCTATTGTAAACAGTGCCATTATGAAAATATATGTGCATGTGTCTTTATAATAGAACAATTCATAATCCTTTGGGTACATACCCAGTAATGGGATTGCTGGGTCAAATGGAATTTCTATTTCTAGGTCCTTAAGGAATCGCCACACTGTCTCCCACAATGGTTGGACCAATTTACACTCCCACCACCAACAGTGTAAAAGCATTTTTTTCCACATCCCCTCCAGCATCTGCTGTCTCCAGATTTTTTAATGATTGCCATTCTAACTGGTGTGAGATGATATCTCAATGTGGTTTTGATTTGCATTTCTCCAATGACCAGTGATGATGAGCATTTTTTCATATGTTTGTTGGCTGCATAAATGTCTTCTTTTGAAAAGTGTCTGTTCATATCTTTTGCCCACTTTTTGATGGGGTTGTTTGTTCCCTCCCCCCAGCCCCGGTAAATTTGTTTTAGTTCTTTGTAGATTCTGGATATTAGCCCTTTGTCAGATAGGTAGCTTGCAAAATTTTTTTAGTTGCTGGTTCACCCTAATGATTGTTTATTTTGCTGTGCAGTAGATCATAAGTTTAATTAGATCCCATTTATCTGTTTTGGCTTTTATTGCCATTGCTTTTGGTGTTTCAGTCATGAAGTCCTTGCCTATGCCTATGTCCTGAATGGTATTGCCTAAGTTTTCTTCTAGGGTTTTTATGGTGTTATGTCTTATGTTTAGATCTTTAATCCATCTGGAGTTAATTTTTTTATAAGGTGAAAGGAAGGAGTCCAGTTTCAGCTTTCTGCACATGGCTAGCCAGTTTTCCCAACACCATTTATTAAACAGAGAATCCTTTTCCCATTACTTGTTTTTGTCAGGTTTGTCAAATATCAGAGGGTTGTAGATGTCTGGCTTTACTTCCGAGGCCTCTGTTCTGTTCCATTGGCCTATATGTCTACTTTGGTACCAGTACAATGCTATTTTTGATTACTGTAGCCTTGCAGTATAGTTTGAAATCAGGTAGCGTGATGCCTCCAGCTTTGTTCTTTTTGCTTAGGATTGTCTTTCTATGTGGGCTATTTTTGGTTCCATATTAAGTTTAAGGTGCTTTTTTCCAGTTATGTGAAGAACGTTAATGCAGATTGATGGGGATAGCACTGAATCTATAAATTACTTTGGGCAATATGGCCATTTTCATGATATTGATTCTTCCTAACCATGAGCATGGAATATTTCTCCATCTGTTTGTGTCCTCTCTTATTTCCTTGAGCAGTGGTTTGTAGTTCTCTTTGAAGAGGTCCTTCACATCCCTTGTTAGTTGTATTCCCAGATATTTTATTCTTTTTATAGTAATTGTGAATGGCAGTGTGCTCATGATTTGGCTCTTTGTCTTCTATTGGTGTTTAGGAATGACTGTGATTTTTGCAAGACCCCATCATCTCTGTCCAAAATCTCCTTAAGGTGATAAGCAAATTCACAAAGTCTCAGGATATGGTTCATTTTCCAATGATGAAATACATTAATAGAGCTATGGTCAAAGGTTTTAGAAGTCAAAAAAACCCACACATTTGAAACTGTTTTTTAGATATAGTGTCCCAAAACTGAGTGTTAGCTGGAGGATAGTAGAGAAGTAATGGCATAAATTTTAGTATTAGAAAGAGCTGGGTCCCCTGCAGACAACTAAACCTCCATTTCCCCATATACGCATATTGATAAATTGAGTGCCTACAATGAGAGTTAAATGGAGTAAAGCATATGAAGGATTTGGTAAAACAAGAGTAGCTACTGTGTGCCAAGTACTCTACTAAGCTGCTTACAAAGTTAATTTATAAAAATCCATTTAATAAGCCTAAAAACAGGAAGTTTGGTTAGTCCCATGCTGCAAACTGGAGGTAAATAAGGGGTGTGTAAGATGGATTTGCAGTTTGATCATAGTCTAAAACTAGAGAATGCTTTTTAAACAATGTACTGCTTGGATCCTCTAGGACCTGTCATATCACTAATCATGATGAAGAGGATGTTGAAGATGAGAATGATGATGACGTTCGATCAGTAGGTATTATCTAGATCAAGGAAATGGGGTAGGGAAAATGGTAGTGTACTGTATTTCAAGCAGATGGGAGAGTAGGAACAGCTCTCTGAATTTACTCAAAAGTGAGCTGTATCTAGAGTTCCTGGAGTATAGCATAGTGGTGGAGAGCTATGACTCACATGTTTACGCCAGCTCTTAAGTAAAATGCCCAGATGCTAGGATTTATTATGAGTGACAAAATGTTTTGAAGAAAAAGATATACTATTGTTTTGCTAAGTCTTTAATATGTTTTATTCCATTCGATCCTCCTTATAGGCATATAATTCATCAAACTTTTTTTTTCCCATCAAACATCTTATACGAGGAAACAAATCTTAGTAGTCTGTAGTAGCTACAAGTATTATAGAGAGTAAATGATAGAGCTTGGTTATGGGCCCAGCTCTGACTTATGCGAAACTTGTGCCAATGCCTTTCTACTGTCCCTCCAGCTAACAGTCAATTTTGGAACATTGCATCTAAAAAACACCTCCAAATGTGTTTTTATTGTTGACTTCTAAAACCTTTGCCCATATCCCCAGTATTGTACTGCATGGCTAGAAAACTATAGAAGTATGTCAATGGTAGCTTAATGGGAATAGCATTGAATCTATAAATTGTTTTGGGCAGTATGGCTATTTTTACTATATTGATTCTTTCTATCTATGATCATGGAATGTTTTTCCATCTGGTTGTGTCTTCTCTGATGTCCTTGAACAGTGGTTTGTAGTTCTCCTTGAATTTACATTCTTCACAAAATCAGAGTCAAACTATTTTATAATTTATATTGTGTTACGGAATACTATGAAGCCATAAAAAGGAATGAGATCATGTCCTTTGCAGGGACATGAATGAAGCTGAAAACATTATCCTCAGCAAATTAACACAGGAGCAGAAAACCAAACACCACATTTGGGAAAAAAGCTAATACATGCAGGGTTTAATATCTAGGTGATGGTTTGATAGGTGCAGCAAACCACCATTGCACATGTTTACCTATGTAATAAACCTCCACATCCTGCACCTGTACCCCATAACTTAAAAAAAAAGATAAAATAATT
Organism: Cebus imitator; assembly: GCF_001604975.1. Taxonomy (NCBI): domain Eukaryota; kingdom Metazoa; phylum Chordata; class Mammalia; order Primates; family Cebidae; genus Cebus; species Cebus imitator. Next base: position 7,692,127 of record NW_016107370.1, read on the forward strand.
AAAAAGAAGGAAACTCTAGAAGCTGGTAGAGGATGCATTTAAGAATGAAAAAAATAGTAAAAGTAAGGACTCTTATTAGGGGACTGTCGTAGTCCTCTAGGAAATAAGAAATAAGTGAATGAACTTAGACTTAATAAGGTATGGGTCAGTGGGGAACTATTTGTTAAACATCTGAGAGAGAAAATCTACATGACTTGGAGTAAAAGTAGCACTCAAATGAATCTACACTAATGGATTTTATATACTCTTGTTGAAATTCACCACTATGTGAAATCCATCATATATAACTTTGCCGTATGCCCACAGTGAAGACGAAAATCATGGAGATGATGTGTGTATTTGTGGTTTTTAGAGAATTTTATAGAACATACTTGAGGAAATGGTGATAAGCATCAAAAGTATAATTCACATATATAATTTACCCTCTGTTTCTTAATTTATCTGATTAAGATGTTCTTTCCCAGTAACTTATTACTGATTACTTCTTAGTCTTCATTTCCTATATCAAATGTCAGATGCTCAGAGAGAAGTCTACACTGAAAGTACTATCTGAAGAAGCCCGAACTACCTTTCCTCCCACACACTCATAGGATTTCTAACTATATATTTCCTTCCTAAGTGATATGATTTTGCTCTGTGTCCCCACCCAAATCTCACCTAGAAATGAACTCCCCACATGTTGAGAGAAGGACCTGGTGGGAGGTGATTGGATTATGGGAGTGGTTTTCCTATAATGTTTTTGTGATAGTGAGTCAGGATCATGTCAGGATATTTTTGCCTGTCACAATTCCCCAAACAATACATCATAACAACTATTTACTTAGCAGTTACTTTGGATTAGCTATGATGAATAATCTAAAGCATTTTGAAAGTACACATGAGGATGTACATACGTTATATGCAAATATATATACCATTTTATATTGGGTACTTGAGGATACTTGGATTTTGATATCTATTGGAAGTTCTGGAAAGATATCCCCTGTGGGTATCATGGAATGACTGTATCTAGAAGAAATTCTGTAAATATTTGTACAATATAATAAATAATAAAAAATGATTTTAATTACCAAGTACAAAATGATATTTAGCCTGCAGAAATGTCTCTCAATCTCTTACTGCCTACAAAATTTTTGAGCTCCCAGCTAATTTTCCACAAATTTCTCATTAGCTATTACTAAATAATATAGACACTAGGGAAGAGGAAGTTTGTTCAATGCGATATTTCCCCATTTACTTTTATAAGTAATGTTCCATAATGTTGTTAATTCATGTATTAAAAATATCAAATTTTTATGAGGGATTAACAGAGTTACTTTTTTAATGAAGAAACATTTTAGATAGCAACTTTTTATAAGAGTGTTCTTTGAACAACATAAACTGATATAAAAATATCTTGTGAACATGGAACTAATCGATGATAAAATTTATTCTAAACTGAGCAACAGGAACACATCCTTATGCTGTGATTTTTAGTACCCCAGGGCCCTGAAAGTTTCTTTGCAGTAAACAAAGAGAATACAAATCAACTTGATTTTTATGACATACAAGGTGTCCATACTTCTAATCTAAAGTTTAAAAAGGTGTTTTCAATTTGAAAAAGTTGACAACAAGCATATTACAATATAAAACACCTCTGAGTCTCCTGTTTCTCATGCTGTCAGATCTTTAGAGCATTGTAGAGTTGATGAAACTCTACATTAACTTTTAGAAACATATGCACTAACAGATGAAGTAAATACCTGAGATGTTTCAGGATGGCACTTCCTGCAGCTATCAGACTAGAGTCTATTTTTTTTTTTTTGTCTCCATGGCCCTTATATTATGTATGTTACTTTTTATGAGAGAAAATATAATAAATAAAAATGATTCCAAAGTTTTTATTCTCCTAACTGCAATGCTTTCTTTTTGAAAACACTTTCTCTACTTTTAGTAAGGTATGGGTCAGTGGGGAACTGTTAAGCATCTAGGAGAGAAAAATCTACATGACTCAGAGTAATAACGACACTTGGATTACTCTACAGCAATAGACTTTATATACTTTTGTTGAAAAGCACTGCTATCTGAAATGCGCCATACTCAGACACTTTCATACGCACACAATGAAGAAGAAAATCACAGAGGTGATATGTGTGTTTATAGTTTTTTAAACAAAGCAGGATGTTGAAAGAATAATTGATGTCAAAACACCTAAAAACTAGCCCCAGAACCACCAACTATTTGTGTAAATTTTTTAATGTCATGAAGACACTGATCCAATAATTCAGAATAGATGATTCCATAACCACTGTAGTCATCCAGAGTCTGAGGTGAAAGTTGGTGATTGATTTTTATCCACTCAAAAATATTTTCTTACAAATTACTACTGTCAAGGCATTTAGCTTCTAACTGCAATAGACAACAAAAAGCACTCAAGTGTTTACCCTTGTCTTTATTGTGGCTGATTACCTCCTGTCCTGTGATAATCTGTGTGTTAAGTAGTTAAGATTCATTACATGGCCTCACTGCTTAATAGTCTCAAAAACTAGTCGAAGATACATTTATTTTCTCTTTTCCTATTCTGCTCCTTCTCCATCTAGTTCAACTAATAGGACTTAAGAACAGTATATATAAATATCTGACATTCAAAAGAAAAAGAGTCATTTTATGTCTGGGGCAATATGGGAGTGGGGGACTAGAGATCAGGGAAGGTTCCCTGGAGGATGTGGCATCACATCTGGGTTTTAAGAGGTAAATAAATATAGATATATTCTGCTAGTCTAATTCTCAAATATGTACCATAGGTATTCCAAAAAGAACAATTGAAGAAAGTAAATATATAAGGGCTGTGTAGATTTTGAAATTAATGATTTTTTTTTCTTTTCTGCATTAATATAGCGTAGCAGAGAGTAAAAAAATCTTAAGGATTTCAGAGTTTAGGGTTATTGCCTGGCATGAACAAGCTGTTCATTGTAGCTATGTGGAAAAAGGCAAATGGAAACTATTAATTGCTTACTGATGATTATGACTTACCATGCTATTTATCTCATTTTATACCTCCTTAAGGGGAGAATATATTCCAGCTATGAAAGGATGCCAAGACAACATGCATTCTTACGTTATCTTTTGTTCAGATTTACTCTAAACAAAAAGACAAAACATTGGCTTAGAGATGAACTTGTAAATCAACAAAACAATGCAATCTTGATGTGTTGATGGTAAAGTGAGGTAAATTGACTCAAATGTGCAGATTGCATTTTGAATTAGTAAGTAGAATATGAGATTCATTTTAAAAAGCTGAGATCCATTCAAGTTAGTGTGGACTTTGTCTTGTATTGGTGGTGGGGTTGGAAGGGATGATTACATTCTGATTGGTTATGAATTTTTGTTTTAGAACATAATTTTAGAATTTTGTGATAATGGGGAGCATTGTTTCTTAAATCTGTTGTGCCTTAGAATCAACCTGAAATCTTGTTTAAAGAAAGACTTTTTTTTCAGTAGATCTGGGGTAGATTCTAAGAATCTGCTTTTCTAGCAAGCAATGAGGAGATAACTATGCTGCGGTTGCAGTGATATACTTTGAGAAACAAGGATACAGACAACATATTTGAAAGAGCGATGCTGAGTACAGGAGATAAGTTAGACAGTGCCTGCAGTTGCCTAGGAGAGAATGCCCAGTGTAAACGAAGGCAATGGGAAGAGAATACAGAGGAGACAATAGAAATGAGTCATGTGGGGAAGATAGGCTACTCAGCAGGTGGTGACTACTCGTTCGCCTTCAGTGCTTTCAGTAAGCTGCCTGGCCATGTCTAGAAGGTCTATGTACCTCTTCAGCTGGAGACATTTGCAGTGTTTCTGATTGCTGCTCACTTTTTCTACAGTTAGTTCCTCTCTGCAGTGGTTCCCAAAGAGGATACCATTCTCACTTAGCTACTAATATGTCTTTAATTTTTCCCTTTTAACACTTGCAAATACATTAACTAGGAGGCCTCCTTCCGGATGGGACTATCTGTTGGCAGGAGCAGCTATACTTAGAAATACTTGCCATGTGTGAATATTTGACATTGAGAACTCTGAAAGCAAAGTCTAGAATGCTCTCCACACGTTTATTACATGGCTGTGTGTTAAGTAGCAACTCCCTTCTTAGTCTTGTGTTAGTATGTCTGACCAGGACAGACCTTAGATGGTGGACGGATGTGGGGAGGTCTTGGCAGAGTTCTGAGAAGCTGCAATCTCAGATTTGAACATTGGCACTCTTTCCTGACATTTTATTCCTACAAGTGCTCCACTCCATCGCATAGTGCCCCTCTGAATTGCTTGTGGCCAAATCTATAACTAAAACAATCGTTCATATGCTTAGACAGATATAAGGTAAAAATTCTCCCATTTGAGATTAAACAATAATTTTTGAAAAGCTGAATCAGCCTTCTTTCAACTAAACAAATTAAAGGCCCTTACCAAGCTATAGAGATGGGAATAAAATATAGCAGTTATAGAAAAGGCACATGTAATACCAATAATTCAAAAATGGCTACTTTTAATCACTAAATAGATGTGATTTAAAATATTATCTACTTTTCAGATGAATTTGGATAGCCATGTCAATCATTATTTTTATTCTAAAATCATGAGGTAAAACACAGAGATACCTCAAACAGAGTTTTTTTTTCTTTTTCTTTTTTTTTTTTTTCGTTTAACAAACTACCGCAAATGGCCTAATGTCTAACTTCACTGCATATTATTTAAATATAGATTATTTAGAATTTGGGTAAGGCATTAAGTTTTGATTCATTGCCATTTCCTGCAGGTGCTGCTCAATCCTTTTAACACACGTGTTTAAATCTTTTGGTGCACATTTCTAAACTGTCTTATTATTAAAAGGCAAGTGCATCAGAAAAGAGCCTTGAGAATGATTTTATATGCACTAAACTTAAATGTAATTAGAATTCTCTCTCTCTCTCTCTCTCTCTCTCTCTCTCTCTCTCTCTCTCTCTCATTGCTCATCTCTCTTCATCTGTTTCTTTTTTTCTTCATCTGGTTTTCAAAGAAGAAACTAAGTTCTAAGGCTTCCAAGCCAGGCACTACAGCCCAGGAGGATAAGGGTATAATTGGTAAAATCTCCTGTGACTTCTTTGTATATATACTTGCTTTGCTATTCAATAGCAAAATGGAACTAAACACTGGATGCTTAATAAAATTATATATGCTCACTTACGCACCAACACATATATACATATTAGAAAGATATTGCTATTTTTTGGAGAAGTGGCTGGTTTTCTTTAGCGAAAAATACCTTGGTACCAGAAAAGTTAAGCTTAGTACTAACATTTCCAACTCAAACTTTTTCTTCAACCACTTTGCGTATTAAAACCTGGAATATATCAAAACCTTCATGCCACCTCTAAGTATAATATAAGATGGCTATTAGAAACTCAAATTTTAGTCCATTTAAGGATTTAATGATCTGTCAGAAACTTAAATTGACTTAAATTTGTGGAGAAAATATATTCATGGTGAAATCTGTGAATATGTGAATAGGTCAGATTCCGAAGCAGCCAGGACTTCAGTTTTCTCCCTCCTTGTCTCTTTCATGGGTGTTAGCCTTGGCTAGGTTTCCACAGTTTCTTCTATCCTTGTCCTACTCTGTCGTGAGAGTGAGTGCCAGTGTGCCTCTAGGGCTGGTGAGTTTTCCCACTTAAAGCTATTCGGTGTTTCCTCATGTCTTAAGGAATGTGGTTCATTGACAAGAAACTGATTGCTAGTGTCTCCATCAGCTATTAAATGTGCAACCTGAGGGAAAGACTTAGATATCTTGTGATCTAGCTTTTGTTGTAGTTGTTGTTTTGTCTATAAAAAAGCTGTTAGCAAATTAGTACCAATCCACCTTAGCCTGCCTAAAGAAATGGTAGCTCTTTACATCAAACTGGTGAAGCTCAATTGTTTATTTACTATTTATTTTTCATCACATTTAAAAATCTCTTATATATGTTTTTGTGTGTGTATGCTTGGCACTTTGTCTGCAAAACTTTATTTTCTACCACTGAATTCTATTTACTATTCAAGAACAGGGATATTCTTATCTCTTATATGAGGCTTTTTCTTACAACCCCAGTGAAAGGAATGTCCCGCCTTCTAAATAACATTCTTAGCATATATGTGTCACTCATAATATAATGCTTAATTCTGGAAGATGAATACTCTTTAAAATAATAAAAGGAATGCTTTGTGTAAATTTTAACTATTCGTTAAAAAAATTGGCATACAGAAAAATTATCACTAGAGCCCTTAAATATCTAAATCCTTTTATTCAAAAAGAATTGCCACTAAGCTGTCATTAAAATAACCATTGTTGATACACACACACACACACACACACGCGTGCTCAAACACACACACGCGTGCGCACACACACACACACACATACACAACAGACATACACACATTTATATACAAAGCGACAAAGGAATCATAGAGAGATATATACATGCATGCATAGATAAGAGAGTTCATTACATTGAAATCATGCTATTAAAAAAAAGTAATTCATCTACTTTCATTTTCATTTTTTTTAAAGACATAGAGTCTATATTGCAAAGGCTGGACACAAACTCCTGGATTCAATCACTCCTTTCACCTCAGCCTCACAAGTAACTCAGTTTTATTTTTCTTAAGCAGAAAGAAATGAAATGAGGCAAAACAAATTGCTAAAATTATGATAAAGTTTTTTTTCACAAATAAAGATATTATTTCACTTAAATTCTTTCCACTTAAGAAAAATCTTTAAATGGATTCAGAGCTTGTTGTCATTCATTAACTGAATATTTTGATTCTAAACCTTGTGGATTGTCTGCCAATAGCAAATAGGAGAAAGTATTGCACTTACACTTTCTCCACTTTACCTACCCTCACTTCTTAATTTGGTTTTTCATTGACTATTTATATAACTAAGTTGTATATTATTTATATAGGTTTCCGTGAGAAATATACTCAAGCATATTTTTAATAGTTCTTAGTAGCTGTTCTGTGTTTACATAGATATACGCTATTCACATTTTTCTATACCTTTATTGACTGTCTTGTTCCTATTATAAATTTCTGCATGCTCTGTTTCTATTGCCTAGAAAGTTACATCCCTATATGGTTAATACTATCTAATTTTTTAGGTCTCAGATCAAACATCAAGTCCTACAGAAAGCAAAATTCCTAAAGTAGATGCCCTTCATTAATCTAAAATATAATAAATAAATCCAGCAATGTCAAGTTATTTAATATTTAAAAATTGGCATTTTATATTTTGGAGTAATAGTTAATAGTTTTAAAAGAAAAAGGAGAATGAAGATACTTAAATAACCTAAAGTACCAATGTATTTGGAGGGAGAAAACCTTACTTCTGTGTTTGGAAGACAGAGATCATGAAAAAGAGATAAATTGAGGAGGTGTTTAAATGTCAGATCATGCATATGCTTAAAAGCCAAGGTAAGAGCGTTGGGTTTAAGTTTTGAAAGTGCATCAGTCTTATTAGAGCTGCATATAAAGAGTTCATAGGTTATTGTTGGGATATTGGTCACAAATAAAAAGTAGGAGATACAAATGAGCAGGATATTAAATAAATTGTATATTTTAATTTAGTTTAATTTAACAGGAGAATGTTTCAAAACCAAAAATAATTCCCTATCATAAATAAATGTATTCATTTAGAGTTTAACATTTATTGGACAAATCAAGGTGTCTGAAGTTACTAAATTACTTTGGCAAATGCATGAGAGACTAAAAAGGCCTGTCTGCAGAGCAATTAATGTAGTAGCAGTTTGCAGCAGTAGTCAAAAACAGTCACTGAGGGACCAGGTGATAGCTTTGATATTTCTAGCACTTGAAAAAAAAAAAAAAAATAGGATTTGTGGAGGGGAGACAGAAGCTTCCAAAATAGAAAACCTTTTCTAACATTGCTGTCCCTCTAGCTTATTCAGAATAATATTTTATTAAACTGACACAAAATAGGTAAGCATGGAGATTCAGGACCTGTCTCAGTGCAAATTCTACCTAAAACGCTGTAAGTCTGAGAGACTTGGGTTCTGAGATAAACCTAAAGCTTTCATCTCAATGTATTCTTTCTCATTACATGTATATTGCAGAGTTCTTGTCATCTTTAATAAACCCTATTATTTATCATTTTTTCTTTGTATTGTTTGTAAATACGGAACAAATTGCTTCCTTACACTGAGCTGTCTTTGCCATGTGTATGTTTTTGATTTTGTTTGAAAAGACTGTGTGGCCTTGTAAATACACATGGAAAACCTAGAGAATCAGTCAACAAAATCCATCAAGACTATAAGAAAATTGAAGCCAGAAATTTACTTATACAATATTTTTATTCCATAAAATGACCTATTACTAAAATGTTGAAATAATTAAATTAATATATTTAAATATTTGCATGCTCATTTTTAAAATAACAAAACACCCAGGCAGCAGAACATGCTAAACGTAGCAGAACATGCTTCTAAGACTACATTTAGATTTTTAAACCATTTGGAAGAAGGCTTATTTGTAAACAAATTACGAGAATGATCAGAAATGATAAAGTGTGAAGATAAATTAATTTTCTTAATTTATGCTCCTTGTGAATTTTAGATACCCATGAAATGAAGACCTGTGTTGAGTATGTCAGACAAGTTTCCAAGAGAGAAAATGTTTCTGTCATACACACACACATGCATATATATATATGTATGCAAATGCATGCATGCATATACATACATAAACATACACTTTGACACACTTCTCTATTCGAATTCTTATAACCATGAACTCCTAAAATAAATTCAGCTAATCAAAATTTTAAATAAGGTAGGAAGTTAAACTGTCACTTATTTTTTTAAAATAATGATTAAAACAAAAATTTTTAGAAATATATGTTATAAGCTAATAATTCCGTTAAAATGTTTATTCTAGAAAATTTCAAATTTCTAAATAAAGATGTTACTTATATAATTCATCATTAGTTGTGGAAGCACAGAGGTGTTCACTGTAAGATACTCCATTCCAGACTGATTATCACATGTATTGTCTTTGAAAACTTATGACTTGCATACCTTTAGTAGATCTTATTGCTATATAATTTTGGGAAAATGCTGAATACAAATGATAACTATAGCTCCCAATCAATTCACAAAAACGTATGAATTTGCTTATTTTTACATTTTAATGTACTATAACATACATATAGAAACTATATGTTACATAAGTCTACATATGCACAATAACATTCTCATATTTTGCTTAATTTTTAAACCCATGCTTTTGTGTTTAAATGATGGGTGGGGGTGTTAAAATCTCATCTTATGGCTTTCTTTCTTCCTATTTCTTCAATAGAGAAACTAGAATGCCTTATATTATATCACTGTAGGAACAAGTTAAGAATATTTACTCCAAATAGAATTAAAATACACAAGCAATTGATCTCATTTTTTAAGTGGAAACGAATTTGACTGACCCCTCTTATCTTAGAGAGTCATCCAAGCTAGTTTAGCAAACCCTACATTTTCTAAGTAAATATTAATGAATTCATGGTTTTTGAGGTGTGATTAACTTATGTCAAGTATATTCTGACCTTTAGCTACAGATGCCCCCATAAAACTTTGTTAAGTTTTTAGTTGCTCTGAAATTATTCCACATAGGACCTGGTGCCGCTGTATGTCTCTTAACCTCCTGATAGATACTCCTGTCTACAAGATTGATTATTTTTCGAAAAGTTATGCCACACTTATACCTGCAAAATACAGTTGTTTGCAGAGGAATTACTGATATTTGTCAAGAATCTTGCCTCTGGTTTATACCTGTTTGATTGTGGCCAGAACAATAGTTCATTTTCAGATAATCTACTTCTATAAATGCTACATTTTCATTATATATTAAAACTTTACAATGAATGCTAGTCTCAAAAACCCTAACATGTTATTTATTGGGAAGACTCTAAGATGAAACTATTATCATTTTTTTCCTCACTGAACTATATTAGATGAGGAAAGTGAAGAGAAATAATAAATACAGTGTGTTTGCCTCATAATAATTACAAGGATAAATGCTACATGTATTTATCTCATTTGCATTTTTTAATAAACTACTGTCAATGCACATTAAACAACATTTAAGTATTAAAAATTATGTCTGTTTACTCGGACATTGGACCTGAAAATATTCAAATGTTACAATTTTTAAAAATTAAATAAATGAGAACCACTGTAAAAGTGAGTCAAGTTTTATATTTTTTTCTTAAATTTCAACAGTAAATGAATCAATTACTTTATTTACTTATTTATTATACTTTAAGTTCTGGGGTATATGTGCAGATTGTGCAGGTTTGTTACATAGCTATACACACGTCATGGTAGTAGGTTGCTGCATCTACCACCCCATCATCTACATTAGGTGTTTCTTCTAATGCTATCCCTTCCCAATACCCCCCACCCCTGGCCTCCCTCCCCTAGAAACCCACCCCCCAGGCCTCGTGTGTGATGTTCCCCTCCCTGTGTCTGTGTGTTCTCTTTGTTCAACACCCACTTATGAGTGAGAACATGTGGTGTTGGTGTTCCGTTCTTGTATCAGTTTGCTGCAAATGATGGTTTCCAGTTTCATCCATGTCTCTACAAAGGACATGAACTAACTCATCCTTTTTTATGGCTACATAGTAATCCATGGTGTCTGTGTGCCACATTTTCTTTATCCAGTCTATCATTGATGGGCATCTGGGTTGGTTCCAAGTCTTTGCTCTTGTGAACAGTGTCGCAATAAACATATGTGTGCATGTGTCTCTATAATAGAATAATTTATAATCCTCTGGGTATATACCCAGTAATGGGATTGCTGTGTCAAATGGTATTTCTATTTCTACATCCTTGAAGAATCGTCTCACTGTCTTCCACAATGGTTGAATTAATTTACACCCCCACAAACAGTGTAAAAGCATTCCTTTTTCTCCACATCCTCTAGAGCTTCTGTTATTTCCTGAATTTTTAATGATCGCCCTTCTAACTGGCATGAGGTGATATCTCAATTTTAACCTATTGTAGCTTGTCTAAAAATGAAAGATGTTAGTTGCCTCCATAAACTGAAGCTCACCTCTGGCATTTATAAGCAGGCACCTGTCCCACAGGGTTTGGTGACTAAGGACCCTGCAGAACATACCAAATATTAACAACCCCTGGCTCTTACTCAACCCCAGGTCCGAAAGATTGGTTTAGTTTGACATTGAGGTTGCTGTGTTCACAAAGCGAAGCTTAATTTTCCCATAAACCAAGGGGATAGAAAGGAAGGCCTCAAGAAGAAGACTTACAAAATTGGTGGTGCTCCTAAAGAAAAACATATTTCTTCTCTGAATGGGTGCTTGCTGTGCTAGAAAATATTTAGACCTGCTCTGAAGTAGCTTCTACAAAAGTTTTAAATAAAAATTTTTGTAGGCAAGTGTTTTCAGTCCTCAGACTATTAATAGTGCCCATTTAGTCCTCTCCAGTATTATAGAGAATAGGTGGATAAATTATTTCCCTTAACATTGGGAGGTAGATCTGAATGTAATTTGCATGCATTTTTGGCTTGGATATTTTTAAGAGGAGCAAACACATTGGTGTACTGTGGAACAATACTCTAGGACAGTGTGGTAGCTTGAAGATAAGGATAACCCCTGAATTGTCTCTTCTATTTGGAATGCTGTCTGCCAAGGCTGATAAAACTGGTGTCTATGAATTCAAAGGGGAGAGAGAGAACAGAGAGACTGGCAGTGAGAATGGGTGGAGTTCTCTTTCTAGGTGGCTAACAGTCAAGAAAATCAGTGGACAACTTGAGTAGAGGTTGGAAGAAGGGCTAAGAAAAACATTGCTCTTTTGCTAATAGAAAAGCTGATGTATTTCAGTATGCATTCTGTGGCCATCCATGGCACAGGGAAGGGAGACAATGCCTTAGAAATTGCCCAAGGTAGTAACTCTTAAAGAAAAAAAAACTAAGAAGCCAAAGACCAAAGGCCAAAGGTTAAATCAGACTGCAGCTACCTCCCACTCCTCAATAAATGTTACAAGGTATTATTGAAAAACAACTACGGGGGGGAAAAAAAAAGAAAATTACAAAATGTACACCATACACACCCACACATCCACCACACACACCCAAAAGAAGAAAAAATATAACATTTGTGAGAGCCAAGAAAAAAAGATACATAATAGTATCACATACATAAAAACTTCGATTAGTAGAATTATTAGATACAAAACATATAATAGTCAATAACTAAATTTAAGAAGGAAAAGAGAGGCACACAAATATCATCAAGGAAAAAGAGACTGTAACATATCATGCAGATTTTTAAAAATAATTTAAAAACCACGTAAATACAAGTAAACAAACACACAGAAGATAGATCAACAAGGGGAAGAAAAACCCTCCATGGGTAAACAACAGGTTAAATACGGGGATTGAACTAGAAGGTGAATCTGAAAAGTATTTATAATATGTCACAGAGAAACAAATAGGTAGAAAGATGTACATTGCAAATCACAGGAGATACACTTGAACAGCCTACATGAAATAAGAATTGTAGGAGGAAAGAAAAACATTTATAAAGATGAAATATCAAAACAAAATTGCAGACAATGTAGAAAAAGTCAAAAGGCATCAAATATCGGAATTAGCCCTAAAAATAAAAGAAACAAAAAATTTAAAAATCAAATATAATAACAAATTCTCACTTAGATGTATTGTAGTGAACTATGGAACACTTAAAGAAAAAGAAAGAATATATATACATTTTTAAAAGCCAGAAACTATAAGCAAGTCAGATGCAAAGATTGGCAGAATGGATTGAAAACAAAAAACAAATTATGGTATATATATTCTGTTTATAATAAGTTCACTTAAAATTTAGCAGCAGAAGTAAATAGAAGGGAAATGTATAAAAATTAGAATATATAAAATGAAAATTTTAACTTAAAAAGGTTAAATGTTTGCAAGCAAACTTTGTTTTATTATGCTTCACTTTATTGCACTTTGCAGATACTGTGTTTTTTACAAATTGAAAGTTTGTAACTGTGCATCCAGCAAATCAGTTGGAGCCATTTTTCCATGAACATGTGCTCACTTTATGTCTTTGTGCTACATTTTGGTAATTCTCACACCTTTTTATTATTGTTATATATGTTATAGTGATCTACAATCTGTGATTCTTAGTGTTACTATCAAAATTGTCTTGGGGTGCTACAAACTGCCCATATAAGACTCCAAACTTAATTGATGAAAGTGTGAAGGGTCATGGTCATACTCTTTTCTCTCCCCCTCTCCACAGGCCTCCCTATTTCTAGAGATACAACAGTGTTGAAATTAGGCCAAATAGTTACTCTAAAATGGCTTCTAAGTGTTCAAGTGAAAGAAAGAGTCACATGTCTCTCACTGTAAATCAAAAAGTAGGAATGATTAAGCTTAATGAGAAAGCATGTCAAAAGATTTTCAATTTAAATTAAGTAGCTTTATATTAAAAAAAATAAAAGGATGCCATCTACGACTTGCATGGCTAGCGATGAGAAGTCAATGTCTGGCTTTAAATCTTCAATGGATAGGCTAACTCTCTTATTAGAGGTTAATGCAGCTAGGAACGTTAAGTTGAAGGCAACGGTCAATTACCATTCTGAAAATCCTAGGCCTTTAAGAATGATGCTAAATTTACTCTGCCTGTGCTTTATAAATGAAACACAAAGCCTAGGTGACAGCACATCTGTTTACAGCATGGTTTGTTAGTGATTTTATACCTATTGTTGAGATCTACTCCTCAGGAAAAAAATATCTCTTTCAAAATATTATTGCTCATTAGCAACGCACTTAGTCACCTGAGAACTCAAATGGAGAAGTCCAAAGAGACTAACGTTGTTTCATTGTTGCTAACACACCCTCTATTCTGCAGCCAATAAATGAGCAATTTTGACTTCCAAGTCATGTTTGTTGAAGAAAACATTTTATAAAGCAATAGCTTCCATAAATGGTGATTCTTCTGATAGATTTGGGCAAAATATGCTGAAAACTTGAAAATTTCACCATTCTAGATGCCATTAAGACCATTCATGATTGATGGGAAGGGCCAAAATAACCACATGAAAAGGCATTTGGAAGAAGTTTATTCCAAACCACATAGATGACTTTGAGGGTTCAAAACTTTGGTGGAAGAAGTAACTACAGATATGGCAGAAATAGTAAGGGGACTAGAATTAGTGATGAAGCCTGATGATATTACAGAACTACTGCAATTACACGTTAAAACTTGAATGGATGAGAAGTTGCTTTCTAGGAAGAAGCAAGCAACATGGTTTCTTCAGATAGAACTTACTCCTGCTGATGATGACATGATCATTGTTGAAATGACAACAAAGGGTTTAGAATATTACATAAACATGATTGATAAAGCAATGACAGGTTTTGAGATGATTGACTCCTGTGTTTTCTATGCAACCTCTCAAGTTTTTATCCTTTGAGTTGTAAACAATCCAATTGCACTCTTTAAGCTATTTTAAAATGTACAGTAAATATTGACTACAGTCACCCTATTGTGCTATCAGATAGTAGGCCTTATTCATTATTTCTAATTATTTTTGAAATTCTACTTGTGGATAAAAGACCATTAAACAGCGTCGCATGCTGCACAGAAACATTTTGTAGAAGAATTAATCAGTGCAGCAAGCTTTGTTGTCTTATTTTAAGAAATTGCCACAGCCATCCTAACCTTCAGTAACCACAACCCTAATCAGTCAGCAGCTGTCACCAGGGAGGCAAGACTCTCCATAAGTAAAAATATCATGACTCGCTGAGGGCTCAGAAGATCATTAGTTTTCTTAGTATTTTTTAAATTAATGTATGTACACTGGTAGTTTAGACATAAAGCCATTGCACATTTATAAAGTATAGCATAATGTAAATATAACTTCTACATGCACTGGGAAACCAAAAAATGTGTGTGACTTACTTTATTGTGATATTTGCTTTATTATGGTGACCTGGAAGTAAACCCATAATATCTTTGGGTTATGCCTGTATATGACCATAAGCTAAAGTATACCCAAGGACAAATAATATTGCTGAAGATAAAGTGGAACAGTAGACAATTAGTAAAATGATTAGTTCATCAGTTAGTCATAAGGATTTTAAATGTGTATGAGCCAAGTGAGCAAACCTCAAAATAAATAAATAAATAAATAAATAAACAAATAAATAGAACGACTAGAAACTAAAATGGCAAGTAGCTAGAGGATATGACCAATACCAAGAGAATCTCATCAACATTTATAGAAACTCCACCTAAAAATAGTAGAATATACTTTTTGTTTTCATATAATCATGGAGTATTCCAAAAGGCATCTTGGGTCCAAAAACTAACCTTCAATAAATTTAAAATAATTGAAATCATACATGTTATATCATCTGACCATAATTAAATTATACTTGAAATCATTATTTCTGTTAGTGGTATATAACAGAATAAAACAGGAGAATCTCCTTGCACTTAGAAATTAAATTATATACTTTTAGTTATCTATATGCCAAAGAGAAATCCTTAACTAAAATATTTAAAAAGTGAGAAAACTGAATGAAAATGCTACATACCAAATATGTGTGAGACAGCTAAAATAGTGCTCAGAAAGAAAGAATTCTACCATAGCATCAAATGCTCATATTAGTTAAAAGGAATATTTAAAATAAAAAATTCTGAGTTTCTAGGTCAATAAACTAGAAAAAGAAAAGCAAAATACCAAAGAACAGAACTAAAGGAACAACATATAAGAACAAAAAATCAATGAAACTAAAAACAGAAGAATATTAATAAAACAAAATTCTGTTCTTCAGAATAATACATAAAATTTACACAACTGCAAAAAGACTGAAACATTAAAAAAAGAAAAAATAAATACATCACTGATATCAGGGATCAAATACGGATATCACTATAGACCTTACAAGCATTAAAGAAATAATAGGGGACTACTGTGAGCAAGTTCTTGTTCATAAATTAAACATCTTAGAACAAATGAATCAATTTTATGAAAACCGCAAGTTACTGAAATGAAACTAAGATAAAGTAAATAATCCTATTTGGTCTATCACCATTGAAGAAATTAGATTCATAATTTAAAAGCCCTCAAAAAAGAAATCTCTAGGCTGAGATGCCTTCACTGTGGAATCTACTAAAGATGCAAACAATAAACACACCAATTTTACATAATCTGTTACAGAAAATTAAAGAGGAGGAAACACTTCCAAACTCTTTATGAGGCTGGAACTACTCTGAGATGGTCAAACAGACAGTGTAAAAAACAAAACAAAACACACAATAAAGCTCTATAGGCTGCTCTCTCTCATGAACTTAGAATAAAAAAAATGCTTTAAGTCAGGGAGCTGTGGCTTACGCCTGTAATACCAACACTTTGGGACCAAAGTAGGAGGATTGCTTGAGCACAGAATTAACCAGCATTGGCAACATAGCAAGATCCTATCTCTACAAAAAATTAAAAAATTAGCTGGGTATGGTGGCTCATGCCTATAGTCCTGGCTATTTGGAAGGCTAAGGTGAGAGGACCCCCTGAGCCCGGGAGTTCAAAGCTGCAGTGAGCTAGGGTTGCACCACTGCACTCCAGCACGCACTGCACTCCAACAGAGGAAGACACTGTCTCTTAAATAAAAACAGCAGATTAAATCCAGCAATATACAAAAATTATTACACAGCAGGACTAAATGTGAAGTATTCAAGGCATTCAAGATTGACTCAACACTTGAAAATCAACCAGTGTAATCCATATAGCAACACACAAAACAACAAAAAAAAATCATATCATCTGAAGAAAAAACTCACTTGTCAACATGCATTCCTTTAAAAGCACTCAAAATGTTAAGAATAGAAGTCAATTACCTTTACTGGATAGAAAGTGTCTACAGAAAAAACCTACAGCTAACATCACACCTAATGTTGAAAGAGTGAATGGCTTTACTCTCAAGATCATAAGCATGGAGAGACTGTCTGCTTACAGAAGACTTGTCGCTCTTACTTGACATAGCAATGAAAGTCTAGCTACTGCAATAAGGAAAAAAAAAACATGCTGATTGGAAAGAAAAATGTTTTCAAATCTCAATTTTAAGAAGAATATCTTTATGGAAACACAAAGAAGCCTACAAAAATACCCTTAGAACAAATAAATGAATTAAGCATGGTTTCAGGATATGAGATCAAGATGCAAAAAGCAGCCACATTGTTTGTTTATATATGCTTTTACATTTTTTATTTATTTGTTTATTTAGAGATGGAGTCTCACTCTGTTACCCAGGCTGGAGTGCAGGGGCACAATTTCAGCTCACTGAAACCTCCACTTCCCAGTTCCAAATAATTCTCCTGCCTCAGCCTCCTAAATAGCTGGAACTATAGGCGTGCACCACCACACCCAGCTGATTTTTGTATTTATAGTATAGATGGAGCTTCACCATGTTGGCCAGGGTGGTCTCAAACTCCTGGCCTCAAGTGATCTTACCTCCTCAGCCTCTCAAAGTGCTGGGATTACAGGCATGAGTCACCGTACCTGGCCAATAATCACATTTTTAAATGCTGGTAATGAACTATGTAGAAGATGAAATTAAAAGCATAAAAACATGTAAAAATGGCCCAAGTGAAATTAAATAGTAACTACAATCTTAACAAAACATATAGGACATATATCCTTAAATTACAAAATACTGCTGAAATAAATGAAATATTGGCATTAAATAGAGAGACATATCATGTCCGTAGAACAAAAGACTCAACATAGCAAACATATCAATGTACTCAGCTTCAGGTATAAATTTAACAGAATCTCAAAGTTTTTTAAAGACATAAACTATACAAAATGTATACAAAAAAAAAAAGAAACTTGTATAGCAAAATGCTCTAGAAATAGAGTGAAATTGGAGGAATTACTTTATTAAATATTATGGCTTAATACACAACTATGGTTATTAAGACAGTGTGGTATTGGAGAAGAAAAGTTTACAGATCAGCAGAATAAAGCAGAGAACTTAGAAATAAACCCACATATATATGTACAAGTAATTTTGATTGAAATATGCAAGTGATCAAAAAGAGGAACAATCACCAAATGTTGATGTGACATATGGACTTCTGTAGGCACATTCTGAATATTTGCACCCTGCATTAAAAAAACTTTGAATGGATTGTGAACTTAACCATAAAATACAAAATGTAAAACTACAAAACTTTTAGGAAAAAATTCTCAAGACCCAGGTTTATCAAAGATTTCTTATGTTTGATAACAAAAGTATAATCCGTAAATATTAAATCAATATGTCGGACCTCATCGAAATTAAGTTTTTGTACTGCCTAAGATCCTGTTAAGAGGATAAAAGCCAGATTACAGATTTAAAAAGTTGCACACCACAAGTAAATTTTTCCCTTTTAAAAATCTTTTATTTCGAAATAATTATCTTGTTGTAGCAGGAAGCTACAACAATAAATAGAGTCCTAGGATCCTGCCTTTGGCTTCTCCAATGTGACTTTTTTTAAACTTTTATTTTAGGTTTGGGGTACATGTGCCAGTTTGTTATACAGGAAAATTGCACATCATGGGGGTTTGGTGTACAGATGATTTTGACACAGAGGTAATAAGCATTGTACCTGATAGGTGATTCTTTGACTCTCACTCTCCTTCACCCTCCACCCTTAATTAAATAGAGATTGGGCATTAAATAGAGAGACATATCATGTCCATAGAACAAAAGGCATAGAACAAAACATAGGCACCACTTTCTGTTGTTCCCTTTTTTGTGTCCATGTGTACTCAATATTTAGCTCCCACTTACAAGTGAGAATATGTGGTATTTCTTTTCTGTTCCTGTATTAGTTTGCTTAGGGTATAAAGAACTAGTATCTACTATATATAAAGTACACACAAAAGTCAACAGCTACAAAGCAGATATTCAAATCAGAAAATTGACAAAATTCATAACTCAATACTTTACCGAAGAAGATACACAAATGGAAAATAGACAAATGAAAAGATGTTCAACATCACTAGCCATTAGGAAAATAAAAATTGACATAATAATTAAATATTGCCACATACCTATCTCAGTGACTAAAATACGATTTTAAAAATAATAGTGACAATACTAAATGGTGGTAAGGACACAGTATAACTGGATGACTGAGACATAGCCATACAAAAATAAAATAGTGCAGCCACTCAAAAAACAGTTTAGCAGTTTCTTATGAAACTAAGTATGCAATTATCATACAACCCGGTAACTGCACTCCCAGGCATTTATCCCAGAGAAATGAAAACATATGTTCACATATACACAAATGCTCATGACAGCTTTATTTATATTAGCAAATATTGGAAACATTTCAGTGTCCTTCAAACTGTTGATTGATAAAAATATAAAAAGTAAGCAATTAAATACAAATCAACAAACTGCTACATCTATATGAAGATTTACCAAGCAATGAAAAGAAACAAACCACTGATACACACAATGACTTGGATGGATCTCAGGAGAACTATGCTGAGTGATATAAGCCAATCCCAATGAGCTACATACCGTGTTATTTCTTAAATGAGATTTTTTTTGTACATAGGTAGAGAACAGATTAGTGGTAGCCAGTGGATCATAACAGGATAATTGAGTTACAAGGCAAGGAGGGAAATATGTGAGTTAATAAAAGGGTAGTATAAGGAATCTCTGTAATGATAGAATTGTGATGTTGGATATACTAAACTATACCTCCAATGAAACTACATATAACTAAACATATCTCACACACACACACACACAGAGAGAGAGAGAGAGAGAGAGAGAAAGATAGAGAGAGACAAATACATGTAAAACTGGAAAATGTGAGCAAGAGAGATTAATTGTGTCAATATATTTTTTCTGCTTATGATATTGTACGATAGTTTTTCAAGTTTTTACCTTTGGGGAAACTGAGTAACCTTTGCACAGGATCTCTGTATTATTTTGTACACTTGTATGTTCATCTAAATGTATTTCAAAATAAAGTTCAGCCCAGGCACAGTATTTTACACCTGCAATCTTAGCACTTTGGGAGGGTGAGGCTGGTGGATCACCCGGGGTCAGGAGTTCGAGACCAGCCTGGCTAATATGGTGAAACCCCAACTCTACTACAAATACAAAAATTAGCTAAGCATTGGTGGCGCACACCTGTAGTCCTAGCTAATCAGGAGACTGAGGCAGAAAAATTGCTTGAGCCCAGGAAGCAGAGACTGCAGTGAGGTGAGATTCCCCCACCAGACTGGGGGACAGATCAAGACTCCATCTCAAAAACAAACGAAAAAACGAAAAAGTAACGTTTAATGAAAATATCATCTAGGAAAACACTAGGGAGGTTTCTCAAAAATAAAAATGAAAGTAAAACTATCATATGATCTAGTAATTATATTTCTGGGTATATAAGCAAAGAAATTGAAATCAGCATCTTGAAGATTTACTTGAATTCCCATGTTCATTGCAGCATGATTCACAATAGCCAAGATATAAAATCAACCTGTCCATTGATGGATGAAAGGATAAGCAAGATGTGGTATGCAAGGGCGTATTATTCAGCCTTTAAATAAAAAGGAAAGCCTGTCAAATCGAACAGTGTGGATGAACCTAGAGGACATAATGCTAAATGAACCATTCCAGCCACAGAGAGACAAATACCACATGATTCTGCTTATATGAGGGATCTAGAAAAGTCAAACTCAGAGATTGAGAGTAGAATAGTAGTTACCAGGGCCTACGAGGTGGGGGAAATGAAGAGTCTCTGTCCAATGAATATAAAGTTTCAGTTGTGCAAAGTGAATAGGATCGGTGTACAACACTGCTTTTATAGTTACCATTACTATATTGTGTATTTTCTATATATACTGGGCTAAAATTTTGTGAAAAGGGCAGACCTTACGTTGAGTGTCCTTCCCACAGCAGCAACAAAATATAAATATATAAATAAATATCTAATAGCAATGTGTGAGAATTTCTTCTCTTCACATGCTTGTCAGTGCATAATAGTCTCATACATATTTTAAAAATATTATCAATATTGTTCTCATTGTCTTAATATGCATTCCCTTTATCTGTTGGGAAGCAGACCCTCTTTTAAAATGGTTGTTCACTGGCCGTTTGAACTTCATTTTCTGTAAATTTCTAGTTTGTGTTGTTCACTGTGTTTTAATTGGGGTTTTGTCTTTTTCTTACTGATTCATAGGAATTCTGTATTGTTCCGAATGCTTGTATTTTGCTGTTTGGGATAGTGTCTATTCTCCCATCTCCGGCTTATCTCTTTGTGTCTTTGTTGCTACTGTGGCGGTGTTAGTATAAGCACTTTGTTTTTATGTTATCAAAATTATCATAACTTTTATTTATGTTGCATGTTTTAGGAGTCTTGATTTAAAAACCCGTTATATCTAAGATCATAAATATATTCTACCAAAAAAACCTTGGTAACTAGAAGGAAAGAAGAAGTTACCTACCATATTTGGTGTACTCATTTAAAGAATGAGGAGCTGTTAGATACAAAATTGTGGATATGACCTACTTGTGAGGAGTGAGATGCTGGTGGGAGGGCACTCAGCTTCAGGAGGATCCTAGCAGACTGGCTTAATCATCTGTATTTATGTCATGTGGCGAATACCAGAGGCTTGGCATCATTCTCACACTCACATGTATGTTCTTTGTGTGGATTTAAATTCAGATGCTTTTTCATAAATATTCAGATGTTTTTTGATAAGAGTATCAGACAGGATGAAACAAAATAACAATAAATAAGACTAAGGATTAAATGCTGAAATCAGAGTAGTAAATGTAGACACTGACACATTATAAAACCTGATCAAGTTGTCAATAGGTGATTCTCAACTCAAAGGGAAACTGTAATTATCAAATGCTCATTTAAAGGAGTGACAGTATTTTCTTTCATTGTTTTATTTCAAAGAAATGCAATGCTTTGCTAATCCAATTATACCTGTATTACTAGAATCTCTTGTGGGAAACTTACTCCCTCATTACCCCCCACCCTGTTTTACAGACAACTCTTCCAAGTTTAGGGCAGACTCTCTTATGAGAATACATTGTTCCCTGCTTATAGCTCTGTCAAAAAAAAATTACGCATGCTGCTGTGTAACTAACCTTTCAGTTCTTTATCAGCAGGCGTCCAGTGCAATGCATTCCAAACTGTACAAACTGTGTACATATTTACAAATATATATGTATGTATATTTACATATACAAATTGAATAATTAAGGAACAAATAAATGTATAAATAAGTGACAATGAAGCAATTGCAGCTTATTTTCTGGTGATTAAATACAATATATTTAGTCATTCAAATACATTTCAAATATATTTAACAGCATATTTGAAATATTACTTGATCCAGTGTCTCCCTACATACGTTAAAAACCTTTTTCCAAAGGAAAAAAAAATCATTGATTGGGCCTCAAAGATACATGTCAGGTTTTTGAGAGATGACCAATTAAAATAAAAAAGGTGGGTATACATGTAATTTATGTCAATAGTGCTTGAAATAACTTAGGAAAGTGTGTATGCCACTGGGGGTCTCTTAATAATCCACTGCAGGAGTTTCAAAACATCCGTCTTTTGCTCAAGGCACAACGGTATGCCCTGATCTGCACTCACTTTGAACCAACTGCATGCCTCTAAATATTTAATTTACAAAGCTGTCAGTAGGCATTACAACTGTATGAAAAGACTAAAGGTTTAATTCATTTTTATGTAAAGCAAGATTATGAAAAGAAAAATGAACACAGGATTCCCGGTACACTCCTGGCAAACTGGAAGCAACAGGCTTCATTTGGAGCTAATGAGTGAGTAGATGTAAAACTAAGCAAAGAAAGGATGCAAGGCGCCCGAAACAGAAAGCGCACAGATGGAGCAAGCAGGTGGCGTGAACGCAGCAGGAGCTGATGGTGAACGGAATACTGATGGTAGGAAAATATGACCAGATTCCATAAATGTTAGATGTATTTCGGCAGAGGCTACTAAATTTTAGTGGACAGAATCCAAAACCCATCTGGGGCACTTATGGTTAATATAGGAAAGTTGCCAGCACTTGAAAACAATGCAATGCCTCTGTCTTATTGAACAAGGAATTTGGTATAAGACACCAGGATTGAGTCATTATTTCTAATTTTGCTGTGCACCTTGAATGGAAACCTCTTTGTTAGGTAAGATTTAAGAGGGTAATTTTGCATACAGCTAAAGAGATGAATATGTATTTTCTATGAAGTGCAGTTACCTGAAGTATTATAAAATAAAGGGCAAAAGTGAAAGAAGTGTGGCTATTTTCAACCTAACAGATAATAACCCTTGATGTGGCACCATTATTTTGAGTAAGTCTCTTACAAAATAAAGCACATTAATATAGAAATGCGTCAAAGGACATTAAAAAACTGAGAGCTTGCACATACTATGAATACTGTTTCTTGAGATAGAAATAGAAAGAGAGAACTGAACAAAATCATTCCTCTTCTTTTTCCTTTAAAATATTTTGTACTACAAAAGAACTTACACAAAACTATTTTAAGTAGTTTGTCACCAAAATGTTATTGCAAACCCTAATTTAAAAATTGGTTTAAAATGAACTTGAATAGCTTAAATTTAGCTTATACACTGCATAATATTAATGTACCATCTATTTCACCTATGGAAAACTCTGAGAAGTTTTCCAAGGCTTCAGTGGATATAATTTTCATGACACTGACTCAGGCAGCTCTTTTCATAGTTGTTCCTCCTGTTTGCTCAGGAAAACAAATTGTTATGCTTTCACGCATTTTCTAATTCTATATAGATTACTAAATAATATGAATCTGGTCTACAGTTGGCACGGTAGGGTCAATAAATCTATAAAAGTGATTTTATTCTCTCATGCCATATCTGTAAAATGCCATTTGGAACTTTGATTTATCAACTTCATATGAAATGTAAGCTTCATGCAGATTAATGCCCAGCTCTTTTGCCCTGGTAAATCAGTACATTAAAAAAACACTAATATAACATGTAAACTAAAAAAATTATTTATTTGAGCAATAGATGTGCAGCTCAGGAACATTAGGGATAGAGCATAGCAAACAAAAACAAAAACAAATGTGATATAAATCCTAAGTACAGGTGTTGACCTAATAATTGTTCTATTTGGTACATTGTAGATTGTAAAGATGTTTTCATTGTAAATTTTCTTTCTGAAATACTTATTAGGAAAATTCAAGGCTCAGATATAGTTTATGAACACAAATAAGCAATTATTTTAGAAATAATTTTAACGGGAAATCTAGAATTTGCTTATCTCCCTATTTCATGATATGAAGCAAAAGGCTTAATCTATTATTGTGAAATCTGGGATGCATAAATCTTAAATGATACACTATTGGCTCTCAGACTACTTTCAATCTAGGAATAATGTAACCATCATATATATTTTTAATGAAATAATTGTATATATCTAATAATTAATATATGAGCATCAGAAAAAGTGTCTTAATATTTCAGTGTTTTATCTTATAGGTGTATTGATTTAACACATTTATTCCTCATAAATATTACTATATGAAAATAACTTATTAAAATGATCATACATACACAAAATGATATATATATAATTTCCCTTTTTAAAAAATCTTGAAATGCATTTAGTGGGAGAAATACTAGCAATAATACTGAAATGGGAAATGAATGATGAAAGTTGCAGTACTGGTAATAGAAATGAAATGAAATACATAAATAATTTTCAAAAGTTCTTTTATGTTTCTAAAGAACTGTAGCAAGGAGGGTGTTATGAGTTGAATTGTGGCCCCTAAAAAGACACATTCAAGTCCTAATATCTGGGACGTTTAAATGTGACTTTATTTTGAAATTAATTCATCAAGGTAAGTTGAGGTCAGCCTGAAGGTAGGTGGACCCTTCATCCGACATGGCTTCTTTCCCTATGAAATGAAAAGACACAGAGACCAGACACACTGAGAAGGAAGATGGAGGGCCTGACACCAGAGCCAGGGTTTGGAGTTTTGCAACTGCCAGCCAAGAATCACCAAGGATCGCTGGCAACCACCAGAAGCCAGAGAAATGCATGAGAGGTGTTCTTCCTCTGAGGCCCCACAAAAGAAGCAACACTACTGGATTTTGGATGTCTGCCTTTGGTGCCGTGAAAGAATAAATGTTTGTTGTTTTAAGCCACTGAGTTTGTACTGCTTTCTTATGGCAGCCTAAGCAAACTAACACAGGCGAAGCCAAAGTCTCCAAAATTTCAACACTGAGTTGAAGAGTGACTAATGCAAAGATAAAGAGCGACAATAACTGTTTCATGGTGGGGACTAAACTTTATTTCTTTTAGAAATTTGGATGCTAATTTTTTCCAGTGAGATGTAAGAGTTAAAAGTATCTCATTAGCATTTTAAGATTTCCTCTATGTTGTAATGGCATTTTATGCAGTTTTATGCCATAGAAGTTACATATTGAGTGACAATTGAATATTTGTCTTTCTTTTTTTTTTTTTTTTCCATTTCACTGTGGATCACTAAAGATAGAGGCTTCACACTTTTGAACTCTGAGTAAACTGCACGGTGCTGGATAGTAAGTGAATAGGTGATACAGGTTTATCTTAACAGAATGAATGAATGAGGGAACAAAAGCTAAGCTTTGGAAGAGAACTTTGGGAATGATTAGTACATGTCTGGAATGATTAATACAGCCCCTCAAACATATTCAGGTCCTAATCTCTGAGACCTGTAACTATGTTAAGTTGTATTGCAACAGTGACTTTGCAGATGTAATTAAAATTACACATCTTAACATAGGGAAGTTTCCTTGGATTATCCAGGTGGGATGAATCTTATCCTGTGACATCTATGAAGCTGAGAATTTTCCTCAGTCATAAATAGCAAAGATGCAGCCAAAGGAGAAGTCAGATAAATTAGAGGCATGAGAAGGTCTTGATTCTCTGTTGCAGGTTGGGAGAAAGAGGAGTGTGTGATGAGAACCTCTCAGGTGGATGGCAGTTTCTGAGAGGCTTTCAGAGGGCAGCCAGTGAGGGAATGTGAAACCTAGCCCCACAACTAAAACAAACTGAATTCTGCTAAGACAGGAATCATCCTGAAAGCACATTCCCTCCTCAGAGCTTCCAGGTAATAACCCAGGCTGGTTGGCACTTTGATTTCCGCCTTGTAGGAGAGGAAACTGAAAAACTAGCTGTTTACCTAGACCCCTGATCTACAGAAACTGTGGGAAAAAAATCTTTTTTAAATGTGTTGTTTAAAACTGCTTACATTTTTGATAATTTGCTACAGCAGCATGAGAAAACAAATTCATAGAGAACATTGACATATTCTAGTGGGTAAAAGCCCCAGAGAATTTAAAGAATATCATAGACGTGATGCAAGAATGGGGAAAGTTAGGCAAGAGAATAACAAAAGAAACTAAAAATTGGATAAAGGGTGGAATGAGTAAAAGCAGAGAGGAGAAGCAAGGTGAAGGGCGGGTGAGCAACAAGCAAGACAAAATGCAAAAATTAAGCAGCGAAAACAAAAAGTAAGATTTAAAAAACTGAGCAAGGACACCAAGGCCAGCAAAAGGGGCAGATTTTTAGGGATAGGCCTGTGCATTAAAGAGAAAATGCATCCTTAATATAACACTGTATCATAATCAGCTCATAACAGCTCATGCATCAGGACTGCATATCATGCATGTAGTTATTCGTGTGTGTCATGTCCAATTCTTTGTTCAGAGCACCAACAGCCTGGACCTGCAGGCACCATCCAGTAGCAGAAGTTTGAGAACAACGTGGGAATTCCAGGGCCCGTCTCCCTGGTTTCAAATTGCAGCTCTGCATCACATTGCTTTTCACAGTTTGGGTAATTTATTTACCCTGAATCTTATTTTTCATATCTGTAAAACAGAGGGACATTTTCTATCGCAAAAAGTTATTCAGTAGGTAAAACAAAAACTGATTAATGTAAATAATGAGCTTAAAATAATGGCCAACATGTGAAAATTAACAAAAAATGAGTTATTTTTTATTATTGTTATTATAATTATCATTTAGGGACAAGGGGATTAAACTCCCAGACTAGTATAATAAGCATCCAATATCTGCTTATCAAACAAGAAAAATGAATGTTAATGAAAAAAGAAAGAAAGAAGGTAATAACAGCAGATAGCAGTCATAAAAGCCTGAACATCAGATTAGCAGAGTATAACCATATTTGAAGCAAGAAAGACTTTCAAAAAAACATGACAGTAAAGAATATTAGAACCTCTGAAGAAAAACTCTGATTTTATCAGGAAGAATTTTGAGTTAAACCACTTATATATCATCCTCAGAAAATTTACACTTTTTATGTGCTATAAATAGAAAATATGTATTTTTAACATGATAGAGAAGAAAATATGAAAAAAAGCTTGGATATGGAGAGCAACAAGACTATGTATTGACAGTTTCTGTGTACACAGACATCAAATTAAGAGAAACCTGGGTGATATGGTTTGGCTTTGTGTCCCCACCCAAATCTCATCTTGTAACTCCCATAATTCCCATGTGTTGTGGGAGGGACCCATGGGAGAAGACTGAGTCATGGGGGCTGGTCTTTCCCATGCTGTTCTCATGATAGTGAATGGGTCTCCTGAAATCTGATGGTTTTAAAAATAGGAATTTCTCTGCACAAGCTCTCTCTTTGCCTGCTGCTGATATAGAAATTAAGAAGAAATCACTTAGGCAGATAGCAAGAGTATGGGAGTCTTTGGTAGTTTTTCTTTTTAATGAAAAGCAACCTCAAATCATTTTCTATCAAAGAACAGCCTTGAAGCTGGGAGCTTGCACAGGTGAATGTCAGCAGGAACTAAGGACTAGACATGTTCTAATTTATGGCTCCATCTTCCCTTCTCTGCCAGCCACATGTACATACTGTAAAGAGCAGACAAGATGGTGCCAATCAGCTGGAAAGCCTATTTGCATAAGAAGATTAGGGCTGGGCAAGCAGCCTTCTCTGTGCACTATGTAAATGTCATACCTGATTGAACCAATCTATGAGCCTCATGTAAATAAGACACTGCCCTCTCAAACTGGACCATAAAACTCAGCTGCCAGCCAGGCCTTTCCTCTTGAAGATCACTTCCTCTATAGAGGAAGCTGTTTCTCTTTCTTTTTTCTTCTACCTATTAAACCTCCACTCCTAAACTTCTCCTGTGTGTTGTGCCCTAAATTTTTCTGGCATGCAACAACAAAACCCAGGGTATGTACCCCAGACAATCTATCACTTCAGATGGGGCTCGTCTGGAATACCAAAGTACAACATTCATCAAAACTGTGAGTGGAGGAGTGGACTCCAACTCTGTCCTTTGCTTCCAAGGTTCCATTTTAGAATCAAATCAAACCAAATACTGGGCACTCTTCAGACATTTAAAAATGATTAGCATGGCTCCCAGCCTTACAAGACTTGGGGGACAGGCTTACTAGGGAGAACACGGAGAATCCCCCAGCACCCAAGCGTTGCTGGGTATATTGGCCAGGTTTAAGCCAGCTTCCTTTCATGGAAGACTTAGCCATTGCATGGGGCTGGAAGAACCCCTGGGGCAACTGAGGATTTCTGGCAGGGGCTTTCCCCTAGACTTATCCAAAGGCTTCTGGACTGACCCCAGCCTCCAACTGCCTCAATGGGGTATTGGCAACAGGATCTCTAACGTTTATACTGTAATTTCCTCCTTTGCTTTTCATGACCGTTATAACTCTTATCCTCTCTTATGCAATGTGTGGGACGTTTTACAGTTCAGGGTAGTAATCTTGTTTGGCAAGATCAGGGAATGTCACAGTAGCTGAGGTCATAGCTCAAGGAAAGGTGCTTTTGTGATTTTCTAGGAACAGAGCACACTCCCCCCCACACACACACACCCAACAGTGAGCATCTCTCTCTGCTCTTGGTCTGGAGCGCACATGGCATGTCAAGGTCACTCTCTCCTTGACCTGGAGAGCACATGGCGTTTCAAGGTCAGCCATCCTTTTCCAAAACACCCTAGCTTCCCAATTTTCTCCCCTTTTTTGCACTTCTCTACTAGAAACTAGGCTTTGTGTTACTTCTGTACATGGGAAAATTTTGCCTTCAACAACTGGGGGTACTACAATATTCTCCCAAGTCAAAATTTTATCTCAATACTGTCCCATCAACAGGAAAATGATCATTTGGTCCCTATGTTCTTTTAAGGCATTTAGTCTGCCTCCAATTACAATGGTACTTAATTACTAAGGGGATTTTAAGCTTGGAAGTTAACCAAACCAGAACTATTCTCTAAGGGTTAATGCTTTAGCACAGGCCATAATAGCAGTTTACGGAGTCCAAACCAGCATACTTTCTCCATTAAGGAGGGAAGTGCAACAGTTGTCTAAATGCAGCCATCACATAGTCTCACCCAGGAACCATTTTTCAGGGAGCCTGGCAGGCCACACAAGTTTAGGAAATCAAAGGGAAGTCACAGGTAGAGGACTAGAGCCACCTTGGGGCGGGTGGGGGGAGTGGTCACACCTGGAAACATAGGTTCTTAAACCTAAACCAGCAAGGGTGTAGGAGTCCTCGGTAAGGCTTTTATTTTTCATAAAAGCCTTCTTTTTCGTTAAAATAAGGCCTCAAATCATTTTCTAACAAGAGCCGCCTGCAAGCTGGGAGCTTGCACAGGTGAATGCCAGCAGGAACTAAGGATTAGACATGCTCAAGATGCCAGCTCCATCTTCACTTCTCTGCCAACCATGTGTACTGTTAAGGGGCAGACACGGTGGTGCCAATCAACTGGAAAGCTCATTTGCATAAGAAGGTCAGGGTGGGGTGATCAGCCTTCTCCATTCACTATGTAACCTTCACCTGATTGAACCAATATAAGAGACCTGTGTAATTCAGACACCGCCCCCTCAAACTGGACTTTAGAACTCCATACATTCACCACCAGGCTTTTCCACTCGGAGACCCCTTCCTCTGTAGAGAAAGCTGTTTCTTTTGCTCTTCTCCTCAAACTATTAAACCTCTATTCCTAAACTCTTTGTGTGTGTCTGCCTCCTAATATTCTTGGTGGGCAGCAACGAACCCCAGCGTATGTGCCCCAGACAGCATAGCAACTTCACTATCACCCACTTGAGATGTGACTTGCTCCTCTTTGCCTTCTGTCATGATTGTGAGACCTCCTAGCCACATAAAACTGTGAGTCCAATTAAACCTCTTTCTTTTGTAAATTGCCCAGTCTTGGGTATGTCTTTATTGGCAGCATGAAAACAGACGAATACACTGCATTCAAAAAGGCATGCTCAGGGCTTTATGAAGCCCAGATTTTAGATGTGGAGCTTTAAGAATGTGGAGAGGGTCATGGGGGAAATGTCAGAGGATGCAGCAAGAGAGGGACATGATGATTACAGATTACGTACAATGGTCAAGTTCAAGTTGATATGAGCTTTATCAACACAGATTCTGTGGTTTTGTGTCTGTTTCCAATAACACATAGTGGCTGAAGAATGAAAATAGGAAGTGTAGGGAGGGAAAAGACTGAGATTCTCGAGGTGAGAAGTTAAGGATTCATGACTTAGTGATTGAAGTTGTTAAGAGAGCAAAAATTTCAGAAAGACTAAAGGACTTTAAGATTGAAACAAGTAGACTGACCAGAGGTTATGAGGAATGTAGAGAACAGATTGAGGAAGTTTAAGGGAGAGGAAGAACAGGGAGACAGATAGCTAGGCTTCTTTATTTTTAAATCTTTAGATAGCAAGGTCTTGTGTGATGACAAGAATCAAGACATAGATGGACTAACTATGGAAGCCATTTGTCTCAATTAATTATAAATATTTTATTAGAGAATTCTGATTATGCCACATGAAATCATCAAAATGGGAGGAAATTGGCAGTCTTTAAGCTTGAAACTTAAGTCTTAGATATGGTGTTATATAGTCAAGACTGAGTTACAGAGGAAAAATGAGTTGGTGAATCTAGAAGTAAAACTGGGTTAAAATTACGCCTTTCAAAAAGTATTTACTAAGGACCCCGATATGATGGTTCCAGTGCTAGGCAAAAAAGAATTGAATAACCTGTTTCCTGATTTTGAAGCATTTTATGATGGAGAGAAAGACTATATTGACCTTTCCTTTTTCTGTTATCTGTAGGAATCATAAAATTGTGGTTTCAATTTGTAACTGAGAGGTACATGCAAAGAAGTAGTCATCTGAAGGAAACCAAACTGTAATTGGAAAACAGATAGCTTCCTGAGATCAATAATGCTAATAATATTCGTCCACTTTGGAAATATGTTTGGTTCAATTGCTAAAATTTAACATGCATATTCCCCATGAAACAGCCTTTCAATTAAAATCAAAATGGGTACCTATATTTACTAAAAGACAAATACAGTAATGTTCACAGCAGGTTTATTAATAATAACCCCAAACTGGTAACAACCAAAACATCTCATCTGCTTTCACTTAGTTATTGTTTACAAATTGCCTCCAATCCCATTATGTACTCTCTTAATTTCTAAATTAAAATATCTAGTAAGATACATTTTTTAAAATAAAAATTGACATACCATTCTATGTGATTTCAGTCGATGACTTTTGCAGCTAACAATGTAATTGAAATGTAATTTTCAAATGAAATCTGCAAATATTTGACAAGTGTTTTGCATCCTCCTTTTGGCTTTTCTGTTTCATAGATTAATTAAACTAAATGCAAAGAGTAATCAAGTGTGCACTCAGAGCCATAAGGTGGCTCAAGTGATGGTGAAGCAAGTATTTGGAGCAAATTAGGAAGAAGTAGAGAAAACTCCTGAAAGACATAGAGCGACTTCCACGTCACTCAGACAGGACTTGCATAAAGCTGGATTTATAATGAGGAAAGGATCACAAATTGGGATGCTACATTGCCTTATCTATCTATATTCCCATGTACTAACCAGCTCCTGCAGCTTAAATCGCCCATGGATATGACAAAACACAGCAGCTTCCACATGGTGAATTACATAAAAAATGTCAAGTTGTGCAGATATGACTATTTTTGAAATCTGCTTTCTCTCAGAAAATTAGGCACATTTTTCTCAATGTATTCCTTCTTAAATATAATAATTTTCTTTCCTATTCCTGTAGTGTAGGTCCAAATTGCCCATTGTTGCTTTTCACCTTTGAGTCTGACTTCTAGGTATCATTAATTTATCCCTGTTTTTCTTGACTTACAGACCTCATTAATCATATATTTATTATTCTATGTCAATAAAAATTAATATTTTTTCTTTATTTAAGGCACTACCTCCCCCTCAGTAGAGATGTACAGTCCATATTCAATTATACACAGAACATGAGGTACAATTATGTGTTAAACATTTGTAATCTAAAGGTCCAGGACACAAATTCATGTGCAAGCAGTAGCCAGTTTTTCCCACTAGAATGTCAGGACTATAAATGCATGATATTTTTTCTATTTTGTTTACACTTGCATCTCCAATATCTAGGACAGTTTCTGGTATGTAGATGGTGTCCAGTTATATTTTATTTTAACCAATTTGTGAATCAGAGGATTATGAGAAGGAAGAAACAAAATATATGCCATCGAGTGAAACAGAGCCAAGGATTCTGTGAAGAGGATCATGGTACCTGGGAGATGGACTCACCCTCCCACAGAGAAGGGAATTTAATTGGAGACAATCCAAGATTCTTTCTTTCCACAGATCACCTATCATTTTAATCAAAAGGGAGGGAAAAAAAAGGAGGCGTGTTCTTAGATTCCCAAGATCACATGGAATAGCCAGACTCCCAGTGTGGCACAGGGAGAATCAAGTGCTCTTCCACTGGTAGTGTGGAAAAAAAAGGTTGTATGTTTCTTGCCTGACACTAAGCCTCTCCCTGTTACCGTCATCTGGAAAGAAAAATGATCTGAATTCTGGCATTTTACTCCAGTTGTGTACTTGTACCCACCCATTCCCATCACCATTACCCGCCCAGAAAACAGCAAGCCCACTTCCTTCCTCAGTCCTTACAGTTGCAATTCCCTCAGCTATTTATGTAGCCTCATCTTAAGTAGCCTCTACCTCGGGACCCAGAACTCATTAATGACAAAAATGTGTTTTCTGACTCCACTTCTGCAAATATTTCTCCAAGAAATTTCCCATTTCCTTCTCAAATGCTAGGGAAAGACGAAGGAGAAAGAAACTTCCAAAGGGCTAATGGTCAGGAAGTGGCTGAGGGTAATCCTGGAATGAAGGAAATAAATGGAGGAGAAGCAGCTAGACCATCCATCCCACAGCATCTAATTCCTTGGAGAAAGACAATGACGGTAGAAACACAAAAATCCCAGTTTCTCGGTTACTTAAGACATTACAGGTTCACTTCATTCTCATGTCACAATATAATAAACAGCATTAGGAGGGTTCTGTAACATGATCCGATTCAGGCTTCTTCCATGATGTGGATTCACCAAAGCTGTGGACTCAGAACCCTCCCCGGCATGCTTTGAATCCAGCCAGGAGGTAAGAGGAGGGAGGGAGCTGTGGAGGCTTGTGCAGGTTTGGTGTTCCAGGCATGGCGGTGTCATTCATAGTCACCCCCATTCCGTTGGCCAGTCACATGGACCTACCTGCCAGGAAATATAGGAAAGATAGCATGTGTGTACAGAAAACAATATATGGGATTGATGTATTCTGCCAGGATATTCCCTTCTAATTGTCAAGTATTGATTTCATACTTTATCACACACAGAATATGCTGACTTTTTTCAAAGAAACACATCCCAAAGTTCAGTGCAGGAAGTAATTTCATCTATCTTTATATTCAGGATTTGCAAAAATTTCTTTCCATTATGACCAGACATAGCTAGGGCACTTGCATTTCAACTATTATACAAATATATGCCTATAGAATGTATATGTGTAGTACCTAAGGCAGTATTAATAGTATCCAATATTCCCACTTGGAATGAAAGAGAGATGAAATGTGAGAGAAACAGAACAAAAATAAACAGTAGTCACTTGTTCACAACTATCTGAAATGTCTGGGTAGACATTGCAAGGACATCCTGTCTTGGGAGTGGGGAACTTATCTAATTACTTCCTGATTCTGCATTATTTGCTAGGTTCCTGTCTCCCTTGTCCATTTCCTCCACAGCTGAAGAAGCTACTTCTTTGGTTAATCTGGACCCTTTGCATCGCCATATGAATTTTAGGATCAATTTGTAAATTTCTGCAAAAGAAGAAGCATGGATTTTAAGAGGGATTAAATAAAGTCTGTTAAACACTTTAGGAGGTATTACTGATTCAGGAATATTAAGTTATCCAATCTATGAATGTAGAATGTCTTTCCATTTACTTGGGTCTTCCTCAATTTATTTTAGCAATGTTTTGTTTTCTTCACAGTACAAGCCTTGTATTTTTTAATGATATTTATTCCTAAATATTTTGATTTTGAATCTATAATGTATATAATTGCATTAGTAATTTTATTTTTGGATATGTCATTGCTTGTGTACAAAAGACAATTGAACTTTCCATATTGATGTTGTATCTGCAAACTTACTGCAGTCATTTATTAGGTCAAGTTGTTTTATGTTTTGTTTTGAAAATCTCTTAGGATTTCCTTTATAAAAGATAATATCATCTGCAATAGACATATCAATAGATACAGATCTACACTTTATTTCCTATCTGAAAGTCATTACTTGTTTTTTATTTTCTGCCTAATTGCCCTGACTACAACTTCCTCTACGATTTAGAATATAAATGATGAGAGTAGTTACCCTTGTCTTGGTCTTGATCTTAGAATAAAAGTTTTCATTCTCAAACCATTAAATTTGATACTAATTGTGGGTTTTTCATAGACACATTTTACTGAGTTGAGGAAATTTCCTTCTATGCTTAGTTTGTTGAGTGTTTTATCATAAAAACTCAGATTTTAGAAATGCTTCATATATATGAAGCGTGAGATTTTTGTGGGATGTTTGCTTTTTATTATATAAATACAGCATATTAGACTGCTTGGTTTTTCTAATTAAACCTATCTTGCTTTCATGGGATAAAGACTACTTAGTCATAGTATATAATCTCTTTTATATATTGCCTTAGTATTTTGTGGAAGATTTTAATGTGTATATTCACATTATATGTTCAATATTGGTCTGCAGGGTTTTCTTTTTAATCTAATTTTGGTATTATTTGTCTAATTTTGGTATTATTTGACTAATTTATCCAATTATTGTTTATCTAATTTTGGTATCAGGGTAATAATGGTCTCATAGAATGAGTTGGGAAATATTTTCAACTTCTGATTTTTTGGAAGACTTTACAAAGGGTACCTATGATCTCTTCTTTAAAGGTTTGAGAGACTCCACCAAGGAAGCTGTCTGGTCCTGGATTTGTCTCTGTGTGGGTTTTTCTTTCACCATTTTAATTAGTTAAGTAGGCTTTACTTTTGGAGCACTTTTAAGTCTACAACTATGCAGTTTTGGGGGGGTTCTTTTTGGATTATTAATTCAATCCCTTGTTAAAAGTTTATTAAAATTTTTTATTACTTTGATGTCAGTGTCAGTAGTTTGTGTCTTTCTAGGAATTTCATATAGTCTGTATAATTAGTATATAGTTTCTCAGAGTTTTACCTTATAGCCCTTTTTATTCCTGTAAGGTTGTTGCAATGATCTCTCTTTTATTGCTGATTTTAACCATTTGAATCATTTTTTCTTTGTAAGTCTAGATAAAATTTTGTTTTTTCATTTTTGCAAAGAAATAATTTTTGGTTTCATTGATTTTATTGTTTTTTATTCTTTGCTTCATATTTTTCTTCTCTGATTTTCTGCCTTCTTGCTTTGAACTTAGTTTTCTCTTTATTTTCTTGTTTCTTAAGTTGAAAAGTTAGGTTCTTGATTCAAGATGTTTGTTCATATATATGTGCATATAGCTATAAATTTTTCTCTAAGCGTAGTGTTAGCTACATCCCAAATGTTGTGGTATATTGTGTTTTTTTGTTTTTGTTTATCTCAAAATATTTTATAATTTTATTTGTCATTTATTCCTTGACTCATTGACTATTTAGCAATGTGTGTTTAATTTCCACATATTTGTGAATTTGTGATCAGATATTGTGATCAGATAACATACTTGGTATGATTTTATCTTTTTAAATTTATTGAGGCTAGTTTTGTGGGCTAGCATATGGTCTATCATGAAGAATGGTTCACATGACATGCACTTGAGAAGAATGTGTATTCTGCTGTTCATTGGAGGGTCTGTGTATGTCAGTTACGTCCCTTTCAATTGTCTATTTCTCCCTTCAATTTCAGCAATGTTTTCTGTGCATTAGCACACTATTTTTATGTGCATATATGTCAGTTCTTGTCTCTATTAACAAACTTTTGTCCTAAATACTTTCTTTAAAATATAATATAACCACTCCAGCTTTCTTTGACTTCTGTTTATATGGTACATTACTTTTCATCTTTGCACATTTAACCTGTTTGTGCCTTTGAATCTCAAGTGTGCATATATATATTTACACACACACACTTATATATAATATATATTATAGTCTTATGCTAACTATGTATAACTCAAGTGTGTGCATGTGTGTGTGTGTGTATATGTATATATAAGTGGGTGTGTGTATATATATGTGTATACACACACAAACACACACACACATATATATTACAGCCTTGTGCTAACTGTATATATACACATAGTATATATATATATATATATATATATATATATATAGTTAGCACAAAGGCTGGTAATTTAATTTTATTCAATTTTTCTTTCTATATCTATCTTCTTACTCTAGTGGCTAATTCCTATTAATGATATTATTAGTTAGATACAATTTACATATGTAATCTTGCTATTTTTTTTGATCTGTCATTTCGATCTACATTCTAATATGGACTCAGATGACGAAGTTAAGGAATTCCATGCTTGGGAAGGGGAGAGGAGTACACAGAACAGTAGCTATGGGTCTTCTAATGATGCCATAACCAACTGAAACTTATTCTCTGTACCTTATACATTTTTCCTATAGTGTTCAAATAAAATAAAGGTATTATCATTTAATATTTTTATTAATACTTATTTTTTGGAATTTTTGAAATGCTTTTGCCAGTATATGTTAATAAATGAATTAAATATTCAAAATATGATTTGCTGACACACAGGAGTGGTGATTAGAATCTATCATGGAACACAAATATGTTTCATGTAGAGATTTGGTAGCAGTTGGGTCTAGCATGGAGTCTAACACATAATAAAAACACACTAAATATTTTTCCAGTGAATGGAATCAAGTGCTTGCACATATTGCATTTTTCATTGAACAACAAAAGTAATAGCATTCTTTTTTAATGTGCCAGGCATTTCTACGATACTGGGATAAGGCACTGAATAAAAGCGCCAAAGATTTGCCCTAATGCAGACACATTCAGGAGAAATGAAACAGACAATTTTCAAACTAAACAGGATAAAGGAATGGAAGTTGTGAAATAAGTTTTTAAAAATAACAGTGGCACCATTTTAAATAAAGTCTTCATGTCAGGGCTTTTCAGAAAGTAACAGCTGTTCAGAGACCTGAATGAATAGAAGGAGTAAGCCATGTGGACACCTGGGGAAGAACACCTCCAGAAAAAAGGCCCTGCAAGAGTCTCAGTAGAGACACACATGGAGGGCTTAAGGAAGATCAGGAAGTAATGCGTAGATAAAGCAGGATAAGCAAAAAAATGAAAGATAGGAAATAAAATCAGAATTCCCTTATTTCTCCATATTGTTATATCAGTTGGCATGTTCAAAAGTTAAACTTGTTCCCAGAGTACCTCACTGCCATCAGTACGTTACTATGCTTTCGGTCTTTCACCTCTCAGTAAGAGCTTGGTCAGGGCTTTGAATGCCTGCGTCTATGAGGATAGTTTTGATTCTGCAAAGAGACTCTCATAGCATAACTTGCACAACTTTTGAAATATCTCAGCCTCCCTATGTACAATTATTCTCCCTTCAACCAGGGCAAATGACAAACTATAAGATTTGAAGAAGGTTTTCCTGACTCCTTGTTCATGAAAACAGAACAATTAATTAAAATTTTGATTTTCCCAAGTTGCCTACTTTGAGAAGAAATCTAATAACCCAGCTTCCAAGGTGTAATTTTATGAGTAAGACATCTTAATGAAAGAGACCCCTCTAAATTATAGAAGTAGAGGTAGAAACATAGCGCTTCCCATTATCTGTTTATTTCCTGTGTCTAAATGACTGTAATCTTGTATTTCTGATTTATTCAAGCTAGTGCTTGGACAGCTATTAGAGTTTGCAAAAGCTTTGTTTTAAATACATGCTTTCAAGCAATCAAAACTGAATGTTAAACTATTGCATTTCATATTTTTGAAAACATTTGTAGCTAAGATACTTTTCTGTTGTCTGTGGGCAACCACTTTTTGGAGTCTGTAGTTAACTCTAATGTGTTCCTGTAATCTGTTGTCTGTTGACTTAAGTCTAAACCTTCTGCTCTGCTTGGTATGTTTCTTCAACTTGATGTGATGCTGTTTATCACTATTCTTTGATGTTAAGCCTCTATGTCTTTGTATTCTTTCTGTGTACCAGGGATATGTTTGTATACACACACACACACACACACACACACA
>NW_016107370.1:7730840-7761319 GCF_001604975.1 Cebus imitator
AGAGAGAGAGAGAGAGAGAAAGAGATAAAGAGAATGTCTACAATGTCTTTGGTATTCTATCAGAGTTTTTATTTCACGGAAATGTTATTTCCATAATATTTATATTAAGGCAAATAAAATGAGCATATAATGTTATTCTACTTCCATTTTTGAGAACATTACACCTTGCACTAAACTGAAATGTTCAATGTAGTCTATTTGCAAAAAAAGTTCTCTAGTGTTATTATAGTTAATTACTATTTGTATCTTATTTAGCTCTTTGAGGCGCTATTATAAATTCTTAAATTTTAATTAGGTCCTCAGAGACATTCATTTGGCTTCTTTTGAGTATATTTTGTCTTTAAAATACTACACTTAAACTAATGACCCCTTAAACCTTTATTTGTTGTTAAAAGTATTATTTATAATATGGTTCAAACAGTAAAATGCCAGATGGAAAGAATATTAATCCTAGTAAAAAATTCTTACTCCTACATTTTTCTGGCAACAAAGAAGTTCCTTCAGCTTCTTGGAGATAAAGATATTCTCCATATGGAAAAACAGCAATTGGAAGAATAAAACACTTTGCAGAAATTATCTACATAGAAAAATATTCTATGTCTGCAATAAATTAATATAGGTTGCCTTAGACAAGCCCATTATACTCTAAATCAGTGTCTGAAATGCCTTTCTAATAGAAGCTCTAAGTGCAAATATTGTTACACTTTACATAAATTATATTCTGAGCCTTCTTATCTCTTTAATTCTACCAGAAAGTTGTTTTTTAAATAACTATTTATGTGACACATACTTTATTAGGCATTTGAAGTTCCGTCATTTGCCTTCACTATGGTCGTGTGACCTTGGGAGGGTACAGTAGCCATGGTCTATAACTATGTCTAGTTCTCCATGTCTAACTTCTCTTGTTTTATGTATTTCATTACAAGTGTTTTCTTCTACTGTATCAAGCTAGAATTTTTGTGCAATTTCAATACACGATATAGATAGCAGGATAAAGTGTTAATACCATGATGAAATTTAAAATGAATTACAATATGAATCTTCTAAGGAGATGGCTCTTAGGTAGCTTTGTTCAAATTAGAGTACCACTAAAATATATTTCCTAAGAAACCTATCATGAAGGATTTGAACTTGATTTAAAATAGTATTCAGTTGCTCATATAATTTTAAATTTCCTCGAAAATGTCTGGCTAAAATAATTTAGGCAGTGCTTAAATATGCCTACAGAAGAACAGAAGGGAAAAAAACAGTCAATTTGATTCATGTTAAAGTGTTATTGTTTATAATTCATCCTTTGATTTAAATCTCTGTCACAGTGCTAATCAGAGAAATCAAACTGAATTTCTTATTTGTTAGTTGGCTGAAATTTGTTTTATTTATTATTATCTTATATTGTTATACTATCACCTGAGATTTAGTTGAAGGATTATGACTGCTGTACTCATTGGTACACTTTTTCCTTTCCATCTTATTATTCTATCTAGTGACCCCAATCTGCCTTTCAAATGTCATTTACTGGTGACCCACATTCCCTACAGTGATTTCTTCCTGAGTGACCACTGAAATATGAACAGGGAGATGCTCAGCAGAAGCTGTGACTTTGCTTTGAGACACTGAATTCCTTAATTTTCAGCATGTTCTGTCTCCAGTTTAGAGTTAACCGTCCCTTTATTGGATTCTGTCTTAATTTATGCCCCTTGGAAGCATATCTTGAGATATTCAATTATTTATTTTGTAATATAACTTATTTTGCACATGATCTCGGGAAACACCAGTAGGAGAGTGAAAAAGGTAGAAAGGGAATGGAAATGAGCAAACACAGACCATCCAGAGTTCTTTTATCAACTTATTCCTGTAAGTGGAAAGTGGTCTTGGTAACATGAAACTTGTACATTGTAGTTATTCTGCCCAACATTTGAGGGAGGTAGAAAGAGCTGAGGTTCAGGTACACAAGGAAGTCTCGAGAGGCATTGTTTAATGCTTGCTCCTGAATGACATCAAATCCTGGGAACTTCAAGCTGATCTCTAGGTGGCAAAGTCAGATTGGGTTCCAGAAAAGTTTCTCAAGCAGTTGATGTCTGATGTATGTATAGCATCATGCAGAGGATGAAGGCAAATGAGCAGGACACTGACAACTGCTACAGTTTCACT
This sequence comes from Cebus imitator, assembly GCF_001604975.1. NCBI lineage: Eukaryota > Metazoa > Chordata > Mammalia > Primates > Cebidae > Cebus > Cebus imitator. The sequence continues at coordinate 7,732,992 of NW_016107370.1, forward strand.
TTGGTTTTTCTGGCATTTTCTTTACTTTCTAAACTCTATCTTATCTTATCGTCCCAATAAGTTATGCCTTTGCTTATATGTTCATCTCTCTCTGGGTACTAGCAGTCCGTATTAGTAATGATCTTGTTATCTGGAATATAATTGAATGTTATAATCGAGAATAAAATAGATTATCCAGATTGTTTCAGTGAATATAAGTCTGGTTGACTAAGATGGAAAATAATTATAGATTCTGTGATATTCCCACACCAACTTCTTGTAATAATGAGATGAGTGAAACTTTAATAAAACAGTGTTATCATCAAAGACCTCCCAACCTAAAATATCTATTTTGCTGAATTGTCACTAACTAAATGAAGAAGTCAAAATAAATATATTTTATACAAAGACCTAAATCCTTATTCCTTCAGAAAGTATGTAGGTTTGGTTCCAAAAAGCCAAAATAAGGTGAATATTGCAATAAAGCAAGTCATATGAATTTTTTGGTTTCCCACTGCATATAAAATTTATGCTTACATGATACTATAGTCTATAAATGTATGATATCATTATGTCTAAAAATGTGCATGCCTTATTTGAAAAGGACTTTACGACCAAAAAATGCTAACAATCATCTCAGCCTTCAGAGAGTCATAAAAATATTTTGCTGGGGAAATCTTTCCTTGATGTTGATGGCTGCTAACTGATCAGGGTGATGGTTGCTGAAGCTTGAGATGGCTGTGGCAATTCTTTAAAATAAGACAATTATGAGCTAGTAGCATTCTTTCACAAAAGATTTCTCTGTAGTATGTGATGTTTTTTGAAAGCATTTTACCTACAGTAGGCCTTTTTTTAAAGCTAGAGTAAATCCTCTCAAAAGCTGATGCTGCTTTATCAACTAATTTTGCGTAATATTCTAAATCCTTTGTTGTCATTTCAACAAATGTTCACAGCAACTTCACTAGAAATCGATTCCATCTCAAGAAACATTCATTGCTTATCCATAGGTAGCAACTCTTTACCCATGAGATTTCAATAATTCAGTCACATATTCAAGCTCCACTTCCAATTGTAGTTATCATGCCATTTTCACCACATCCTCCACTGAATTCTTGAGCCTCTCAAAGTCATTTATGACGGTTGGAATCAGCTTCCCTTGTTCATGTTGATATTTTGATCTCCACTTATGCATCACAAATGGTGTTAAGGACATCTAGAATGGTGAATGTTTTTCAGAAGGCTATCAATTTATTTTAGCCAGATTCATTAGAGGAATCACTATAGTGGCTGTAGCCTTACAGAATGTATTTCTTAATTAATAAGACTTGAAAGTCAAAATTATTCCTTGTTTCATTGGCTGCAGAATGGATCTTATATTACTAGCCTTGAAAAAAAAAAACATGAAACTCCTTCCCATCAGAGCTCCCAGGTAACCATGTGCATTGTCAATGACAGTAACATTTGAAAGAAATATTTTTTTCTGAGCAGAAGGTCTCAACAATAGGCTTAAAATATGTGTTAAGCCATGCCATAAATAGATGTGTTATCACCCAGACTTTGTTGTTCCATTTATAGAGCACAGAAAAAGTAGATTTAACATCATTTCTAAGGGCTCTACAATTTTCAGAATTGAGTATTGTCTTCAACTTAAGTCACCAACTGCATTAGCCCCTAACAAGAGAGTCGGCTTGTCCTGTGAAGATTTAAAGTCAGTCATTAACTTCTCTCTTGCTATGATGTCCTAGACGGCATCTTCCACTATAAGACTGTTTTTGTTTTGAGATTGAGTCTCATCCTGTCGCTCAGGCTGGAGTGCAATGGCACAATCTCAGCTCACTGCAACCTCTTCCCCCGGGTTCAAGGGATTCTTCTGCCTCACTCTCTTGAGTAGCTGGGATTATAGGCTTGCATCACCATGCTCGGCTAATTTTTGTATTTTTAGTAGAGATGGGGTTTTGCCATGTTGGCCAGGCTTATCTTGAATTCCTGACCTCAGGTAATCCACCCGTCTTGGCCTCCCAAAGTGCTAGGATTACAGGCATGAGACACCATGCACAGCCAAGACTGTTGTGTTTACACTGAAAATCTTTTATCTAATGTAGCCACCATTACCACTTACCTTGGCTAGATCTTCTGGATAACTTGCTGCAGCTTCTGCATCAATACCTGCTGGTTCATCTTGGACATTTATGTTATGGAGGAGGCTTCTTTCCCTAACCCTTATGAACCAACCTCTGTTACTCTCTGAAACTTTACTTCTTTGCTTCCTCTCTTCTCTCAGCCTTAATAGAAGTGAAGAGACTCAGGTCTATGCTACGGATTAGGATTTGGCTTAACGAAATGTTGTAGCTCATCTGATCTATCTAGACCACTAAAACTTTCTTTATTCTCAGTAATAAGACTGTTTTGTTTTCTTATCATTCATTGCGTTCACTGGAATAGCTATTTTCATTATCTTCAAGAACTTTTCCTTTCTATGTGCAAGTTAGATAACTAACACAAGAAGCCTAGATTTTGGCCTGTCTGGGCTTTTGACATGACTTTCTCACTAAGCTTAATCATTTCTAGCTTTTGTTTCAAAGTGAGAAGTGTGAGACTCTTTCACTGGAACACTTAGAGGTCATTGTAGATTTATTAATTGGCTTAATTTCAATGTTCTTGTGTCTCAGGGAATAAGGATACCCAAGAAGAGGTGGAGAGATGGGGAAATGGCTGCTTACTGGAGCAGTCAGAACAAACACAACATTTATCCATTAAGTTTACAGTCTTATATGGGTACTGTTGGTTGCCCCAGAACAATTATAAAAGTAACCTCAAAGATCACTGATTATAGATCACTATAACATACATAATAATAAAAAAATTAAAATATTGCAAGAATTATCCAAATGTGATTCAAAGACATGAAATTAACACATACTTTTGGAAGACTGGCACCAATAGGCTTGTTTGACATAGAATAGCTACAAATCTTCAATTTGTAAAATACACAATTAAAGCACAATAAAGCAAAGCACTATAAAATACTTCATTTTATCTCTCATTTTATTAAATCTCTGTGTATAAGATATATATGAAATAAATATATATTTATATAAAAATAGATATAAAATATATACAAAATATATATTTTAATAAAATAAATTTATTAGATCTCTTTCATTAAATGTATATATTTATAGATAAATATATATAGGTAGAGCTCTCTCTCTATATATGTGTGTATGTATATATAGATATATAAACATTTCTATATATGAATGAAAATACATATTGTTTCTTCTGAACTTCTTTACTTCTCTCAGCCTTAATAGAATTAAAGCAAATTAAGGCGATGTTATGGATTAGGAATTGGCTTAAAGGAATATTGCAGCTGGTCTAGATAGCTGATGAAACCAGCTACTTGTCATAATAATTTGAGGTAAGCATTAATATTTCCTCATTGGGCATAAAGATTCTGAGCCACAGAGGAGCTAAGTCACTTGCAGTGAGGATTGTTGGTGCTGATATATGGTTCCAGGAACCAAATTCATGATTTTGACCATAGTACTGTACTTCCCCTCAAGGCCTACTACTTTCTTGAGCTCAAATCTGTACATTCAATTGGTTACCAGTAATCTATTTTCAAGAACTCCTGACCTCCCATGATCCACCCGCCTCGGCCTCCCAAAGTGCTGGGATTACAGGCATGCACCACCGCTCCTGGCCAACAGAGCCATTTGTGTATGAATATTTTACCTTTTTTTCCATTTTATGCAATTAATTTCATCAAGCTTTTATGGCTTTTTGATTTCATATATTACGAAATATCCTATATCCCTTTCTGCACTAAGATGAAAATGATATAAAAAAAAGTCCTGGTTTTGATCTAATACTTTTAGAGCTTCTAGATCTAATACTTTATGCTTAAATTAAAAATTTCAAAATTTTACAGTCACCAAAATGGGCATATATCTTTATTTGAACACCCTATATAATAAAGGCCGTTGCATGCTATACCCTCATATTTTGCCTTATTTTACTTTCTTGTACTAATGCAGCTCGAAACCAAACTGTCATTTGAAATTTGGTACAAAAGGGAAGAGAAGGAAGCAGATCTCGGCAGAGTGAGGCTTCCTTAAATGTAATGCAGTCTTAAAGGAAGTTTCAGCCAACAGTGTGGGGAATTTTGAGGAAGGGATAACACTTTGGAAATATTATAACTTCTGGTGGGAGGGTTTGGCTTTTAACCTACACCAATTTGCGTGGCCTTAAATAGAATCTCCTCAGCCCAGTTAATCCCAGAAGGAGCTGAGAGTTGTCTGTCTACAGCACTGCCAGTAGGTGGGGTAATAAGTTTTTATTCATCAAATGAAATCTGGGCAGCACCATGTAGCGTCCTTATGGTCCATTTCTAGGCTGCCTATGCTATTATTTGTCTGTAAATCCCGAGAGCAGCCCCTCTAAATCTGATGAGCCTTTCTTCTGGCAGGAAATTTAAAATGTTCATGGGAAAAAGTAATGCTCTTACTGCTGCACAGTCTAGGGGACACAGCTGATATTCATCACCTCATTTCCTCTGCTATCAAGTCTCATATTCCTCCAACCTCAGCTACCACTTTTGCTTTTTCTTGGTTGCTTACCCAGAGATGTGACCCAGATTCCCATCCTTGAGAGTTCTGAGTCCTTGGTTACAGGTATTTCTTAGATCAAAGGGGATGTTCATTAATTATTAAAATTGAACAAGGAGTTGGTAACCAAGTGGTACACAAGTGAATTGCTTTACACCAAATATATTAATCCATATTTAAGCATATGGATGTTTAAAAACATCCATATTTTCTCCTAAATAGCAAGGCCAATTGCTCCGGCCAATACAGTGAGTGACTGCTCTTCTTGCTTGGTGATCCCTTGCCATCAAGATTCTGAACTTCTCAGGAAGGATTATTAGTTTTTATTTCAATAGGTGTTTTGCTGTGTTTCCTAGTGGAAGCATTCTCTAAAAGAAAATAGGCATCTTTGCTCATAGAGCACAATGTCAGAATGACAGAAAAGACAGAATCTCTAAGCATGTTATAGCAAGTGATGGTGAACTAGGCTTCTCCCACTTCTCTCTGTGTTTCCCAGATCCATGTAGCCTACATTTTGACACAATGCCATATAAAGGTATACAATTTAAAGTATATACTGTATCTTTCAGGACGACGCTTCAATCATACAAAGTATTTCTTCCAAGCCGTCACTTAAGATGTTCCTTTAAATGAACCTCGTAAGGGTGGTAGCTTCTGGGGTTGCAGTTTGTGGTATTCCTGGTGATTCCCATTTTCTTGGATGTATATTCATCTTTCCTCTATTGTAGAATAGATCCTTTGTCTTACAGTGAATGCTGTGTGGGTTCCCAATTACCAAGTATAATTTAACTGCTGTTATCACTAAGTGTTCAATATCGATAATTTAGTTTTGACCTCAATTGATGGTAAGTTAGAGAATCAGTGATGATGACAGCTAAAGCAGACTTTATAAGTGGGCATCAAGAATTTCCATCATCGCTGCCACCATGTCTACTGTCCTCGTATGCCCATTGTCTCACAACTGGGACAACCAATGACAGAAGTGGGGTGCTGACAAGTGGCCAAGTTGTTTTTATCTATCTGGTTGTTCAGTGCATCTACCAAGCATTCACATTAAATGGAAAGATCTTCTGGTTTATTACCATATATCAAACTAACTCACTCCAGCTGAAACCTCCTTATACCCAGTTTTCCAATTATTCTTATTCCAGTTCCTCGGGTCAATATATTTTCCATTGCCTATGAATTCATACAAAGATTAAACAAGTCATTTCTATTTCTATACCAAGTGCACCAGATATAGTACCTTGATCTCTGTACATTGGAAAAATGTCCCTTCAACTCTGCCTTTAGAAGTTACCTGTGAGTGAGCCTCTTATACAGCTATGATCCATTTTTCTACTTTCACCCACAATACAAATTGGCATGCTCACGTATTAGTTGCAATTTTTTTTTCTCCTCTATCAGTTGATCCTAAAGATCCCTTAGCTTTCTAGGAAGGCTGATGAGAAGAGCCACTGACTCAAGAGTGATGTGTGGCATATTTTCCTGGGCGCTGTTCTTGCAGTGTGTATGTGCTTTACAGTCCTCAGTATGATCAGCCATGGATATGTCACTTTCCTCTTACATTAGATTGTGACTGGTCCAACAAACTTATGACTGGGTGGGCCAGACAGAACGTGGCTAATACTGGACATCTTGCTTTGGGGCTGTGTCTCATGATCAGAGGCTCCATTGCTAGCCAGTTCCAGCAACACACTAGGAGTTGTTTTTCAAAATATTCTTAAATTTCTGCATTCGATTGCATTAGTTTGCTCCACAAAATTAGGGGTTTACGTTGTAATTCTCCCATTGAGATGTGCCATAACCTCCAGGATCTCTTTCTTTCTACCCCTGGTCTCTTTCTTTCTATCACTGATAGATACCAATGATAGAAAGAAAGAGATCCTGGAGGTTATGCCACATATCAATAGGAGCAAGGAGGTTATACTAGATTGGGCTTGCTGCAGGAATAGCAGTATAGAATAGACTGCTGTACAACACTGTAATCTGCTATGCATCAGATAAACTTGCTAGCTTTTTGCTTCCCCAACTCTATGGGATAGAAAAGTAGTATAAAATCTAGAATATGATAGAAAATTAGTATAAAACCTAGAATATGCTTTCTTCAGAAGCCAGCAAGGACTGACAGATGGTGACCTTTCTTCATGGTTTCAGGGTGGAAGGCACAAAATTTATATGTGTGTGTGTGTGTATGTGTGTGTGTGTGTCAGCACTTCCCTTCCTAATTTATATATAATGTATGTATATATATATAATATATATATAATGTATATATAGAATATAGAATATAATGTATATATATAATATATATACACATTATATATAAATCAGGAAGGGAAGTGCTGTCAATATAAATTATATGTGATATAATTTATACTATGCATATACATCATATATTACATAATCTATATTAAGCATATGTATTATATATTTTGTAAATAATTATGTATGATATATAACATGATACATATATATATTTCAATGTATAAATAATTTATAATATATAATAATGCATTTATAATATATACTTATATATAAATAGTATATTTATATCATGTATAATATTAATATAATATAAATATTAGTTTATATTATGTATATGTATTCATATAATATAAATGTTAATTTATATGTAATATAAATTAGGAAATAAAATGGTGCTATAGCTTACACAACTGAATTCCTAAAATTATAATGCTGTAGTGAGACTGAGTTTTCATGGGGTTTATACTAAAGTTTATATCTTACTGTCAGGGAATGCTTGTGTTTCACTAAGGCTACAATGTGCTAGTCTCTTCTTGCCTGCCTGGTTTGATTGGTTTGAGATAATCAAGATAAAAGACCAGAGTGATTCTTGGTGGAATGTACAGATGGTCTAGAGCTCATGAGTTTATATTGATAGAGTGGCAAAGTTAACCTAGTCTGGGGCAAAACTTTAAGGGTATATTATTGTCATTTCTATATGAATGTTAAATGTATCTAATTTTGTATTCTTATAGAAGTTAAAAACGACACATTCACTGGATAAATGGCTGTATATCATACACCTGAAATTTTGTTTACCTGCTTCAGAAAAGATGAAGCATTTGATATAATGGCTACAATTAGGGCTATTATTTGGTTATGTTGACAATAGTCCACTCAAGTCTTTTGTGATCTGTCTGGTCCTTTCAGAGTTCTGATTGGTGAATTAAATTAAAATAGGACTGTATCTTTATTTATGCACCTTTTAAACTTGAATTATACGTACTTTAAAAAAAATTATTCCTGGAATATGATAGCGTTTTTGATTTATTACACAGGAGGGTGAGATTTCAGAGGCTTTAACTTATTTTTTTTCTTACTGTAGAAGGTTTTGCTTCACAGGAGAAGGATATTACACAGCCTAGGAACTATGCCAACTATCTCGTATATCTATTCCAGTTTGGGGGATCAGGGAGTAGATAGTAGACCCATCACCAAGTTAGCGTGGCCCTGGACTCCTGTATTAGTCAGTTTTCACATTGCTATAAAGAACTACGTAAGACCGGGTAATTTACAAAGAAAAGAGGTTTAGTTGACTCACAGTCTCACTTGGCTGGAAAGATCTCAGGAAACTTACAATCATAGTGGAAGCAGAAGGGGAAGCAAGGCATGTTTTACATGGTGGCGAGAGAGGGAGAGCAAGGGGGAAAGTGCCACACTTTTAAATCATCTGATATCATGAGAATTCACTCACTATCGTTAGAAAAGTGAGAGAGAAGTTCCTCTCCATGATCCAATCACCTCCCATCAGGTCCCTTCTGCAATGTGTGGGAATTACAATTCGACATAAGATTTGAGGGGGGAATACGGAACCAAAACACATAACTCCATTTATTATTTTCCTATATATGCCCCCTGCATTTAGGGAAGGAGCATGATGATGATGAAGACACTTTGAGTCTCTGGCTGTTATTGTCAACTCTAACCCTGTGTCCAAGAGTTTTCAACATGCTTGAGTATTTGTGTTTTCCCAGTGCACAGCTACCTAAGAAAATGTCCAGAGATCACTTTGAGGAATGTCTGGAGAAATCATTATCACATACAACTGATGTGGTTCTTCATTTCCTTCATTCTGGACTCAGGTTTTTGTTTTGTTTTTTTTTTTCAATCAATTGGTCCTTCTTTGAAAATTGGCACAGCTCTGAAAACTGGGATGGGAATGGCAATTTTGTATTGGGGTAATTGCTCTGCTCATGTTCATTTTTTTTTTAAAATCTTGCATATTGAAGAGGTCTTTTGCTGCCCATCTGTATTAACCCCCCAAAATGTGATATTCTATTTTTATCTCCATCGCAGTCTACAGTTGCCTCTGGGCATAATGGCAGATCTTTCCACTCACAGGTAATTGTGTTCACTGAGAGTTGGATGTTGCCCAATATATCAGGCCTCTACTACTGGAGGAGACAATCATCCCTATTGTTAACAACCATAACAGCACCTCCTATCATCAGCCCCAGTGACAGAGCAGAACAATGTGTTTCTCCAGCATATTCCTGATGTTTTTGTTGGAGAGTGTGTTATTTGGCCTTACACATTATATTCACTTTAATATGCTTACTTCTCTGAGCCTTTAACTGCATCTTTCACCATGTGCCATGACAACTCTTGTATTTCTAGATCCTGGATGGGGCCTTCATTTTCCCTGCCTATAGTAATTATCTTATACTGTGTTTACATAAGTTCTTGTGTTTCTTGCCAGTTTGTTAAATTCTGTATCCTGGGAGAGTTCATCAGATTAATAACTCTCCTTTACGTTTTTAAACATCTTTGTCTACTTAATCTCATAACCTCTGATATAATATTTTTTTCACTAAAAGCTTTCTACCCAGCAGATTGTAGTGAAAGCTTTTAAGTAATTTTTTGAAAAATTAAATTAAAAGCTTTTACTGACTAGTTGAGCATAAATATACTGGATTCCAAAAATGTTTACATTGTTCAAAAATTTATCTCTAGTTTGGGATTATTTCCCAACAGGTGACCATACTTTTTTACTCCACATAATATTTAATACAAAATATCTATAGTATGCAAGCCCTTCAGTACTATGAGTTTCCAGGACTGGTGATTTAAAAATTTACTGTATTTTTCTCAATTTTCCCAAACATGCAAGCTGTATCCCATTTATCCAGAGCTATTTACATTTCCCCAAGTGCATTGTGCCTGCTTATGCTTCTTTATGTGCAAACTGATTTTCTAGACCCTGCCTGTAAAGTACATGTTACCATCTTATTTTTTATTAACTCATGTTCAAACTTCAAATCAAATCTTCTAACTCTTTCACACTTCTTCCTGAAAATCTTTTCTCACCTCTGTAGATTGTGTCATTGTCTGCCCAGTGTGACTCCAAACCACCTTCTTGAATATGTTTTTTGTCACTAATTTCTGTCTCTTTCTTGCACTATTATTCATTCTCAACTAAATTCTTTCTCAATTTTGTTATTATTAAAATGTTTTTTTCTTTATCAAGCAATTATGATGATAGGTATCATTGTTCTTTTCTTCCCTCCTTCCTTCCTTCTTTCCTTCTTTTTTTCCTTTCAAAGTCTTAATGTGTCATAATACAAAGTTTGCAGTATGAAGTAAGTCCCATTTTCACAGCAGAACTGTTCTGTTGTACAGAGCTCTGAACTCTGTGTGTGTGTATGTGTGTTTAAATGTTACCACTATTTCCCTGGTATGATCAGTGCCCAGAGCACTTAGTTGCTGACAATGTATGTTAGATAAATGAGAGATTACATTAGATTTTCCAAATCAATTATAATTTAACAGTTTAACAGGAAAGAGAATGGAATAACTACAGGTACATCTAGTACTCGGGGGCAGAAATATGGGCTGGTTTGTGGGCTAAGTAGGTTTATGTATCCAACCATTTTAATGATTTTCTAATCTCTTGTCCAGTGATTTCATTGCTTACTTTGCTTAGCACCCTAATGAATCCACTGCCCCCATAATTAATACTCCCTGTTTTTGGAGCAGGCCAATATATTCAGTGCTGCACCGCTGCTGATCTGCATGAAAACTACTGTGTTATACAAGCATTTTTTTTACTTCAATCCAGCACATAATTAGGCCTACTTCAAAAACTCAAGGAAAGGTAATGATTACTGAAAAAGGACAATAGAACTTGTTGAATCCAACATGCCAGTTCAAACTCAGCGGCAGATTATAAGAGCAACAAATTGTGACCTTTTGATAGCATCTGTAAAGTGGTACCTGAAGATTGTTCTCTAATTGCTTTACTTATTGGCAATTGGGTGAGAAACAGTCTAATGCAGAGCAGATAAAGTGATTAAATTATCTTTTCTTTCCTTGAATAGCTGTTTTCTGTGTTGCATTTGACTTCACTTACAGGAGTCCATCTATATGTGTACAAAAATAAGAAACCAAATTCTTTGGGAAAGTATAGAAAAATGTGGAGACACCATCAATCATGTAATAGAGTGAACTCATTACCTATCCTGAACCCCCACTGAAGCAAGGTGAAAATTCAATTTTAAAGAAACCTAACACTTTTATTCTATTTTTAAGCAATTTCTTACCTGACAGATTGGTAACTCTCTTTTTGCTATATTTCTTGAGGTGCAAATTAATTTTTGGTTCAGATAGTAACTCATCTTCCTGTAAGGAAATTGTAACAGTAAGGGCTGATCTTTTCTTAGGGAAGCAATTGAATTGAACATAAATATACTGGATTCCAAAAACGTTTACATTGATCAAAAATTTATTTCTAGTTTTAGATTATTTCCCAACAGGTGATCATACTTTGTTTCCCCACAATATATTGCAATCCATGTATTTATTTATTTTTGAACATCAACAGGGCAAAAATATATAAATATTTTACGCACTACTCCAATTGCAAATACAACCAGCTAAGGCAATTCTGAATTAAGCAAAAGATATTTTATTTATAGCACAATGAAATTTTGCCCCATATATTTTTCTGGGGTCATAAAGCAAAGCTATGCATGTATTCTTAATTTTGAATATGTATTATATATATATAATTTTATGTATGACTTTGAAAATTATATTTTCAAGATAATTCCAAATAAAACACTTACCTCATTATTCTGGAATGAAATTTTGTGTGTACCTGTCGAGCAGACAAAGTGGGTATTTGCAACTAAGTAATGTTAGATATTTTAAAGTTAAATAGAAAATAATGATTTTGTATTGTGAATTTGGAGTTATCAAATATCTATGAAATATTTAGTTTCATTAATATGAGAAAGGCTAAATGTGAGAAATCATATTATTTCAAAGTTTTGAATATTGATTAAAAAAAAGAGGAAGTGCAATGAAGTCAAGCCTATATTTGAATGCCCCACCCTAAAGAGACCTTGTCACCATAATAATTCTTCTTAGGGAAATGTCTGTATTTATTTAAAAAAGAAAGAAAGAAAAGAAAAAGGAAAACATATGTTGACTTTCAGAAAGCCTCTATTTCAAGTTGGATGAAATGCCCCTGTTCTATAATGTGAGGGATGCATTTGTTGAGTAAATTTTAACTTGATAAAGGTCACTCACCAGCTTAAAAACTTTTTTCATTATCACTACAGTAAAAGTGTAACCCCTAAGCACTGCTTACAGGATGCAATCTCACCTACCTTCCTTTCTCACTCTCTGTCACCACACTAAACATTCTATGGTCACTAACTCCAGCCCCCTTGGCCTTCTGGCAGTTGCTCTGGGCTGTTCAAAGCTAGAGTCTGGCTGGTAGGCTCTTCATTAGTTCCTCTTCTGGGTATCCTGAAGCCTTTTCTTCTCCCTCTGGTCTAAATGTCACTTCCACAGAGAAATAATTTTCACTAAGCCCACGGCTCTCAATTATTTTCTACTATTGTTTCATCAAAACAATCCATTCTTCTTCCTGGCACTTGCTACAGAACTTGCTATAACTATGCATATTATAAAGTGCATAAATGACAATTTATGCATTTATTTGTGTAATGTCTGTCTCCTGAATTCAGTCTCTTCTGTGATAGAAAGTCTCATTTCCATTATGTAAGAAAACCGAACACACAATAGTTACTCTTTAAATGTTTATCAAAGTTTAAACTTCTTATTATTGATATTATGAATAATATATATAATAAAAATAACAGAAGTTTTACGTATTTTCTTAATTTGTATTTATCAATTGTAGCATATGGAGTGCTGTACACTCTGCCCAAATGTTGCACTGAAATTTCAACCAACATGTAAAACTTAGTTTTGTAACAATGAATATAACTAGTATTAGGCAGGATATTTAAATGAACACAGAATGGTTGTAATCTATAATGAAGTACTAGCTCCTTTGAATAAAAAGCAACATTAAGATACCACGAAGGAATAAGATCATCACTGGAACATAGATGAATTGTGTGTTTTCAGTCAATGAGGGTGTAACCAAAGTAGTAAATGAATCTACTCAAATACTGGCAAAAAGTAAACATTGGTAATAATCATGAATGCCCTTAGAGACAAGGTAAGAATTTAGTTGTGATTATGTTATATTGATCATGCTTGTTCACAATGTATCATTTTTAATTTTTTAATCTTTAGAAATGTGCTATACAATAATCTAGTATCTTACATGTGCTTTAAAAATAAAATGGAAAAAAGCATTGTCTAATATGATCTGTGTACTTTCATTAAACAAGTATTCTGAGCTTCATTGGTCTGATAAATGTTATGGGTGTGTGATTTATTTTACTCTTCCAGAATCCTCCCATAAATATTAATCAAAATAAGGACATAAAGCCTCAGGCATGAAAATTATAAATAGATAGGAGAATATACCAATTTGTCTTATTTCCCCCAGATTGAACAATGGAAATAGTAGTCATTTATTAATCATTTCAGTTAGAAGTAGAATGGAAAATCTTGATTGTCTGTTTGCAAGCTAAGAAATTTTGCCTTTTCCTTTGCTTTCTTCAAATGTCTATTTGCAACAAAACAGGTAATTTTCACTTCATAATCTAATTATGTTAATTATTAATGTTAAGTACTTTACATTCTTCCCTCCAAATATCTATGTTCTTTTCACATGTTTCTTAAGTATTACTAAATTGGTGAATGGTTATACAAAATAATTTCTATTGACCTCTATGAAAGCAGCACACACACGAACATAAAAAAGAAATTCTTCAGAAATATTTTGAAAATGTCACAAATAATTGGCATATAATTATCTGTTATTTGCTGCGTAATTCTTACAATAGCCTTAAGACAACAGGATCAGTCATGTCCATTACACAAATAAAGTGAAACCCAAAATAGTTTACTAAATGTATTTTAAGCGTGTGTAGCAAAAATAAGATTAAAAAATATTTTTTTCTCATAGTATAGCCATAGGCAAATCTATGTCAAATCTCAAAACAGTCCTTAAAGCAAAATTTGAACCAGTCCTTATAAATTAATGAGATAAATGTACTACATTATTCCCAGCTACCAGATGGATCACAGAAAAGTTCCTAAAACCTGCCTAAAACTAAAACAATATAAATTATTTTATGAATAAAGTGGGAAAACTTGTGAAGAGGAATTTTTGTTTCCACAAAGACCTTGAATGCCTGCCAAATGTAAAGCTAACAGTAAAGACCACTGCAATAATAAAGATATCTTTTATGTTTTCCAGGATGATTCTTGCAGCAATCCTGTATTACTCCCACAGTCTCTCAATATGGGATGGAAATACCAAATGAATAGAACAGTAGCAAATTAAGCATTGGGGGAGAATATAATTTAGAGGCAATCTGGTGTTTTTCTCAATAGAACTATGCTTTTGGAACAATGGTTTTGTTAGTCATTTAACCAAATTGATTAAAAGAAAAAAACACTATTTATCTTCCTTTTAGTATACTTCAGAAACAAAGAAACATATTTTCAGCCAATTTCTACTGTAGCTTCATAAATGCTGAGTTAATTTTTATGTTTGCTTTGCATATTGGAAATATCTAATTCAGAATTTTTCTCCCAGCTTCTTAGTTACTAAATGCAGTATTAAACCTCTCACAAAGCAATTCAACAAATTGCTCAAAGTTTGATGCCCGAGTACCTCCAAAATTCTAAGTATATATCCTATTTATGAAGCCCTATTAAAAAATCTACTCATTCCCCACTACAGTTTTACTATTAAAGATGTTTCATTGTAGACTGTAACTTCCAGAAAAAGAAATTGTTTTTGCATAAGCTAGCTGGGAACTGTGAAGCCAATACAGGCTTCACCGTTTACTTTCCATTGAAAGAAATAACTTTCAGATTCCAAAAGATCTTAGATCTCTCTGTTCTTCATTGTGGATGGAAACTCTCAATATTACCTATATAAATTAGTAAAAAGAACAAAAGTATCCTATGCAATAAAAGTGCATTGCACTTTTAAAAGTGAATTCTATTTTCAATATAATATCAAGAACTCTAGAAAATTTTATTTAAAATAATATGTTACAGCTCATATCGTATATATTATTAATTACACATTTGGAAAACTATTTTGATTAGAACTGAAAGATTGAAAGAGATAGTACTTTAAGTCATTTTTGTGTTGCTGTAAAGAAATACCTGTGGCTAAATAATTTATAAAGAAAAGGGGTTTCATTGGCTCGCCGTTCTGCAGGCTGTAAAGAAGGCATGGTGCTGGCATTTTCTGGATTTCTGGTGAGGCCTCAAGGAGATTATCATCATGGCAAAAGGTGAAGCAGGAGCAGGCACCTCACATGGTGAGATCAGGAGCAAGGGATGAATGTTAGTGACCTACTGTTATAAACAAACAGGTCTTGTGAGAGCTCACTCACCATCATGAGGACAGCAGGAAGATATTCATGACTGATACACTCCCTGAGCCAAACACTTTCAACAAGGCCCCACCTCCAACATTGGAGATTAAATTTCTACATGAGATTTGGAGATAACAAACATCTAAACTGTATTAGATGGAGTAAGATGCATTAAGTAATAAAAACCAAGAGCGCACAGTCAGCAATCATAGAGTTGTTCTACTCTCCTTTTTATACTGTCTGCAAATGCCACACATGCACACACACACACAAATAGTCATAAACATAAGTATACACATACACATGCCTATATACACCAAAGTGCTTTCAGGAAAACAAATTTTTATTCATTGAGGGTAGGCTTTGTAAAACTTTGTATAGACTTCACTCAATTATTCTAAAAGCTAGTCGATATTGCCAAATTTTGCCAAGTTCTAGAAGTTTAGTTAAATGTTTAAAAAAACCTTGAATAAATTACCCCATTTGCCTGTATTAGATAAATTCATAGGCTACTTGATTAATGTGGAACTACAATGATAAAAACAGGCATATTTTCCTGAATCATTGGGTTCCTCATCTGTGAAAAAGGATGAATATTCATTTCATAGAATGCTGTGAGAATTAAATCAATGTGCTTATGCACAATATTTGAATGATATACAGCCAGGCAGGTATTGCTAATATAGCATTATAACAAATCTTTCTTGTAAGCTGAGATAAGTACAATATTTTGAATCTATTGATGTTAAGTGCCTAAATTAATGTTTGACCATGTCAACCAATATGAGTTTCTTTGGGGTGAGATCATTATATTTTTGAATCACATATTTGAGATCAGTGTGACAATTGATCATAAGTGCACGATATTCTGCTAGGGGAAGCATTGGAAGGTGTTATGGCATATACTCCCCCTCACCTATTCATCTTTTTTGACCAAATTCTGATTTTGTTCTGTGCGGCAGTTCTCAGAAAAAAAAAAAAAAAAATCAGATTTATCAGCCTCTCTTGCTGCTATGGATACCCTTGGGATAGATTACTGTGGTCACAAATTTTCTAGGGAGAACTGGAAGAGAATTTGCTTTTTTGATATGAGCATGTTCTCCTTCACCCACCAACTTTCCTTCTTTCTGTCTGCAAAGCAGACATGGCTAGAGTTTGGTCAGCCATTGTTCTCTGAGAAAGTAGCATACATGAGAAAAGGCCAAATGCTATAAATGTTAGAGCAGAAAAATATGAAGGATATCAGGACATTGGTGCTAGCAAGCAGCCCACATCAGCCCTGTTTCCTAACCCTTACTATGTGAGTAAAAGCGAACCGATTTTAATGAAGCCCGTTAAAACGGATTTTTCCTTACAAGAGCAAAATAGAAACCTTATTAACAGAGGTTATTTTGATTTTGCTCCTAAAAACTGTCCTTGCATCGTTCCTAACACTCAGAACCTATATTTAAAATAATAATGTTGCAACTAAAGTTATTTTGTCTCCCAAGTAATATTTAAATTTTGGTCATTAAAATTTTGTATTTTAAAATCAATATTTGTTATCTGTTTTGTTATAGAAATCTATGCTGAGCACAGACATTAGCGTTTCAAAATAAGGCCTTCCGGACCAGATGGATACTGAGAGCTAATTGACAGCATCATATTTAATAGATGATAGGTCTCAAGATACTTCTAGTACATTAAAATAACTTCCTGGTCTTTTTTTTTTTTTTTTCCCTGTGAACTCATGTATTTTCAACTCTTGTCTACTTTCTGTTTATGTAGCAATTCTCCAACCTTTACAACATTTGGTGTTCCCACATTCCTGTTATAATAGCAACATATAAATATTATTATAATCACCTTTTTATAGTGCCAAAGCAAAAGTTACACCAAAGTTAATCAAGCAGGAAAGGTTTTATTCAAGGCTGTTCCAACAGTGGAGAGAATCTAGAACACAGTCTGATTCAATGTTGATGAAATAGAGGGTTATAGCGTTTTTAAGAGCTGAGGTCAAAGAGATCATAGACTATGCTGACTGGCTTTCCCCAGAGGAAAAGTAAACTCCCCTATCTTCGTGACAAGAGGTCGTTTTACAACTTGTAGCAAGGCTCCAGCTGAAGTTAAGCTCTACCCTCCCACAGAAACTGGAACTTAGAGAGCCTATTTCCTTGATAATTACATTCCAAAAGGATGATTCCCAGGTACATGAGAAAGATATTTCTGGATATCAAAACTGGCAAGAAGCTTTAAAGATTTACATATCAAAAGAGAAAGGCTTTTACAATTACAAGTTCTCTAAAGTTAATGCTCTTAAGAAAAACGAGGTCAGGATCCTAGAGTCATAAGGAAGCCTGTGTAAGTTTAGTCATCCTGAGAGGAATGTTAAGGTCTTCTTGGTCAATGAAGGAAGAAGATAATTATTTGAACTTTTCGTTCTCTTTTTTCACACAATTGAAAACAGTAAGTTAGGGCTGAAACATAAGTCTTTAGAAGCTGTAATCCATGGTAGCTCAATTTTTCTATCTGCCTTTCTTCTTTCTCTTAATTCCTCTCCTGCTTTGCTCTACTGATTCTTCATTTACTTATTCATTTTATTCTACGATATAATTTCTTTTTACAGAAATATGTTTAAATTTTAAAAAAAAATAAAATTTCTCAATGATTTCCAAGAAATAACTACTAGTAATATACTGATATGTATATTTTCAGATGTTTTCAATAAATATATTTATATAATGGCGCTTATGTTTGTGTATGCATATACCTCTAAAATATACCAACATTCTGCATAAATTACACATGTACAAATGTATCATGATTAATCTGTATAAAAAGTTCACATTATGGGTTTGTAAAGCTTGATGAATTACTTTTACCCCTTTACCAGTATTGATGCAACTTTAAAACCTCAAAATAAACTGTACTTTATACACTTTTCTATGTTTTATGTTAATGCTTGCATATTTGAGAGCTTTACATGTATCTTAAACTTCACAATATACCATAATAAATTACTATGTTTTACTGCCAATACTCATTTATAGTTGCTCACATATTTGCCTTTCCAGAGTTTCTGTCTATATTTTGATGCTTCCATGTGGATTAATTTTTCTTCTTTTTTAATATTTGTTTACTGCAGGAGTGTTGAAAGAAAATTTCCATAACTTTGTTCATTTGAAATATCTTTATTTCACTTTTACTTTTGAAACTGATGTTTGGAGATATTTTATTTCAGCAATTTAAGTGTGCTGCTCTTGACTTCCGGATTTCATTGTTTTTTATAGGAAAGTCATTTGTTAGATTTAGTGTTGCTCCTTTAA
The DNA here is from genome assembly GCF_001604975.1 of Cebus imitator. NCBI lineage: Eukaryota > Metazoa > Chordata > Mammalia > Primates > Cebidae > Cebus > Cebus imitator. The sequence continues at coordinate 7,751,676 of NW_016107370.1, forward strand.
AAATAACGTGTCTTTTCTTACTCTGGTTGATTTTAGAGTATATTATTATTATTATTATTATCATCATTATTATTAGAGATAGAATCTCACTCTGTCACTCAGGCTGGAGTGCAGTGGTGCAATCTCAGCTCACTGCAACTTCTACCTCTTGGGCTCAAGAGATTCTTGTGCCGCAGCCATCCAAGTAGCTGGGATTACAGGCATTTGCCATCATGTCCAGCTAATTTTTTGTATTTTTAGTAGAGACGGGGTTTCAACATATTGACCAGTGTGGTCTCAAACTCCTGGCCTCAAGTCGTTGGCCTGCCACAGCCTCCCAAACTGCTGGGATTACAAGAGTGAGCCACTGAGCCCAACCTAGAGTATATCCTTTATCTATATCTTTCAATAGTTTTCTTCAAATGTTTCTACTTGTAGTGTTCCTTACATTTATACTTCTTTGGGTTATACAGTCACTGAGTTTCTTCAATCTATGATATATGTTATGAATGTTGCAAAGTTATTAGCCATATACCTGTCAATAATCCTTCTGCCTCATTTTTGTTTTTGTCATCTCCTTCAAGGCCTCCACTTACACATATGTCAATGCTATTTTTTCTTTTCTTCTCATTATTACCCAGCTTATTTTTTATTGATTTATATTTCAGATCACCAGTTTTATGTTTTTCAGTGCTCAGTCTGCAGTTGCAGCTATCCATTCAATTTCTTTTATATATATATATATATATACACACACACACACAAAGTTAAAGATACAGAAGAAACACACACACACACACACACACACACACACACACACATATATGCATATGATTTTATTTTTTTCCTGTCCTAGAATGCCTACCTAATTCTTTTATATAAATTCAAGTTTTCTGGTAAACTTCATCGTTAATCTGCAATGCCTGTGTTATTTTAGGTGTTATTTTAGGCATTCATGTAGAGAGCCATAGGATGGGATTCTTATCACTAAATTAATTTCTAAGATGAGCCATAGCTAGGTTTAAGTTTTGTAACGCTCATTCTAGTTTACCTAACTTATGTGCCTAGGGCCTGACCTTGTAAGAATTTGAGCTACAAGTCTGGTGGGTCTCTAACCTCTTTAGTGCTAAAAAATTATGGGAAATTACATTGTGATTTTCAGAGCTTTTAAAATTAGGTTCTTTGTTTTAACTCCTTATGCAGTTATACAACTTGTTAAATAACTTGAGGAGAAATCAACCATGCATTTAAGGTAGTTTTCTTCTCTCTGGTGTGTCTGTTCTTTTTCTGCTTCCTCTTTATGTGTTTATCTAAAATTTCTAGCTACCTGTTAGAATCCTTTACCTCCAGTCTCTTGTGTCATCCCAGAACTTGGAAAGTATTCCTTAGATATAACTGGCCATGTACATTATATGCAACATGACGTTAGTCATTCTAGTTCGCTGGTTGTCAGCTATAGCTATGTTCCCTCCAATGGGACAATTCACAATATCCAGAGATATTTTTATTTTTCACACTGTGAATGTAGAATCCAGTATTTGCTAATTTGCATCACACAAGAAACAGAGCATCCTGTATAACAGATAATGAATAATTATCTGATCCAACTTTTTCCTTGAATTGAGACTAATTCTTAGCCCATGCCCAAGATACACAAATACTGAGGGTTGAAGAAGACAGGGGAAGCTCTCCTTGGAATACTTATCAGCTCACCTTGGAATACTTATCTCATCTCTAAAATTTTCATGTAGTTACTCTTCATTGCTTCCATAGCCCTCTAATGCTTTGAAATATTATTTCATTTCATAATTCTATCATTTTCTATTCTTGGAGGAAATTCTTCTCTGCAATAGCATGCTACATTATACACTGGCATGCAAAAGGGTCATGATCATACACCACAGTGCCACACAATACACATGTAATATAGGTTGATTTTGGATAGAACTTGCATAACGGAAGTGAAGTGTATGAAGTTCCCCCCAGATCTCACTGGCTCACAACTTAGGCTAATGGATGATAGTTGCGTGTGCCATTGACCGACAATCTAGTATAGAGTGATCCTGTCTACTCATGGTCTGCATCTTTATATGGATAGGAAACCAGAAAATCACTGCAAGCACTTAAAAATAGAAAAATGGTTATAGAAAAGGTGTTGATAGAAAGAAGAGCCTCCACCATCTAAGATGTAGATTAGCCTTTTTCCTGCATTGATCTAACTCCAGTCTGGCTGAGCCAGCTGTTGGTAGTGTTACCACAATGTGATGGGATAAATTTCAATGATATCACTCTCCTTTCAATCTGTGCTCTTGACCTAGATGACTCATTAAATTGGGCCTGTTTTCTATCAGTTACAGTGGTTTCTGCAGTAATGGTTAGGAGTGAGATATTAATATGTTCCTGTGCACCTTCTGAGCTCTACATATTTAATTCAAGAAAGCTGTCAATCTCTGCTTGTATCTGCCTTCTGCATTATTGCCAGGAAACATTCTTTAGAAGGAATCTGGGTAATTGTAGGGTTCCTCTAATTAGTTTCTCTCCTCTTAAAGATCACTATCCTTCATTTTTTGCTGTCCAATGTCTAGAAACCTTTGTTTTATATATTTTATCTTGTTTTAGAGTTGCTTAAAATGGGAGGATAAAACCATTCCTCACAACTTCGTCATGGCCTATAGTAGAAATGTCTTATCCAACGTCTTTGAAGCCATAACTCTGTTACCCTTTTTTCATCCTCAATATCTTCCTTTTATTTTATTTATAACTTTTAGTTATTTAAAAATCAATTTTAGTAACATATATTTTATTTTTAAAATGTCTAAATTTTTGTGTTCTTCAAATATGTTGCACTCATGTTGATAGGGAATGTCATGACCAGTCACTATGAGCATGTATATAACACGGATATAATTCAGTATAATTCAGAAAGCCAATTTGATTCATTCCTGCCAATAATTTGATGCCCAGCTTTCACTCTCACAATCTGAAGACGCAATTGGAGGAAAAAAGGTCACATGATTGTATCAATAGGCTTGGGATAACTATTTGGCAAAATCAAACATCCATTCCTGATAAAAACTCTCAGCAAACTAGGAATGGGGAGAACTTCTTCAAATTGATAAAACACATCTATAAATCACTTACACATAACACCATACATAATGGTGAGAAAATTGAAGTTTCCAGCTAAGATCAGAAAAAAGAAAGAATGTCCCCTCTCACCACAGCATTTCAACATCAACCTGGATATCCTTGCTAACACCAGGAGAGAAGAAAAGGCAATAAATGTACACAGATTGGGGAAGAAGAAATCAAACTTTGTTTACAGATAACATGCTCATCTGTGTATAAAATCTGAAAATATTGACCATAAATATTCCTGGAACTGACAAGCAATTATTATAGGAAGGTTGCAAGATTCAAGGTTAGTGTAAAAGAGTCTGTCAACTTCCTATATACCAGTAATAAAACAAGTAGCTTTGAAATTAAGAACACAATACCATTTCCATTACACCCCAAAAGAATGAAATGCTTAGGTATACATCTGTTTATCTGTCTGTCTATGTATGTATGTATGTATGTATGTATCTATCTATCTATCTATCTATCTATATATCGATCTATATCTGTCATCTCTCTCTCAGACCTATGTGAGAAAAACTATGAAACTCTGATAAGAGTTATCAAAGAAGAACTAAAGAAGTCAAGTAATATTCCATGATCATGAATAGAAAGACTAAATATTGCCAAGATATCAGGTCTTTTCAAATTAATCTGTAGATTCAATGACTTCCCAATCAAAATCATAGCAGCTTATTTTGTGGCTACTGACAAACTGACTATAAAATGTATATGTTAGAGCAAAGATCCAGATTAATGGACTCAATATTAAAGGAAAAGAACAAAGATAAAGGACTGACACTAGCCAACTTTAAGTCTTAGCGTAAAGCTACAGTAATTAGGGCATTGTGGTATTTACAAAATAATAGACATGTAGAATAATGGAAAAGAATAAAGAACCCACAAATAGACTCATGTAGTATAATGAACAGATCTTTGACAAAGAAGCAAAGCTCTATAGTGGAGCAAAGAGAGCTTTTACTGCAAATGACGCTAGGACAACTGAACTTCCACATATTAAAAATGAATCTAGACACAGATTTATAGTTTCAGAAAAATTAACTCAAAATAGAACATACACCTAAATGTAGAACACAAAACTATAAAACTCCTAGAAGATATCAGAGGAAAGGCCTAGATTACCTTGAGTTAGGTGATGACTTTTTAAATACAAAAAAAAAAAAATCATGATCTAAGAAAGAAATAATTGATATCCTAAATTTTATTACAGTTAAAAACTTCCACTTTGCAACCAAAATCAAGACAATGAGAAAGACAAGATTCAGACTAGAAGAATGTATTTGCAAAAGATATGTATCCGATTAAGGATTGTTATCTGTAATATACAAAGAAACCTTAAAGCTTATCAATAAGAAAACAAACAACCCAATTAATAAAATAGACAAAAGCCTGAACGGACATGCAATGGACTGAATGTTTGAATCCCTCCCTGCTGTCCCCAGATCTACATGTTGAAAACTTAATCTGAATGTGATGGTATTTGGAGCAAGGCCTTTGTTGTGAGGGCGGAGCCCTGGTGAATAAGATTAGAACACTTAAGAGGCCAGGAAGCTGCATAGCTTTCTTTCCCCTATGATAGGATACAATGAAAAGTCAGCAGCCAGCAACCTAGAAAATGGCCTCAAGCATTGAAAACCAAAGCTCAGTCATGCTGGCGCTCTAATAATCTTGAGCTTCCAGCCTCAAGATCTGTGAGAAATTAATTTCTGTTATCTACAAGTTATCCTGCCTGTAGTCCTCTGTTAGAGTCCTGAATTGACTAAATACGCCTCACTGAAGATGAGTTACAGATGACAAGCAAGGATATGAAAAGATGTTCAATATCATATGTCATCAGAGAATTGCAAATTAAAATGACAATAAGATATCACTACCCATATGATTGAATGGTCAAAATCCAAAACACTGGCCATACTGAATGCTGGCAAGGATGTGGAGCGACAGAACTGCAGGTAGAAATGTAAACTGGTACAGCTAGCTACTTTGGAAGTCAGGCAGTTTTTTATAAAAGTAAACATACTCTTACCATGTGATCCAGCAATAACACTCCTTGGTATTTACTCAGATAAACTGGAAACATATGTGCATGAAAAAACCTGCACATGAGTGTTTATAGCAGCTTTATTCAGAACTGCCAAAACTTGGAAGTAACCAAATGCCCTTTAGTGGGTAAACAGATACTCAAATGTGGTTCATCCAAACAATGAAACACTACCCAGTGCTTAAAAAAGCGGGAGAGAAAGCTGTCAAGCCACACGTATATATGGAGGAAATTAAAGTGCATATTACTAAGAGAAAGAAATTTATTTGAACAGGACACATACTGTGTGATTCCAATGATATGACATTGAGGAAAAGACAAAACTATCAAAAATGTATACAGTATATAAATGGTTGCCAGAGGTTAAAGGAGGGGGGAAATGAATAGACAGAATGCAGAGGATTGTCAGGGCAATAAAACTATTCCTTATAACACAACAATAGTGGAAATATGCCATGATACATTTGTTAAATACCATAGAATGTACAACACATAAAGTGAACCCTAACATAAACTAGGGACTTTGGGTAATAATGACGTGTCAATATAGGTTCATTGACTGTGAGAAATGTATCACTATGGAAAGGGATGTCTACAGAGGGGAGGTTGTGTATGTGTAGGGGCAGGAGATTACATGGAATCTCCCTGTATTTTTCCTTGAATCTTACTTTGAACCTTCCACTGCTTTTAAAATAATTTTTTAATTAAAAATTAATACCACATGTGAATTTTGAAACACTATGACTCTTATAGAACTGCCTTTAGGTATTTTAGATCATGCCTTTTCATATCCACAGTTAAAGCAGTATTTCAAATTTTAAGGTTGAGTTTAATTCTTTTTAATAGCTGAGAGCCTTTTAGATTTTAATCTGGTAAATACGGTGAGCAATCACGTTGAGATCTATTTAGAGTTTAAAATTAGGTATGAATTTAAAGTAATTGAGATTGATTTTTTTTTTAATTCACCAGTAAAATGTCTCTGAAAGTGTTTCCAAAAGAGGAATCCTCAGGAGATTTTTGAGCAATTTCAGCAAAATGAGATTAAGTGTCTCTTAAGTCAGTATTTTGCAGGACAACTGGCATATACATGTATTGCATTATGCTATTTGTAAAAATTGTGTCAAATTTCAGGCTTTACCCTACAAAGTATAAAGTACTAATACAAAAATTTATTTGCACTTCTGTTATTTTTTTCCTCTAGATAATTGTTTCATAGATATAGCCCAAGTGATACATGAGGATATAAATAAATATGTGTATATGTAAATATATGGAAAATTCCCATAAATCTAATATTCATATATTTGAGGTAAGAATATATTGACAGGATTTTTATTCACCTAAATTAGAAGAATCACTTATACATCACAAAGCTTAGAGCCTTTGAAATGCCACATTTGTGTTTTATTATTTCATTTGTTACTCCAAACTAGATATTTTTAAAAATACTTGTTATACCAGTTTTTGTAGTCATAGATTCTCTAGCAAATTATCTTGTCATTGCAAATTTTATTTTAAAGTATTCTTTAAAATACACATATGACTTCTTACAAAAATAAAAAGTACTTACAGTTTGTTTAAATTCACTTGTTGAGAAATTGTAGGTTTATCTCTCTAAGGAAACTCTTACAAAAGGAAGGGTAATAGAATGTCATTCAAGCTCTATTTTGCTAAAGTCATATTTGTTGGAGGATTGAGGAGAAAGGTTTTCCTCATCTGAATTAATGGTTGTTTAAACTCTTCTTTAAGCCTCACCATCACACTCAGATCTAAGAAAAAAAATCAAAATCTTTAGGAGACTATGAAGCCTAACATTATTAAAGCTAACTTCTTTAGGTCATCTTTCAATTTTTCTTCTATTCCCTTTTGTAACTCCATTGAGATACTGATACACTCATATCTTGTGTAACATCTTGCTGTAAGAACCTAAAAACATTCTCCCTTTCTGTTAAGGATTCTTCTTTCATTATTTCTGCATGGGATGTTCCATGGACGATGTTTTATATATGCTCATCTGTTCAAGTTCATTTTTGTTGAGCCCTAAGCATTTCTTGCAGTTTCATTTTTTTTTCTGAATACTAAGTCTTTATTTGCAATATGTACTGGACAGCGACCAGATGATACCACTAATCATAGAGAGTGACCAGATGATATCACTAATCATAGGCAGGAAACTGAATTTCTCCTTTTCTCATTAAGTCCACAGTTATTCTACATGTGTTCTCTTCTGCACTGATACTATTTAGAGACATGTTTGATTTTTTTTTTAATTCTGTAGGCATTTATTGAAAGTTACTATAATGATTAATATATCTCTCCTTCCTTTTCCTGTTTCCCTTTATCTTCCACATTTAATAGTTCACAAATTCCTGTCATTTTTACTTCTTAAATGTGTCTCAAATCACTTTTTTGAGTCAAGACTCATTGTTACTAAGTTAGTTTAATGTTATATAATTTTCATTTGAAGAATTGCAAGTCTTTCCACTCTATCCCTTCTGGTTGATTCACAATATTGTGACTAGAATTATATTTCTGAAACACAATTCCAATCTGTTATTATTCTAATTAAAATTTTTTGAATAGTCGTCATGGCAGACAGAACAAAATTTCAAACCTGAAGTAAGATACGCAAGGCATTTTACTCTCTTGTCACAAAATAATATTTTATACTTAATTCCACGGGTACTTTTTCACATTTGTCACAATAAGATTTAGGAGACTTTACTATGTGTCTCCTTTAGACACAGTCAATGATCAGTGACTTCAGATATTATTTTCTCTTAGAAGGATGTCATGGATTTTTGTACATATATCTGTCAAGTGCTAACACTTTATACTGTGAACATTTATTTACATGTTGATTTTTCTTAGAGATACATTGGACTTTCTAATTCTGAATTGCCTAGCTTCATAAACAATATTTTAGAAGTGCTATTTCCTTAAATTTATGAAAAAGGTCAGATATTTATGTCATTCATAATGTTCTCTGAGATCTCAACTTGTGTTTGCAATGTCTAATAACCCAGAGACATCTCAAAATTGCATATCAAATGAGCTTGTGCTGAGTAGGGATCTTGAACTCTATCCTTCAGAATAAAAGTGTTCAATAATGAATAAAGGATTATCTATGTGCATTTTTAAAGATACTATTAGTACCATCAGTATCAACATCAAACATATATATATAATGCCTGCCTTATTTGTACAAGATACTGTGATTTAGTTGAATTAGTCTGAATATTTAGATTTATTGTAGTTTAAATTGGCAAGACATCTGGGACATTTAATTCTACTTGCATATTCATCTGCCAAATTCAAATATGAAAAGTGAATTTCACCTCTGTATGTGTAATTCAATGTCTGCAGAGTCTCATTCATGAATGTCCAAAAAGACAAATCGTTCTCATCTATCAAATAGGATTTTGGCAAGGAACTGGTATTAAAACCAAAAGACCTGCCAAAGTTTGGACTTTGCAGAACTTTATGCCTTTTTCAGGATCCATTGTAATCTGTCACCATGTGTCATTTTGAATGTGTTTCCTTGAAAATTGGCTTGGATTCATATTGGCAGGTAAAACATAACATTTATTATTGTTATACTTTATATTTTATTAAAATGAGTGAGAAATCCAAAAGAGGCATCAATATTGAGAATTTATTTTCAAAGGTAAAAGTTGTTAGGAAAGTTCCTTTGGCCCAGGGCTTAATCAGTGTGCGGATATACCAAACGCTATTATGTGTAGGTTGGGAGCATATTGGATGTCTTTGTCAATAATTTGCCAACTATCCAGCTAAGACTTTTGGGTGCTGAATATTCTATATAACAAAGATATCTAATTTCATATGTTTTATATCATTTAATATTCATAACATCTTAGAGATGCAGTATAGTTGTGAAAACTGGGCATTTTATGCTTATCAACAGAGACATATACTTAATTACATATCATAGTAAATCAAAAACTTGGACCAAATCTTCATAAAGTTTTTCTTCTTTAGCATTACAGTTGGTGTGCTGGCTAATATGGAGTGTCAACTTGATTGGATGAAAGGTGCAAAGTATAGCTCCCAGGTGTGTCCGTGAGGATGTTGCCAAAAGAGATTAACGTTTGAGTCAGTGGACTGGGAGAGGCAGACCCAGCCTCAATCTGGGTGGGCACCACCTAATACAGCTAGAATAAAGCAGAAAGAAGATGGAAAGAGCAGACCTGCTGGGTCTTCTGGCCTTCATTTTTCTCCTGTGCTGGAAACTTCCTGCCCTGGAACATCAGACTCCAAGTTCTTCAACTTTTGGACTCTTTGCCAGAGGCTCTCAGACCTTGGGCTGCAGGCTGACAGGCTGCAATGTCTGCTTCCTTACTTTTCATATATATATACACACACATACATATATATGTATATATATGATATATATGTGTAATATATATGTATATATATATTTCATATATATACGTATATATATATTACACTTCAGGTTCTGGGGTAC